>NW_022883279.1:0-499449 GCF_011952255.1 Bombus vosnesenskii | reverse complement strand
AAACCAAATACTTCTGGGTGTTGGATAATTGGCAGATTACGAATATATTCTAGACAGCCATGATAATCTGTATTTTCTGGTAGACGATATATACAACTTGGTGTAAAGCAATACCTGTATTAAAAATATATAAGTACACAAGTTTATACAAATATCTATCACGGTATATATAAAGATTTTAATTGCTCTCAAAAAATTGAATTCAAAAGTGTCGATTGTTCTCATTTCATATATGTATCTATAGTAAAGGAAAATTGGGAAAAGGAAAAGTAAAGGAACACCGGATTTACAAAATTTAACAACCATCTTAGAAATCTAACGAGTATTTGAAACAACTTGCAACATTGGATTCGACTTTAAAGAAGATCAACATCGAAATTGGTAAGTGTAAATGTGAACGAGACAGCCTACTCGAGAAAATCAGAAGTTCTAAAACTACAACGAACCAGAACATATGGAGCAAAACGAAACAGACAGCAATAGTCGACAATAAACCAGTAGAATATGTAGAGTAATTAGTAGTTAAGATAGTCTGTACACAATCGCACTCTTAAGAAGACTAAGAAGGAAACACCCAACAGATCTCACAAAGGATATAACCTAGCAAACACGAAGATGGTATCCCGCTGGGGGTAGCCACCCACATGATAATCAAACAGCTAAAAAATTCTACCAAATGTCCAAATCAGACAAATTGTGAATGTAAACAACTAAATAAAAAAAAAAACAACAATCGCACTCTTGTAAATCTACATCCCTTCCGAATGTACTAGGCGTAATTACACACGTCATCACTAGAAACAACTTTTGAACGTAGCCGTTCAAGTATGTTCGGAATTTGGAGTGGCCATATGGTGCGAATTCTCAACTAATCAGCGATCAGTCAGGTTGCAACTGATCAGTTGATATCACGAACCGTGAACGCTATTAACGCTCAAGGTGGAGGTAGATTAAAGATGCAGAGTAATGTTATGTTTAGTTAATTTATTTGCACTGTTTAGTATAACACGAAGAGAATCACTAGCAGGTTAATATGTTGACCGATTGAAAAACTAATGTCCTTCGATAATGGTGCTGTGGCGGAGGAAAACTAGTGATTCTTTTTTTTTTTTTACGTTGGTACAATTTTTTATTTATTTATTTGCATTTTACAATTTGTCCAGTAGGACATTTGGTAAAATATTATAGCTTACTGATATAGTATTATAATATGTGGATGGCTACCCCCAGTGGGATACCATCTTCGAATTTGATTGATTTATTTCTTTAATTATCTCAGATAATACGTGTTTGTTAGGTTATGTCCTTTGTGAGATCTGTTGGGTGTTTCCTTTTTAGTCTTCTTTTTATGTTTGATGTGTCGACCGTTTCCGCTGCCAGCCGGTTTGGGTGCGTTGTTATTCTTTCTCCGTGCCTTCTTGCACTTTTGTTAATCTCCTCCTTGACCGTTGGTATTCCCAGGTCTTTCCGAATGTCCTCGTTCCTAACGTACCATGGCGCGTTTACTACTGTTCTGAGTATTTTCGATTGCGTTGCCTCTATTTTGGTTATATGGCTCATTGCTGCTGTTCCCCATAGTGCTATTCCGTACGTCTAGATTGGTTTTATGACCATTTTATATATTTTTAGTTTATTTTCCATGCTGAGTTTAGAGTTTCGACTAGTTAGCCAGTGCATCTGTCTTCTTTTTATCCGTATTTTGTCTCTAATTGATTTAGTATGTTGCTTCCATGTAAGTTGTGTGTCTAAGTGCAATCCTAGGTATTTAACTTGCCTTGTTTGTTTTATGTACCATTCAATTGGATATTTGGTGGTTTCCGTTTTCGTAGTGTAAATGTAATATGGCTGCATTTACTGGAATTTGCTTTTATTTGTTTATCTTGTAACCATTTTTCTATTTTTGTGATATGCTCTTGTAATAATGTGACTGCTGTTTCTATATTAATGTGCTTGACTAGGTGTGTTTGACTATTGCGTTTAGGATTTTTTTAATGTCAAAGATTTCTTTGTTATTAGCTTTGGGTTCAAGTTCTATTAGAAACAGTGTCAATGATTGTTTCGTGTCGTATCTGGTTATATTATTTATTGTTCTTGCTTGGTGTCTGATTTTTGCTAATTCCTCGCATATATTTTTTTGTATTTGTCCTTGGGTGTAGTCCTCTACTTACTATTTTGTAGCTTCTTTCTGTTTTAAGCTGGAATGTATGATACCCAGCGTTTTCTCCTTTAATGCTTGCGTCATTTTTCTAAATACTTCCGGAGTTTTTGTTTGTACTTTTACTTGTTCCAGTTTTAATTACTTTATACTGAAGTTTTCTTTTCCAGCAGTATTGTTTAATAGTTCAAGTGGGCAATCTATTATTTGGGCATCAATGTAGATCGGTGGTGGTTTAACGATATGAGTTGTGGCTTTTTTTGGGTCCGGATCTACCTCTTCTATCAGTGAACTGAATGAGTTTCGGGGTGGGATGTCTTGTAGCCACTGTTGCTTCTCCGTACCTGAAATTTTCATAGCGCTCGTGCCTGGTATTATTTACGCTTTTTGTGTGCTGCTCCTACCTTCCAATGTTCATCTTGATATGATAGTTCGTCATTGTAGCTGTTTCCTTCGTGCTTTTGCAACGTTCTCATTTCTTTTATAAATGAGTTTTCCTGTTCTTTGTTAACCCTTTCCCGTGCCAATTAGTTCGACGAAACTCGCGCCCAAGCGGTAGACATCGACGCGCGCTAAACAGACCAGATTGATTCTCGTAAACAGGAACTAACATTCAGTCACGATCGGAACGGGGAAAAAACAGTCCGCGAGCTCGGCTTGTTATGTTCACGTTTGGCCCAAGTATCTGGTCGCGAGTCAGACTCGCGATATTCATGTTTGGGCCCAAATCTTCATCGCGAGTCTGACTCGATAAAGTACGGAAAGGGGTTAATTGGTTGTTTCCTGTTTAACGTATATGCAGCTTTATTTATGTAGTTTATTTATTTTCTTTATATTTTGTACTTTATGTACTTTTTGTATTTTATTTATATTATGTACTTTATTTATTTCACCTTTGTTTGTTATATTGGTCGGTGGTATTTGTTGCATTTTGAAGCTTTAACCATTTGGCAGTGTTCGTTGTCGTTTTGTCTACCTAAATTCACTGCTTGTCGCACTTTCACTGCCATTAGTGTATGCGAAATAAAATAGACAAACTCGAAGATGGTATCTCGTTGGGAGTAGCTATCCACATGTTATTTAGTAATAAACTTAGAAACATTTACCAAATCTCAAATTGTAAAGTACAAATTAAATAAAAAGAAGAAGAAAAAATTACTGTATGCAATTTTGTATGTAATTTTCAACAAAGGAAATGAGTTGGAAAATGTGTAAATGGAATATGTTTGTATGTATGTATACCATAAGATAAGATTTAGTTAAAAGATTTGAAAACTGAAGTCCATTTCATAGATGTAGGATCGAAATTAATAAACATAATACATATGAATAAGAAATACGCATATACATTACAAATGATGAAGTATTTAATGTAATAACGTAAAGAAGTAAATTAATAGATTATGAATTTATCGTATAATAAATATCTAGATGTATTCATAAAACTTACCGTGGATTGGTAATAACTTCCTCATTGTAGTATTGTTTCAATAATGAATTCAGCAAACGTCTATCCTTATCATCAGTTACACGGCCACCGTAATTACATTCACCCGTTAAATAGAGAAGTGCATCAAATGGTACTTGCTCATAATCATTTAAAAAGAGCTAATATATAAGGAAAAGAAACTTCAATATATAAAGTGATACCATCCTGATGGTGCAACCGAAAAGAGTGTGAGTCTACATGAAAGAATAAGTCAAAAATGTAAAGCTATATTTGTTACGCCATGCAGCTTACCATAGGTCATATTCTTAACTCTCGATCGCGGCACTATAATGTCGCAGACGGATCGTCGCGGCTGCCCGGCAAACAAACATTGTAGTGGCAAGCGCATGGTTCATTAAGCAGGGCGACCTCCAGAAACGTCGACTCGTGGCCGTTATTTTACCTCGCGTAAAAGAATGTGGCGTGATCCGAACGTAGTGGGGGTCGCCTTCCAGAAAAAACGGAAAAAAATCGAAAGGCGTGCAGAACTTTTCGAGAAGTCGAACCGTCAACACATCTCATATATCGCGCATTACTTATCAAGCAAACGCAGTTACATTTTTTTTTGTTGTTCTCTTTATGTCTTCCTAGTTGATAAGTTGTTAAAATAAACGTTAATTTATTGGTGTTAATTCTGTGGAATTCATTGAACTACCCTTATTATCCTAATCGAAATAAGGGAATCGATCAGTTCGTGGCGTCGATTATTTAATCGTAACGGGAACTTACAACTCTCGTTGACGTGCTATCTCGCGATCGCGTCTCTCCGCGAGCGGTCGAAACAATATTTTTTTCGTGTAATACTCGTCATTTCATTTCGTAACATCTCATTTCCGTATCAAGATTAACGATTCGCCGAATACACGTACACTTACCCACGCACGATCTCACTTACTTCTACTTCCAATGGATATTATTGCAAAGTCTGTATGGTTTTTGCATCCGAACTGTTACGACCGTTCGCGCAGAGACGCGGTCGCGAGGAAAACGCGTCAGCGAGAGGCGTAAATTCTCGCTACGATTCGGTTAATCGACGCCGCGAAATAGTCGTTCCCCTGTTTCGGTTAAGATAACAGAGATGGTTAAATGAATATGACACAGTATAGTAAGTTATATGTCACCGTTTATTCTAACAACTTATAACGAAGACAGTTACGCTGGTGCGTATGTACGAGATGAGTGAGTGACTGATCTACGGGTGTGTGTACCCGGTTAAAGGATGTTGATCTTTCGAAGGATGTAAAATCAGTGATGTTCGGAGACGATGCTGTGGCGGAGGAAAGCTAAGGATGGGTGTGTCTAGCGCACGGGACCATCGGATCTGTTGGTGACGATCTTAGTTAGGAGAGTGAGGGAGATAAGCTTCGTTGTTAATTGGTTAAACGAAGGGTCTTAACCGCCCTCGAGAGAAAGTGGTTCGTGGGAGGAAAGTTGCATCATACGTGAGAAAAACCAACTTTCCCTTGTCTAGCCGTAGTAGCCAATGGTCTTTAGAAATGCTTCGGAAACAGACGTTTGTTTGGTTTGAAGGACCTCTACTAGGAAATTCCTGAGATTTATGGCCGATACTTGAGACTATTGAGGGTACGCAGTGAGTATCCGAAGACATCTGGTTGCCATCTTGCCCGCGGTGTGTGGCCTGGGCTAGGTAGAGTGTTACGCGACGTAACACGAACATTTGATAAAATATTCTGTGCAAAAAGATATGTCGGAGAAGAGTCAGGAACAGAGTTGTGGGCGTTTGATAGACATCCCTTGGAGTTGGCCAGGGTTGTGTTATAACGAAGATACGGCCCGATACAACGAGTATGAACACTACCGATTCGACAATCAACAGCGGCGATTAGGCCCTCGCGACACTAGTGATAGTGGTCTTAGGTTCGATAACGAATCCACGTCAACGGGAGGGTAGGTATACTTGCTCTAACTTAAACGTGTGCTACTCCCTTCGCCGATGAGATCTCGGGAAAGAATGAATTTTCGTCCCAATGACGCTACCGAGGCCAACTATGGTGGGGTGTCTAAGTACAAGGTCCTCGGATCGACGTCGCTGTCGATTGGTCGATTTGAGACAAAAGCTGCCTGTCCGTTTGCACACATCTTAATTGCCGAAAAACCCAGGTTTTATAGCGGGTCCTCGGGCTAACCAGACTTGTGCTGTGTGCGTGCCTCAACATCAGGTATTCATTGTCCTAAGGAACCGTTAGCATGTTTTACTGTCCGATACCTCTATGGGTAGTTCCTTTAATGAGGGTCATAACACCGCTCCGCACCTTTGCTAGACGGAGCGCTCGTCCCGTTGACCGCGGCTACGGTCGGCGACTGATGGTCGCCTTGAGCCCAAGTTTATTATCACAAATCGCAAACAAGTACAATTGGGCAGAATGACGGCAAATTGTTTAATTACAACTATAAACTTTAATTACGATTTTACGGATTTTCTCGGAGTTCCAGGGGAAGGTCCGGTGTCCTTCCATCTCCGACAGATATTACTGATTTTGAAATGCGCTAAAAAGTACAAAATATTTTATCTATATTTTATTCAATAACGACTAAGATTACTCATTTACTTACTAAATATAGCATATTAAATATATTCCTACCTATTCGAAGGTGGTGCGAAATTACAAATGCAAAAAAATATACATTTCTAATTGTAACATCAATAATTGTAATGATTGTATCTTAATTTAGTGACAAGTTTGATGTACATATAATTCCATTAAGCGTTAACGTGTTACGATATTTTGATAACCTTCCATTAGATTGCAATATATGTTCCGTGTGCCGTTGGCGAAGCGCGCTGGGTCCGCCGCACCCCCCGGTGGGGTTCGGGCTTGGACGCTGGCGGCTCAGCGCCTCGGGGCCGCCAAGCAGTCCGGTAGGGGAACCGGACTGCCTGGTACGGCGGCTCCGGCGACGAGGCGCGGTGTGACATTTCCACATACCGCCCCATCAGCGGCTGTACTGGGCGGGGGGAGGGGGTGGTGTCGCTCGCACCGGTTCCTGGACCTCTCTCGATCACAGCCGGGACGGTCATCGTGGAGGTTTTAGTCGGTTGGAGTATGACACTACCACGCCGCTTTCCCCAGAAGCGGCCTAGCGTCCATGCGGATTTCCTCCACGTAAATATATAAAAAAAAAGAATTGCAATATATTTTTTTTTTATTTATTTGTTGAAATTACAATCAATTCTCGCGTTGAGAATTTTCAGTAATTTTTCTGGCGTGGCGTAGTGACATGGCTGTTTATTTACAATAAGTTAATACTTATTATAGATAGGTATAATTTATAAGTATTATAAGTAAGTGCATATGCTTAATTTGGATAATTAAATGAATCTAGCGTTTAGGTCTAGCGGGTACTGCCTCTTCAGCCTGCGAATCTGATCCGTCGTATCAAGTAGTCCGGTGATTAGGGGGTTTCGGTGTTTGTTGACTCTTTTGCTATATCTGTCGCTATATTTTGCTATTTCCTCTTTGACTGTGGGTATCTTGAGGTCGCGATGGATTGCTTCGTTGGTGACATACCAAGGTGCGTCTATTAAGGATCTTAGCGTTTTCGATTGGAAGCGTTGAAGTATTTCAATGTTGGAGTTACTTGCTGTTCCCCATAGTTGGATTCCGTAGGTCCAGACAGGTTTTATTACGGTCTTGTAGAGGGTAATTTTATTCTGTATATTTAGCTTGGAGCGTCGGCCCGTGAGCCAATAGAGTTTCTTTAGTTTGTCCTTTAGTTGCTTCCTTTTATCTGAGATGTGTGTCTTCCACGTTAGTCTCCTGTCCAGGGTCATGCCCAGGTATCGGACTGTGTCCCTGCTAGGAACTGTTGCATTGTTGATGGTGACCTGGGGGCAGGTTTGTTTTCGGAGCGTGAAGGTTACATGTGAGGATTTCTTTTCGTTGACTTTGAAGCCCCATTTGTGAAACCACTTTTCCATGGAGTCGAGACTTCGCTGGAGAGTGGATGAGGCTATTACCGGGTCAGCGTGGGAAGCTAATAGCGCTGTGTCGTCTGCAAATGTCGCTATTGTTATATCATTTGATATAGGTAGGTCGGCAGTGTAGATGGAGTACAATAGGGGTCCGAGGACACTACCTTGGGGTATGCCGGCTTCTATTGGGAATGTTGCGGAAATGGCGTCTAGGTATTTAACCATGAATTGCCTATTGGTTAGGTAAGATTTTAGGATGGAGTAGTAGGGGTGGGGTAGGATCTTTTTAAGTTTGTATAGTAGCCCTTCATGCCATACTTTATCGAATGCCTGTTGGATGTCTAGGAAGACCGCTGAGCAATATTTTTTCTTTTCGAGTGTTTGGCTGATCGTATGAGTTAGGCGGTGGATTTGCTCTACTGTAGAATGATGTTTTCGGAAGCCGAATTGGTGATCTGGGAGTGTTTTCAAGTTCTCTAGGATTGGAAGGAGTCGGTTCGTGAGCATCTTCTCGAATAGTTTGGACAGGGTAGGTAAAAGACTGATTGGGCGATAGGAGCAGGTTTCGTATATCGGTTTACCGGGTTTAGGGATGAGGGTAATCAATGAGATTTTCCAAGCCTTAGGATAGTGTTCCAGGCGAAGGATAGCATTAAAAATCGATGTGATGAGTGCTATCCCTTTTGTGGGAAGTTCCTTGATTGCTCTATTGCCTATTAGGTCGTGTCCTGCTGCTTTCTTGGGGTTTAGGCGACTGATTGTTTCTATAGTCTCAGCAGAGGAGAAGGGTTCGATAGGAGGGGACATTTGGAAGGGGGTGTGCAGGTATTCAGTAACGTCCGCGGCGGTTTGGGGGGAATGGGGTTTGAATACTTTTGACAAGTGTTTTGCAAACAGGTCGGCTTTTTCTATGGGGCTTCGCGCCCATCCACCTTGCGGACGGCGGATAGGTGGGATTATTTGTGGGGGGCGTGTGAGTTTCCTGGAGGCCTTCCATAGTGAGTAGTTGGCGTCGGCTGTGGGGGATAAGCTGGCGAGGTATTTATGGAAACAGTCGTTTTTATAGTTTCTTAGGGTTCTGGATAGCTTTCTAGTTGCGTTGTTAAGTTTGCGTTTGTCCTCCGGTGTTCTATGGGTCTGCCATACTCTTCTTAGTCTTCGTTTTTCTGCTATTTTTTTTAGTATGTAATGGGGATATTCTTGTTTGCTGTTAGATGGCTTTGTCGGTGTGGAGAGGCGGATTGCGTTTATTATGCTCGTGTTTAAGTATTCCGTGGCTGCTTCGATATCTTCCTTTGTTTTTAGTGGGGTGATGGCTGAGGTTGAGTGTGTAAAGACTTCTCTGAAGAGCTGCCAGTTGGTGTGTTGGTTGTGAATGGAGCCATTAGGTGTATTCTCGATGATTGTTGAACTGACTGTTGCTATCACGGGAGAATGATCAGAGGAGAGATCAGCCGAGGAGTTGATCTGGACGTGTCTTGATGGGATATTTTTAGTTATGAAGAAGTCGAGAAGGTCGGGTATTTTGTTGGTGTCAGTGGGCCAGTATGTGGGTTCGTATGTGGTGAGGTAGTTGAGGTTGTTGTTTGTTATGCTGTTTAAGAGGTTTTTGCCTCTTGCTGTAACCAGTCTGCTGCCCCATTGGATGTGCTTGGCGTTATAGTCTCCTCCAACTATGAATCTGTTGCCCAGGGTGTCCAGGAAGTTATCAAAGTCTTCTTTGGCGATGGAGTGTCTGGGAGGGCAGTATACTGCTGAGGTGGTGATTGAGCCATGACAGTCTTCTATTGCTACGTTTGTTGCTTGGAGGTAGTCTTTCTGGAATGATGGGAGTTCGTAGTGCTTAATACTTGCTTTGATTATTATTCCGGTGCCACCGTGGGCCTTTCCGCTGGGGTGTTGGGTATGGTAGAATTTGTAACCATTTATTTTCAGGTAGCTCTTGTCGGTGAAGTGGGTTTCCGACACGAGCATTACGTCGATTTGCTGGTGTTTTAAGAAGAGTTCTAGTTCAAGTTTGTGTTGCGCTAGACCGTTGGCGTTCCAGAGTGCTATGCGCCTTGGTTTTATTTTGAGTCGGGGCGTGCTAATTTTTCTACGATGAGTGTTAGTAGCGATAGCAAGTGATTTATTTGCTCCGATTGTTTCTCTATTAGCTTTTCAAGCCTTGAGGAGTTGTCTGTGTTTGGTGGGTTGGGGTCACTGTTTTGGGGAAGGTTCCTTTGGCTGTTCGGGTTATTTTGGATGCCTTGTACTGCTTGGGCATAGGAGGTTGAGGTGGAGATGAATTTGGTAGGACTGTGCGTTTGGTTGGTTGAGGGGGTTGGGGTAGTCGTGAATTTCGGCGGGCTGGGTGTTTGGTTGGATACCTCTTTTGCTCTGAGCTTAGGGTACCTGTTCGTGTATAGTGTTTTATATGCTGGGCAGCCTTTGTAGTTGGCAGGGTGGTCCCCTTGGCAGTGGATGCATTTCGCTGGGGTTTCCGGTGATTTGGCGCACTGGTCAGTGGAGTGAGAGCCTGCGCATTTAACGCAGCGGAAAGTATGGTTGCAGTATTTCTGCGTATGACCGTACCTTTGGCACCTTTTGCACTGCACTATTTCTTTTTTCACGAGCGGTGGTTCGATCTTTACTATCGCGTTCATTAGGCGATTGATGTTATATATTTCCTTATTGTTCGGTTTTTGTTTAATGTCTAGGAAGAATAAGGATAACGGGTCTTTCGAGACTCTATGCTTTATATTACTTACGTTGACGACTTCGTGGCCGAGTTTTGAGAGTTCGTATTTTAGTTCGTCTATGTCTGCTGAGTGGTGTATGTTTCGTAGGACCACTCGGAAAGGCCTTTCCTGTTTAAGTTGGTAGGTGTGGAAGTTGGCGTTCAGGGTCCTGAGTGTCTTGGTGAGTTTTCTGTAAGCTTCTGGGTTCGTCGGTAGTATTTTCACCTTGTTGTTGCTTATCTTAAGGTTATATTCCTCCTTGCTGGTATCTCTCTCTAGGGACTTGGTCATTGTCTGTATGTCAATGACGTCGTCCACAAAAATTGGTGGGGGAGGGGGGATTCTCTGTGAGTGTTGGTTTGATGGCGGTTCTACGATTTCCATGGCGTCGTTTGAGGATTCCAATACGGCGAACCTGTTGTGTGTGTTTATTTGCGTTGCTGGTTCTATTTTCCTCTTCTTTGTAGTGTTAGCGTCGTTAGTGCGGAGAGTTCTGCTACACTTCTGCCACGGGGGGGGGGGGTAGCTCGGGGTAGCTGCGAATCTGCTCCGGAGAGCCTGGTCGCGGTTGCTGGGCCATCATCGAGCTAGTTAATTCGGAATGAACAACTAGTCGTGAGGCTGTGAGGCTAGTATTCGTGTTGGGGTTAGGTGCGTGGGATTTTCTTCTCCCTAGGGGGTAAGGGGCACTTAGCTGTGTTCTCTTTCGACGGTTGGGCGACACGTGTTGTTTTCGAACTACGCTGGGCACTAGAGACACGTCTGCACGCTTCGGCACTCCACAGCGAACTATGTTCACGAATATATGTAATGTAATATTGTAAAGTAATTTGAATTAGAGATCGGTTGAAAATAGAAAAAACCGTGTACGTCGTCCTTCTGTGGTTCGTTTACATTTAAGAGCGCCTATGTGATTAAAGTCATCTAGTTCTTACAAAGATATGAGAAAAACAACAAACAACGTTAGAACAGAACGATGGTTTCGTGTTTCAAGGAGGGATGACCGAGAGGTCAGAGTATGCGAGTCGAAAAGTGAGTGTGTTGCGAGAGAGAGAGAGAGAGAGAGAGAGAGTGTTAGATTCGTTGTGACGAGAGTTGCCAAATAACTGTAAAGTTATTTGAGATAGATACGAGTATTTAATTTCAGTTAAACAAACATCGTTTTCTGTCCAATTAATACCTGTATATTCAATTCATTATTAATAAATCGTAAGTAATCGGGAAAAAATGTATATCTTAATTTCCACGATACTACAGTAATATGCTATGTTTAGCAAGTAAGTAAGTAATTCTAACCCTTATTGAATATGTGTCTAAATAAAATATAAATAAAATAGAAATTACTTTTTTAATTAAATTTTAGTACATTTCGAAGTCAGTAATACTTTTTTGTACAAAATTTTGTATCAAATGTTCGAATGCAAAAACGATAAAAACTTTGAAGTAATATCCATTAGAGATAGGAGTAAGTGAGATCGTGCGTAGGTAAATGTACGCGTACTTGGCGTATATTCAACGTCGATTTATTCGAGAATGAAATGCTACGCGAAAAAGTATCACTTTACATTTTGGACTTATTTCTTCATATAATTGAACTATTTTCAGTTGTACCACCATATCAATATCAGCTTGTATGGTAATACCACAAAATATAATAATATACACATTTAACATTTAATACAGTATTTCATAGTGACGAGTGGAAAAACTACTTTATCGATTATTGTTAAAAACATACTGTGAATTAATATAAATAAAAATATATAAATATAAATATAAATATGAATAAAAAATGCATAAAGATTGCAATTTTTCGAGGCATTTACAGTTATTATACAATACTAATTTAATCTTCGAATTGTAAAATGCAAATTGATCTATTATAACAATAATGAATCTCGCAAGTGTTTGTTCTTCACAACTAAAAGATTTAGACGTTTTACAATAATTTGTTGATCATAACAAGATTATTTCATTTTTAACCATAACAAGCGAATTTATTTAAGATAATACGTAATATATTTGTTTCTGTTCCAAACGGAGCAGAATTTCAACATATGAATTTTACTCTTTTGAATGAAAAATGTTCTATTATGCATAAAGAGTAGGGATTTGCTTTACATAATCTTACCTGTAGTTGTAACATACTAATGCGGAGATCTGATTCATTAAATTCATATGGTATATTCCAGCCTAATGGGCCAAAATTACGTCTTTCTTGAACAACAGCATGAAAGAAGCATAGAGAAAAAAGGAGGCTCCTCCATTCACTTATTTTATTACAGCTGTTAAAGAACTTTGTGTCTGATATGGGATCATTCAAATAACTCCTCAGTAGATTATTCTTCAATCCTTTTGGTGGTTCATTAGTCATTTTAACTCCATTTTGTAAAATAGAGATTGGAAAATCCTTCGATGGATAGCTGGTTAACCATAATCGAAATTTGGGATGCGTATTTTCTGGTATAATAATTTCATCGCAAATTCTGTCCAATTCTTTCATCCAAGACACTGCCAAATGGCAATTTTGAAGTACTACCCACTCTCCTCTTTTTATTCCTCTATTTATCATGTTCACTGCTATTGGACCTTGACCTTGTCCCAATGATATAGACATCAAATTCTCTTTTGGTACTCCATAATCTTCTGAAAATCTAATTAAACCTGCCATTGGATCAGATCCAGGAGAAAGAATAAAAACAAGAGGAGTTACGTTACTAGAATCGCTATAACATGCTTGAAGATCAAATGGCGGTGGTTCTACAAAAGACTGTCCCATGTTATATATAACAAACATTCGCACAGCAGCCACAATTTTATCTGGTCTTATACATTTAAGTATAATTAGCTTCTTTAAATTTTCTCCCTCATTTTGAAATGGATATGGAAAAGATTCCTCCTGAGGATTAGATGAGTCATAATAAGCCTTCCAATATAACGTTTGTGTTTCAAAGGATTGTTGTAGCTTTTCAAGTTCAGGTAAATTTGTAGCTCTAACTATTTCATTCCAAGATTTATCAGTTAACCAAGGAGAGCCAGGATTAGGGTAAGGATTATCTAGAGCTACGTCACCTGCCAATAAAAATGTCCAAAGTTCTTCATCTATCTTTTTATCAGCACGTAAAAGACCACCACACAGAACAAAAGAGAATATCAATTTATCCTTTTCAAATAAAGAACGACACACGTTTCTATAAATGCTAGCTGTGAAATATGTATTTAAATTTTTTATTCGATTATTTAGATTTTCGCTCTTTTCACTGTTTGCTATTGACATTTCATAGAGATGAATGAACCACGGTAAAGAATACTGGTACATAGGATCAATGTTTGCCAATTCGGAAATACAGAAGAACAGAACAGACCCGTGCCTCGAAACAGGTTTATATTCATTACGAGCATTATCAATTTCTATCGCTGTTTTAGCAGCTACCTCTTGCTTGGCTTCGATGTCTTCTGCCAGTGTTTTCGAAGTTGACAATATCGTAATTGCTGTTTCATCCTCCAAAATATTGCCCTCCGAAGCGGATAAAACTTCTAAAATTTTATCCTCTATTTCCTCCAATATCTTTTTATTCTTTGCACCTTCTATAATCAACTGATTCTTGCGTTCTTCCAGTACGGGTAATTCCTTAGCAACGACTATACCTAGTAACTGATCCTGAAGTCCTTGAGGTGTAATCATAAAATTTAACAATGTTACTTTCACAACTACCTCTGGTAAATAATGTGGATTCCTTAAACGCGTCGTAATATAAAATCGAAAATCAGAATTATATTCAATTATGTTTTCACCAAACTTCATATATAAGATACCACGTTCTTTGTAAATATTTTTAAGAAGCACAGGTTCTAATATCGCGTCTATTTCTTCTAAAATATTTTCCAACAAAACAGGTGTGCCAAGCTGTATACAAGTGTCCACTATTTTCACATAATTTGGATCAGAAAGTTTAATAACTGATAAATTATTTTCTTTCTCCATATTTTTTATCCATTTGTTTGCTTGATTTTGCGGGTCGATCATAAGTGGCCATCGATCAGCGTTTTTTACAATTATTCCATTTTCCACAGAAAAGTTATCTGCCGGTAAACCAAAAATGATCCATGCTCTAATTTCTACTTGTTTACCTAAAATATCAATCAAATTAAACTTTCTTCCACATGGAATTGCTGTTTCTACACAAGATTTGTGCCATTCTGCGATTAATTTATTTCTGTACTCTATTGTGAAGGCTCCAAAATATGCGACTACTCCTGAAGACAATAAAACGTCGCCAATAACATTATTAAGGCTTGCACCTAATATCGTAGCTGTTTCTTGCCATCTATTTTTCTCTCCGCTTAAACCACTTAACAATTTTTCAGCTCTATCTAATTTTTTCTTGCAGTAATCAATTTGATCTTCGAGCTTCTTCTTCTCTCTCATGCACTCGGCAAATTCGTCATTGAGCGACTGTAACTTCTGAGTAACTTCCTGAAGAAGGGCTCTCTTAGCGTTTAAAGCCTCCATTTGTTTGGCAAGGGCGGCTTCAGCTTCTGCCAGCATTGCTTGTTTTGGTGCAACGACTTTAATCACTCGATCATAAACTTCAATCGCTCGTACCCACTTGCAAAGACCTTCACATGCCGTGGAAACCTTTTTAATAGCTTCCGGTTGAAAACCTCTGTCATTTATAAATTTTTCACGAATTATTTTCATGTATGCCGGTGGTATGTTGTCTTTATCAAAGTTTTTCAAACTCTCGAGAAATCTCATATCGCCCAATATCCTTATAGAAGCTGGCCAGTAATCTTCCACAACTCGACCAGTTGCTGGATCTTGAACTTTTTCAGGTTTGATTCCTTTTAAAACGCAAATAGCTTCCATTACTAATCTTACGCCCGCTGGTGGACTTTTCATTGATCGCACAATACTAATGTCGGCAGGTTTCAAGGTATCCAGCGCAGTTAAAGCAGCTTCTAATGCAGGTGTAGCTTCGGCTAAATCGCTTTCGCAATCATCTTTTATAGCCTGTGCAGCAGCTGCAGCTTCGTTTGCTAAAGCTTCTTCTGCACCTACAATCTCCTTTCTTGCTTCAATGTTGATAGTATCCTGCTCTATTCTAACCATAAGCTTATTGCTCAACTCGGATTGTGCCAGTAATTTAGGTTGCAAGGCTTGAAGTTCCTGTTTCATAACCGCTATTTGTTCTGCTGCGAAATCCAACCTTTCCAATCCCATTTCGTACCGCATTTGTTGCTCGGTAATTTCTTTGATTTTTTGATCATACAGCCTGCAAAACGATTTAATAAGTTCTAAGAAACTCGTCGGTGTTATGTAGTATCTTCTACCTTGTGTCTTATAATAATCTTCACTAGCCAATGCGATACTTATATGGAACTTTTTAGACATATAAACACATTTTTCTCGTAAATCCATGCTGATGTTAACATTTTGCAATGATACTCGTGCTACCTTTTCTAGGGCATCTTCAGGCCAAACTGTATACCAATCAATAGTACAGCAGTTTATCAGTGAGGGGAACATTCGCAAGCGATTTCTAAACTTATCTCCTATTGGAGACATTGTTAAAATCCAGTGAAGGTTTTTTATTATCCTCTCGAGGAATAAGTTGTAAAGAATCATAGGAGTAATTTCAACTTTTCTCCCACCAATGCTATGCATTATATTCGTCATTTTATCTAAGATTTCAGCCTTTTCTTCAGTATCGTATAAATTTGGTACATCGGCAGTGTTTAAAACCATATTTATATCTTCGACGAAAGATTCATCCTTTATTTGATGATCGCCAAAAATAAAGGTAGTAGATTTTCCATCACATCCGACACGTAATAACAACTTTTTTAGATCTTCTCGCCATTCCGAAAATTCGTAAGTCGTAGTAATTTCAATCTGATACAGAATATATTCGCACATGTTAGTTGCCAATTTAGCGCACGAACTTCTACCCGATCCACCTATTCCTATTAGAAGAGCATTTCCACTTTCTTGTTGCAATATTCGTGAAGTGCGAGAAACGTGTTCAATAGCATATCTGAATAAAACTAACGACATAGGTGTCTTAGAAAGCATATTGTACTCTGTTAAATAATAGTCCATTTTTTGTTGTAAATCTTCAAGATCTATCACTTCATCATATATTTTCGGTTCAGCATCGGGTTCTATATAATTACCAAAGAAGAGGTCACGCATGTGAGAACTTGTTATTGTTTCTCCTTCTTGTAATAGTCTGTTAAGTACTTTTCCCAGCGGTTGTCGTAACTGATCGTAACAAGTATACTGAACCATTTCAAACAATGTTTCTCGATCGTTATCATCCACCAGTCTATCATGGAAAACTCTATACACTTCGTGAACCCATAGTCTAATTAGTTTATCAGGGTCCTTCATTTTAGAGGCTGGTATCAAAAGTATACCCTTAATAACCCGGCTGAAATCACGCAAATTAAATGTATAATGACTTTTTGCTGGAGTAGGTAGAAAGGTTTTGATCGCGTTGAGAAATATATCCATCGTTGCATTTACAATCATTTTTCCTAATCTTGAAATTTCTGATACAAATCCCTTTGCAAAGTGCGAATCAAGAATCGAGGAGAAGATTTTGGTCATTGTCACCTCTTCAAAAAAGTCGATACCAATTATATGCATGTGCCGAGTTAATCTGGGTGTGACCATGTTGGAACCACCTCCGGGTGGCAACATAGCACAAATTAGAAACATATCCACTAAGTATAACATTGTCGTATCTTTTAAATCGAACCAGTGCCCATGATCCACCCATTGACGGATGAGTTCAATTGGCGGTTGAGCTCCGTATTGTTCTACCTGCGGCATACTTAGATCGTCAACGAATAGTACGCATTTCTTTCCCATTTGTGGGCCATATACACCTTTCCTTCTACGATCTAACTTAGACATCACTATCTCTTGGGTTTGAGCAGCAGTGGTACGAGCACTGAAGTTTACAATATTCTCTATATATTTTTGTCTAGGTAGAAACTGCAAATAATCTAATACAATAACTGATTTGCCGGTACCAGTTGGCCCAACAAATAAAATAGGTATTGCTCTATGTAGAAGATTTCTGATAAAGAAATACTGAATTACTACTTCAGTTGTTGGTATAATCAATCCATTTGATTTTACATCGGGTAACAAAGACGCCTAAGATACAAAAAAAGATGAATTAGACACATAAATTGACATTAAATTTGCCTCTTACGGTAAAATCTATTCAGAAAGAAATAGAAATTTACAAAGTATTCATTTGGAACGTTATTGTGGATTATATATTTAGAATAATAGTATCATTTTTATTTTAAGCACCAAGAAAAATTATTCTCTACGTTTATAGTAAATATTTTTATAACATTTGGTAATCGAATTATGAACTATTGTAATGCGACAAAAGACCACACAAATTTAGTAGATTAAATGAAATAATAATAAGTAATAAGATCATAACTATTATTAAAAGAAGAGTAATTATTCATATTAAACAATTGTAATATTTTTGAAATTAATAAACTGCTTCATGAATATGACAAGATTTCTATATCAAGACCTTCTAATGTTAAAAATAGTTATTAGACTACGTTAATATTTTGTAATTATTTTGGGAAAATAATCCATTTATACTTCAATTCAATCATTACGAAACACAGAAAGACTATCTGTATTATGCTTGAGACATTTTATAAATGTAACGTAGTATTGCAAAAAGGAAAGAAGAATTGAAATAATGCTTATTAAAATATACTTGTAACGTTGTGTCCATCCACGGTATCCAAGATCCATTATTTCTTTTATCGTATATCCAATCGTAAACGGTTCCCTTATCAGGAAAAAGCTGCTGTTTCGTCAATTTAAAAGCTTTTGGTTTCGGATATTCTTCGACATTTCCAAGTGATAATTTTCTTAAATAAACGTCAAAAGCCTTCCTGCTATCGCTCGTTAGTGTTGAACACATTCCCCAAATCATACTAAATAATAAAACACATTGAAGCCAAACTGTGCTAACTTGTGTTTCTCCATCCAGCATTGCAGTGAAAAGTTTTGTAAAAGACTAAAATAAATAGTTATAATAATATATATTAAATCCAGATCTGAATTTTAAGATCTATAAAGTCTAGTCTAATTTTTACCAATTTTATACTCTTAGTGTTTTAATGCTATTAATATAATAACAGATTGGAGATTCATTATAAGAATAATTAAAGATGGAATTTCAACAAAAAAAGAAGCATGTTTGAAAAAGATAAAGTATTCAATCAATATAATAAATAACTTCTATAACGCACAACGGAACATGTGAAATTCGCTTAAATTGTAGAACAGTATAACTTTTTTGCTATTTTCAGACATTATATCAATCGTTGAGATCTTACATATTATAAATATGTCGGAGATGATAGGGCATCGAAGCCTCCCCCTGGAACTTCCGGATAATCCCCTAACATTGTAATCTAGAGTCTACTATAGCTGTAATTAGCTAATCCGATTGTAATCGTTCGAGACTAGTGATGGTGAGCTTTGGCTCGAGGTGATAGTCTGTCGCCCAACGTAGCCGCGGTCAACGGGACGGGCGCTTCGTCTAACAAAGGTATAGAGCGATAGTATGACTCTCATTAAGAGAAATACCCATAGAGGTATCTGACAGTAAAACATTCCAACGATTCCTTCGGACAATGAATACCAGATGTTGGGGCCCTCGCACAGCACAAGTTCAGTTAGCCCGAGGACCCGTTATAAAACCTGGGTTTTTTTGGTAATTAAGATCTTTCAAACGGACAGGCAGTCTTTGTCCCAAAGTGACCAATTGACAGCGACGTCAATTTCCCTTACTTTCGGGATGAGGGCTATACTCGAATCCGAGGATCTCGTGTCCGTAGACACACCCCATCATAGTTTTCCTCCGTGGCATCATTGGGACGAAAATTCATTCTTTCTTGCGATCTCACCGACGAAGAGAGTAGCGGTCTACGACCTGGGAGCATTACACGTTTGAGTCCGCTTGTGTGCGCGAGTATATCTATCATCTCGTTGACCGTGGATTCGTTATCGAACCTGAGACCATTGTCACTAGTGTCGCGAGTGTGTGACCGCCATGGGTTTGCGTCAACTTTGTGACCTCTTTATTTGTGTCAATAAAAATCACTTCCGTGCTGTAAGAAGATGGATAGCTTCAGTGAGGAAACACCTATCCCAAGACCTCACCGTGATAGCGACTCGAGCCCGGACTCGGATCGTGACTCAACATCAGAAGTGGGATACGAACGCAAGTTGTCGACGCGGGAGCGTAAGAGCATCGTGCGTGAAATAATCCGGTCGCTAGCAAAGAAGAAGGGATATCGTTACCGCGCTTTAACCCCGAAACCCGGGACGCAGATGCAGCCGTCTGGTGCTCAGCCGTTGATCTGCTTATAAAAGACAACCCCCTGAAAAAACAGCGCGCTATATTCTGCTTTGACGCGCGCCCTAGAGGGTTCGGCAGCGTATTGGCTTACGCAAATAATAGATGGCGAAGAGCTCACATGGCCAGCTTTTAAGGAACAATTCGTCGCGCACTTCGGTGGTCACGAAACAGCAGCTTCATCGCTAATCAAGGTATCCGAGGAACTACAGCGGGAGAACGAAACACCAGGGGCGTACGGAAACCGTCTTGTCTCCCTCCTGGCTTCGAAGTGGCGACATTCAACAAGGGAAGAGATAATCACCGCCACCGTTCTCTATCTGCTGGGCTCGCGCGACGAACGTTTTAAACGACTAGCACTCACGAGTGATATCAAGTCGGTGAAACAATTCCAAAGAGAAAGGAAGCCTTTCTTCTACGAGGAAAGGCGGACGTCCCCATCACGGAGGCCATCATCGGGCTCCGGAAATAAACGAAGCAGGTCACCCGCCCTCCGGATCAAGTGCCGCCACTGCGGTTCTTACGAACATACGATATCTGAATGCCGCCAGAGGACGAAGTTGGAACCGAGGAAAACTATGATGGAACACACCCCACATCTAAGGACACGAGATCCTCGGATTCGTCGAGTATAGCCCTCGTCCCGAAAGTAAGAGAAATTGACGTCGCTGTCAATTGGTCAATTTGGGACAAAGACTGCCTGTCCGTTTGAAAGATCTTAATTACCAAAAAAACCCAGGTTTTATAACGGGTCCTCGGGCTAACTGAACTTGTGCTATGTAAGTGCCTCAACATCTGGTATTCGTTGTCCGAAGGAACCGTTGGAATGTTTTACTGTTAGGTACCTCTATTATTCTCAACGCGAGAATTGATTGTAATTTTAATAAATAAATAAAAAAAAAGTACCTCTATGGGTATTTCCTTTAATGAGGGTCATACTATCACTCCACACCTTTGTTAGACGAAGCGCCCGTCCCGTTGACCGCGGCTACGTTGGGCGACAAACTGTCGCCTCGAGCCAAAGCTCACTATCACTAATTTCGAACAATTACAATCGGATTGAATAACTACGATTGTTTAATTACAGCTATAGTAGACTCTAGATTACAATGTTAGGGGATTATCCAGAAGTTCCAGGGGGAGGCTTCGATGTCCTTTCATCTCCGACAAATATATTACATATATATAATGTTACAATCCTGTATGTATATCTATTATCTGAGAAGAGGTTAAGAACGCATCTACCATACAATTATTGTAAATATATTAGAAATATATTTCTACTTACTAAGAACATATGAAGATCTGACGCTTCCACAAATGTTTTGCAATAATACTGTACAAAATACAGAATTGGCTCTGTCAACCATTCGATCAATTCAATAATTAACTCATATTGTTCGATAAGTAACTTATTTTTAAGGTATGTTTTGTATGAGTCAAATAATGCATTCCAACCAAGTTGAGATGGTTCCATATAAATCATGCCACATCTACTGACAGTAGCTGGTGAAGCATGTTCCAAATCAGCTGGTTCAAACATCATATTCATTTTATGTGACATTTGTATAATTTCTCCAGACATCAGGCAGAGTTTCTTATTATCATCAAGCACCGTATTCATACTTTCAATCCATATAGCATCAACAGGTCCATCGAAAACTATCCACTTCCGTTCGGGCGATATAGCTTGTGCAAATTCCCTGAAAATGTTTGCCAAGACACCATCGCTCCATTCGTGCGATACTGGATCAAAACTACCATATAACTGATCCAAAGTAATAGCTTTTGGATTAATAATCTTATAAATCGTTGAAAATTCTCTCATAGTAGCGCGTCTTTTACCAGCTAACTCGCCCAAAGCTTCGGCCAAAACCTGATACGCTTGGGTTTTTCCGCTTAATGTACGACCTACGATCATCAAACCATGACGTACCAACAACATCTCGTAAATTTGGATTATTTTTTCCATGTACCAAGGCGTGGCTTGAAGATTTCGTTTCTTCAAAACATTTCTAACTAACTCTATTAATTCCTCGCGATAAGGTTCTGGTAAACTGGTATCAGGGAAAAGATCTGTGTATATCCCATTAAATAGAGGAATATCTTGAGCCAAAAATTTCGGAAGATTGACGTCAATGATCGCTTGAAGAATTAACACAGATTCATTTTGCATGGGATATTTCAACTTCAAATTTCCAGCAGCAGTAAGCACGGTTTTTACAGCTCGCATGCCATAATCATAATGATTTTGTGAACTTAATTGTTCAGAACATAATTTATACGTATGAACTATCTTCTCTGCAAGATTCTTGGCGTCTATGAAACCGAAAGAATATAAAGTAATTTCTCCTATCATAGCGTAATCTGGTACCATCATTGCTACTGTACGGAAAAGAACTTTTAAATTATCAGGAAGTTCTTGACGTCCAGCATAACCAGGATTCATTGTTATGATAACATAGTAAGTGGGATTTAATTTAATCTCTGTACCCTCAAACATAAATTTCTCCAATTGTAAACTTATAGCCATCTGAATGGTTAAAATTTGCTGAGCAATCACCGAGAGAACTTCTAGATCTATTCTGTTAAATTCATCAAAACAGGCCCATGCTCCAGATTGTGCAAGCCCTTTAAAAAATTTACCCATTGCTTGAAAATCAAGTCCATCCGAACAATTGAAAACGACGCATTGTTTAGCGACAGCTTTTGCAAGATCTTTTGCTGTTTCTGTTTTACCAGTTCCTGCGGGGCCTTCGGGTGAACCACCAAGATTTAATTTTAATGCACTCATTAAAGTTCTGTAGCATCGATCAGTTAATGGTGTTATTACAAGTCTTGGAGTATTCCCAAGATACTCGAAAGCATATGCTACAGAGGTCGTAATTATTGTGACCAAAATACTATTGTCCAACCAATAATATCTCAGTTGTGATATCCAATCAAAATCCATAATGTTAGTCACTTGTTTGTCAATGAGCAGTCGTACTACATCTCGAGCATGAACATCTATCACAATCAAAGCATTTATTGTTATTCTCGCGCCCGGTTCCAATCTACCTCTCACTAAAGTGACCGTTTTTTCTATTTGATGATTACATGTCTGTAAATAATCTCTCGTAGAATGATCTTCGAATGATTCGCAAACTTCGCTAGTCCAATGTATTTGACTGCAACAAATAACAATTTGACCAGGCCAAGAAAATATCCATTCTTCTCTAACAGTATCGAAATATGCGATAATACTTTCCTCGGCAATGTCTCGAAGGGAAGCTCTCATAAGTTCTTCTACTTGACACAACCATTTCTCAACCATGCCTTTTGCATCCGCTGGATAAATCTTTCCACTTAATGGAACATACTCTTCTTCATCCGATAACATTCCAATAATTTCTTCATCTTTAGTAAATCGCAATTTACTAATACCTTCAAAACACTTCTTCAAGTGGGGCTGTACTCTCTGTGGATCCTTAGTTTCAGAGAGTATTTCTAAGAGTTCGTCATTTGACAGAAAGAAAAACCTTGGGAAGAACAAACGTTTCTTCTCTAGATATTCGTTTAAACCTTTCTGTATTTCTTCCAATAATGAGTTACATAACGTTAATTCTTGCAATATATTTAGCATACCTGTAGCATCAAGTACACGACTATGTTCGACAGCGTATGCCATGATCTTACGCCAAATTTTATCCATCCTTCTAAAATGCTTCGCTTCTGTCGGCATTTGACGCATTATATCTTCGCTGCTAAATATCGGTTCCAGATACATCCAAGTTGCTTGACACATTAACCACTGATCAATGATATCCTGCATTTGCAGTAATTTATTTTCCCACGCCTGCATCTCCTCTTCGAAAGCTTTTATAAAGGGAGAACTTCTCATCGTTTGAGCTTTCAAAATATGATCGTCCAATAATTGATGAATATCATCTACAGCGGATAATATGTGAACACCAGTTTCACGATATAGTATGAATTGAAACCTAACATCTGTCCATTCTTCCTTCATCCTTCGTAAATTTTGTTGGAGCGCGTGTTCTTTGATAGCAGCAGACGATATTTCTTCAAGTCTACTTATATGAACCAATAATCCCAGTTCTACCATGTCAAAGAGACTACTTGTGGGCGTTGGTACTATATCCACATTTACTACTTTGCTAATTTGCTTCCAATGTCGGTCCTGTAATCCAGGAGTACAAATAATTTGTAAAAGTGGGATGTATTGTTTGAACTTCTCTACTTTTCCACGAATCATTTCAGTAATTTTTCGCGCACCCGGAATGTCGGCAAGAATACGAGCCAGCCTATATAATGTGCGCCAGATATTATCAGTCTCATCTTTAATTTCTTCGGCATCGAGATCAGAAAATGGACCATTGAACCATCTATCATAATTCTTATGAAAATCTAATACCGTATGCCATAGAGTATCGAGTGCATTGACAACCGTTGACATCGTGGGAACTAATAAGTATGGACTCAATTCCATGTCTAAAAGTCCTTCTTCTTCATTGATCTCTTCAACTTCTATCCTAATCTCTTCCATCCCTTTAGAAAGATGTTCAATTTCCAATACCGCATCTTCCATCTCCTCCATAGTCAGTACAGGTGGATCCTTCTTCTTAAATTGGTCGATTGCCAATTTCATGTTATGTATTTTTTGTTCAAAGTTATCCCTTCTTATACGCAATACTTCCTCAAGATATTCTTTTCTCATATTTAATCTTGTGTTTGCTAGATCCATTACGGTTTCCATTTCTTTCGGCCATGTGATGGTGCGAGTATTTAAGTGAATGTCATCATCCGTTGGTGCTTGATAATTAAAAAGGAATAAAATCAATTCTACAGAACGCAATAATTTTCTTTTCAAATTAAACATGGTCGAATCTCGACTCTCGCACAAGTAATTGTACAACTCAACAACATCTTGAGTCTTTTCAGGCATTTTTGAAATATTTTCTGCTATTGTATCAAAATTAGAGCACAAATCTCGATTATTGGATCGTAACTCATTTGCAAAGAAATTACAAATAACTGTGCGAAGATCATAAAGGATTTGCCTTAAAGTGTTATTTAAAATGGTGCAATCAATTTCTACCAAGTTCAGAGGAATCTAAAATTAAAAATATAGATAAAATTGATACATTATTGCGAAATATTTATCATTTATACGTTTACCTTGTTACGAAACACTGAAATTTCTTCTCTAAGTTGGTCGTAACTTTTTATTTTTTGTTCAAATTCATGTAGATATGGCATGGGTTCAATCTTAAAAAAGTTGTCTAAATTTCGTTTAGCTTGGCCATCGATTATGTACAAAAAATCTTCGTAACATTTCAAATAAATTTGTGGACCCATCGTATGAGCACTGACAACATTTAGTACATCAGTGATTATGCTTAAAACCTACAATATTTATTTCATGTTACAATGATAAAACTAATGAGAATAGAGCTTGTAAAATATGAAATTAATCATACGATATCAAAAGCTACCATGAAATAGCGAGTGGTTTATTATTTTGAAATGCAATAAAATTCTTCGTAAAATTCAATTCTTATAGAGATTATACGTCGCCTCAAGTAATACACCAGTTAAAATATACAGAACGGGAGATAATGATAGCCCACTTGAAACGTTTGTGCGTATTAAATTCCTTATGAGCTGTTATCGAGGTGCCTACCTAACTACTTAAGTATATGTTATGACATTAAGAAGTGTTATCCCTTCGAATTGGAACAGATCTGTTATTTTGTGTTACATCTGACTTTAACATACGAATAAAATCAGTTTAAGGATTAATGAAACTTCAAATATTTTTTTCTAACAGAGAGGGTTATTTGCGACCCAGTTCCTAGATATAGTTCCTTTGAAACTTTTGTTCCTCGTGATGAGTACTAAAAATTTGATTGTGAAAATCGTGTCCAAGATCAATTTTTCCAATTCAATTTCTCCACGGATCCGAAGATACAGCATCACCTCCAAAAGCCACGACAAACAGTTTCTTGTCACCCTGCAAATTCCTAGGTAACGTCGTATTATATTTTTATCGTTTCCTTTTTTAAATGGGTCAAGAAAAAGTTTTGAATAAAAACGTATTGCTCTACCGAATACAAAAGTTTATATGTGGCGGATAGTGCGAAAGAACGCTACAAGCTCGTAGTGTTTTGAAAACGTCTGAATATCAACTACAAGGATATGTACTAAAAAATGAAAGTATCGATTTAAAAATTTTAATGTCACCTTTACAGAATATTTCAAGATCATCGCGAGATCAAATAGATAACAGTATAGTATGTCTCCCTCGATACTATAAAATATATGTTTTTGTGTAAAACATTTTTTCGTATCATTCATATTTTTTCAGACATTTGAGCGCTGCCACTTAAACAGGAAATACTGTATATTTAGAAATAAAGAGAAATGTTGAGTGAGCTATCACTTAATCTCGCGGTATATCTGACTGGTTTTTGGGCTATCACTTAGTCTAATTTTTCTTCTTTCTATTCTTGCTTTAAGTACATATAACGTAGTATAATATGTAAGAAAAATACTGTGCATAAATGTTATGATTCAATTATTTGATTAAAGCATATGGAATACAGCCACTTTCCCGCGAGAGAATTTTAGCATTAATTAATATTAAGACATTTTCCGAGTGAATTTCTTTCAGCTTGATATATGTAATATCTATTTAATTATTCCATAAATAATAGTTCTACTTACTTATTCGATTTAAAAATCATTTCATTTATTTTTGCATGAATACCTTTCAGATATTAAATTTGAAATAGAATTAATTGTATAGACAGGCTTAAAAACAATTACATACAAAATTAATTAATAAAACAGAGCAATATGTATAAAACTAGATTTTAAGAAATAAGGATATAAAGTAAAAACATGAAACACAAAATTATATAAAGATTAAAATGTTTAATATTAAAAAGATCAAAAATTACAACATTTCCTTTACCGATTCTTCATATCGTGATACAGAGAATAAGAACTCCTGCTTCTTCAATTCAGGAAATAAAATCGTTTCAATTTTTGGAATCACTGTCCCAACTTCAATAACTTTATCAAAACATTCTGAAATAATTGCACGTACTTCTAAAATACTCGGTTTACAATTTAATTTAATTGTACCAAGTTCTGGCTCTACTGTTATTGTTATAAAGGGAGTTCTAAAATGTAACTTTAATGATCATTATGTATACAAATTATCAAAACTAATATGAATATATTATTATATTAATAAATCACTTACTTGTAAAACATTAGATCCTCAAAATCACCCTTAAAATAATTTCCTTTACTGTATTCCATAAAAAAATCTCTAATATTATTCAACGTTTTCATCACCATCATTCGCAATTGTAAAGATAAAAGAGTATTTACACTTCTAAAATATTTTTCAATCAGTGATATAGATGCATCATAATGTTTCTCAATAAAACGAGACCAAGCGTATTTCTTCTCTAAAAAAAATTCAGCAACGTCAGCCAGCCAATACTTAACAAGTTGATCCACAGCTTTGTTACATAATAAATTCATTTTAGGCTGTATTTCATTTGCTGAAATGGGGATAGTTCCTAAATCTTCAAGCTTAACGATCGTTACGTCATAATATCTGAAAAAATAAATCATTTTCATACACGTTGATTTTTAAGCTTGAAGCATACAGCTTCAAAAATAAATCCTTTAGAAATTTTCAACAGATTAAATCCTTTTCAAACGCACGTATGATTATCTTGATTTTTTTAAATGATACTACATATCTTTGATTTCATACTGTTGTACCTGATGGCATGACGAATTCATCTACCCACCGTAATATGACCTTGAAATAATTTTTCGAAATAACGACAAAAATCAATATGACCTTGACTTTTTGTTAAAAAAAATAATCTTATGAAAATTAATTACATTGACATTTATAGTCGATTGAAAGCTAATTAACTTTTACTAAAAACATTTTTTTGTCAAGTTATTATCAAAAGTTATTTTGTCAAGTTATTATCTTGAAAACCGTGGCGTCAGTTACGTATTGCATCCTATATTTCGACAAGAATTTTGTTGTTGACCATAGATTAACTAATAACATACTTCTTTTGTTTGCCACTCCTTATAACGATTTAATAAAATTTAATTAAATGTAAGAAAATTAGGCTGCTCAAATCGAAAAAAGTTACACGAACAATAATACATATTTAGATACTCGTTGAAGTTACAGGAATAATTTAATATTTTTTAAAATTGTTCAACCAATTTAACTACGATAGTGCATGATTCCTTGTATGATTTGTTTGATTCTCCATCAAATTAATTTTAAATAATTTGTCGCAGTGAAAAGTGAAGAAATGGATAAATGAGGTCGAACGGGTGTCACTTTTACTATTAATGAGTAACATCGTTTAAATGAGACATACCGATTATGATAACACTGTAAATATCATAATGTGGTAAAAAATATTCGACACATATGTATTTACGTTGCCGATTATACATATATATATTTATATTAACAATTTGCTGAATTTTTTAGGAAAATTATTTTGTCAATATTTAAAATAAAATATATTTTCAATAAAAAATATTTCTACATATTTCGATTAGAGTGTATTAGAAATATAGTAAACATTTATATTCAATACCCAACAAAGATTGCTATGTTCCAATAGAATTAAAAACTTATTATAGTCACCGCTTTTAATTTTTACAATTATCTACGAAGTCTTATACAAAATTATTACATTATAAAATATTATGTTTGCAATACTTACTTAGTAAAATATAAACTTTGAATATTTCTCAATATTTCATTTCCGATAAATAAATTATAATGCATAAAATGGCCTGCCATCAATTTAGATTGATGCCACGGAACAGGCGCCCGTATGATTAAAATTGGATGTTCCTGGCACAAAGGTTTTATAAGAAATTGTTTATAAGTATCAATAATTTCTAATTGTAATTCCATTATTAGTTCATCAAAACTACAAATAAAAATTTTTCTTCTAAAATTGTTGTTATGTATGAAAACGGACATAGTAATTAGAAATTGTATAAACCAACTCTTCTAATTTCCGCAATCTATCAGAAATACGTTCTTTTGCTGCTTCAAGGTGAGTATTATCATAATAATTTAAATCGCTGTCACTCATACAATAGTTTTTAAAATATATTGGTTTACTATGAATCTTTCCCTTAATAAGTTCCTCAGGTTTCTTATTACTTTCGTTCAATATATCGTCTATTTTCTCTTCTAATGATTTCGGGATTTCAGCTTCAGTTATTTGAAACATCTGTAAATTTAATTTGATAATATTAACTAAGTATTACTAAATACTAATTAAATGCAGTATTTTCAAAACTCCTTGCCTAATCATGTTGATTATTAAAAAAAGTATCCTATCATAGAACCAAGAACAACAAAAAATTAATTTAAGGTTTTCTTTACTAATTATTGAGATAAAAAATCAGTGATAATGTCGCTGTGACTCAGCAAAGTTTTCTACACGAACTCAGAACAATTCGATTGGCACTGTAAACCTCAAATTTTACCAACGACACATAACCGCAATTTACTTGTACAACTCTTAAAGAAGAAAATTATATTTGGTGTCCTAAATGATACTGTGGTAACTTGTAAAAAATATTGTAGATTAAACATTAAATGCATAATCATACCATGGAATTTTCACGAAAATTAATGTCTTTTTGAACCCTCCAGTTTACTTAAACTCTTTTTGAACTTTGAATAGATCATGTAGGTAATAGACGGAAGGTGCGAGATCGGAATTATATAGAGGATGAGTCAATATCTCAAACTTGAATTTAAGGATTTACAAGATTAAACGAAAGATATTACATGCGTGATTTAATGTTCAGAACAAGTATTTTCATATTCATAGAAAATAAGAAGATTGTGTATATCGAAAAAGTTGTCTATGCTGAAATAAAATTTAAAGCTGCATTACGGATAATTATTGATTCACTTTCATATGAAACACGAACACACGTTGTGGCAAAGATGCTCTACCCCATACACAGAATTTCAATTGACGGAAATTCAAACCTTACAATTGACATAATAAATAAAATTATGTGTACTTGCTACTATGTTTAAAATATTCTTGTGTGTAGACTTTTGCAATTTAATTTATATATTAATAAAAATTAACAATATGTTACCTTTTCTTCTGTTAACATTTTGTTTTCTTGCTTTCCTGTTTTTAATATTTTATTCTTACATCTTTTATTTGTTTTAATATGCTCTTTTTGGATTGTTTTCCACAACCATGTACCATCTGCTAAATCTTTCAAGCTAATCATATTATTTGATAAAGGCTTTACAAACTGTGGTGATGTTTCTTTTTGCACATTTTTATATTTTTTTATATATTCTGCTGATGAGTTAGTAAACTTCTATCCAGAAATAAAGAAATTATGTTTAGTTTATTATTATTTAATTATGAAGTTAAATTATGTTCCAAAATTGTTTGCATGATATGTTATTAATGTAAACATGTTCATATAGTTAATTGAATGTATAGTGTAATTCTACCCATAAAAAATTATGTAACCTTAGTTTTTAATTGTCTATGACACAAATGCAAATTTGTAAATGCAAATTTACAATCTCATACTAAATTTCATTATCACATTTTAATATTTCATTAATATCACTTCATTTTAAAAATTTAATTTTAGGAAACTTTATCACTAATATGAACATAAAGTAAATACAAGAATTTATCCTAAATATACTTTCAATTATGCACAAATATTAAATATACCACATACATATAAATAAAATTATATATATATATATATATATATATATATATATATATAATATACTGCAGTCTTGATAATGTAAAATTACAAAAAAATAATTCATAATTATAGTAAAATTATGACATTTATCTATGGTTATATATTGTTTCTCATATGTAAATCTTAATAGAAAATACATAATTATTGTTTTTTGAATGTATTACCTTCATTTAAACAATTATATGTTAGATGTGTTCACTATCTTGAAGAAGTTATTTTAATTGTAAATAGAAGGGTAACTATGGTAACCATAAAGAGTTAATACTCATTAAATCTACCATTATATACATAATGAGTATCAAAATTACTTTAGAATAAATAAATAAAATGTGATACAAAAGCAAAATAAGTGTAGATTCACCATTAGTATGAGGTACTGGAGTGTAAAAGGAAATAAAAAACCTGGAAACACTCGAAGCCTGTAAAATCTTAACCAATTAGAGGTAGGATAGTTGATAAGGCAACTGGAGAACAAGGTAATAGAAACTAATTTCTCTGATAACATAGTTTAAAGATACTGTAAGGCATTTTGTAAATGATATGGATGTCCCTTATACTTATTAGGGGAAAGGGTATAAAAAGCAAATAAAATGTAGTAAATAGGTAAATAAAATTAAAAAATTATATACCATTTGAATTAGTCTAAGTAAAAAAGCATACTACAATTTTATTGTATATAAAATAACCCCAACAAAGGTAAACTTAAAGATATTTAGAGTTGTAAATACAACGATATCATTTATTTAACATGATAAAATTAAAAGATTAAAATTACAAAATATTTAAGGGAAAAGTTCACGCATAAAAGATAGATAGGTTAACAATATTTATTAAATTTAATCAATTGAAACATAGTATATGCTAATCAATAATAATTCAAATTTAGATATTAAAAATATTAATTTTTGTCCCTTATTCTGGATGTTTAATATTTTCAACACTTGTTTTTAATACGATACAAATATTCTTGTGCTTATATTCTTCCTGTCTTTTATTTGCTACACATGACAAAATGAAAGATAAAATAACTTTAAAACTATTTTTAATTTGTACACTGAATATTCCTAATAATCAATATAATAATAATCAATATATAGAAATATGCATTTCTATTTAAGAAAAGATACATTTGTAGATAACACTTATGAAAAAAGTAATGTAAAACATTAAACCTTCTTACATTTTCTTGTACTGTTTTTGTACAAAAGTTTGTACTACTACAAACAAATATTTTGTAAATTTGAGGGATGCCATACTAACTAGGTTATGTTTACATCAATCATTGTTGCCACATCTGTTATATTTGTGTTTAGCATCAATTAACTAAGTCAACTGTAGCTCATTATAATCACATGGATTATCGTCAGCATCCATAACCTCACAAGCATATTGTAGTTCATATAATATTATACGTATTTATAATAAACAGTCGTTTATTGACTCAAAGATAGTACCGTCAATCGCGTCGCGGATTATACACTCTCATTTTCATTTTACACATCTACGTATATAAACACGAGTCTCCGTTTAAACAGGAACAAGATATTAGATTTTGATGATTAAATCATACATATGTATGTAAGTACGTACTTTCATACATATATGTATATATGTTCACTTATATTATATTCTTTTTTTTTTAATTAAAATGTTGAGAATTATAATATAATCCTATTTTTAATCATAAGAACATATAAATTCATGTAACATATTTTTTTACTACGTAAATTTTATTGTAATCCATTGTCACATTTCGATATTAAAATTTATATCTCCACCATAACTAATAATAAACGGTTATTCACATATAATCGATAGCAAGTGGTGCCCCCTTAGCTGTCACAGACATTTCAATGATAGAAGTAGATATTCCAAGAATTGCTCACTGTTATCTACCTCCAATTTGCTTTAGAAGTACCAGTGTAACAATAAAAGTGAGTGAAATAAAGTGAAACGTTATTTAAATTCTACTTTATATTACTCGCAATACAAAATTAGTTTACAATTTACAATCTGAAATTATATATGAATCAACTATTTTGTGATATCATTAAATAATAAAGAGTATGTTTATACAAGTAATGAGAATGTTAAGACTGTTGAACCACCAAATTTATGACACAGTTTTATAATCGTGGTTTTGAGTATTTGACACATAATAATACTTTCAGAATATAATTAAAAAAGAAGACCTTGACACAGAATTATATGCTTCTGCTGCCTGGGCACAAATAGTATTTTCTTCCTTTTTGTAGTTACAATTGATATACATATTACAAAATCTATCACATAAATAATATATAAAGTAATCATATACGTACGTATATATATATATATATATATATATATATACGTACGTATATATATGTATGTATGTATGTATGTATGTATGTATGTATGTATGTATGTATGTATGTATGTATGTATATATTGTACAACAATTATGCATGAATGAGTCATAATTTTGAATCTCTGTTAAATCTGATTACATATATTATATCGATAGAAAACGTATCTCATAATAAATAAAGGGTACCAATTTTGTAATTATGTCATCGCTACTTAAAGGAAAATTATTATCTAACGATAAATTAATAGATGAAGGGTTTCATAAGCACAAAACAGATGATAAAGAGTTAATCAAACCAATCGTTGAAAAAGCATCGACTTCTATGCAAAAAGAAGAAACTACAGTCGCAACACGTTTAGAAATTATTCGGAAATTAGAAGAAGGTGTCACAATTGGTAAACTTGTTGCGCGGTATGGTCTTCACAAAAGGACTATAGAACGATATAAAAGGAATATCTTATCACTTCGAAAAATTTCAAAAAATCCAAGACGTTTGCTTATGAAAAGAACTCGTGCATCTTTACACGAAGATACAAATGTTCGATTACTTGAATGGATTTTAGAACGACAAATGAAAGGAGATATCCTTCGCGACAGCATGCTGCAAACCAAAGCGATGGAATTGCATGAACAATTTGGATGTTCGACACCTTTTACGGCTAGTCGAGGTTGGCTGTGGCGTTTTAAAAAAAGATACAATATAAGCGGTTTCGGTTGCCAAGGAACAGCAAATGAGATAGCACAATTGACAACAGAAACATTAACAAAAATATTAAATGAGGAAAATATCAATAGAGAAAATATATATAATATATATGAAACAACCTTAATGTGGAGAATTCTCCCACAAGAAGTCTCGTCGAATGAAGAAGAATCTTCGCAAAATGAAAAAATAAAAAAAGATCACATCATAATAGCATTTTGTGTCAATGCTACGGGAACGCACAAATTACCGCCATTGTTTGTTACTAAATATGTGATTCCACAATCTTTAAAGCATAGTAGACATATGTTACCTATAGTATATAGAAGTCAAAATAGTAGTTTTATTGACGAAACAATTTTCACTGATTGGTATGCCAATCATTTTATACCCAATGTAAAGCAGCGTCAACAGCAGGAACATTGTATAGAGAAAGTGTTGTTATTCGTTGAAAATTTTAAATGTGATATATCTCTTAAAAAAGAACACCAAGATTCTCATTTCAAAATAATAATTTTTCCATCTAATACACCTTCGACCATTCAAATAATGGATGAGGGTATAATTGCAAATTTTAAAAAATTATTTCGGGAGAAATTGCATTATCGTCAAATACGTCAACATGATAATGAAGTAAAGAAGTTCTATACCAATTACGATATAAAAGAATGCATTGATTTAATTAGTGAAACATGGGACGAAATAATAGTGACCGACATTGTACATTCTTGGAGGAGACTTTTAGGTAAGCAAAATACTCAAATTATTATCAAAGAAGAAGTCGAATACCTCGAAGAAACCCAAGACTTCGAAGAAAATGTTGTTTCTGACAAAATATTGGAGTCCGTTGTAAAATGTGAGGAAGAAGAATCGACTATTACAACAAAGGAAGAAATCGATCGCATGTTCCGTAGTTTGGAAATTTGGACTAAAACACAGCCTGATTTCATTAAATCGCATGCAGAAGTTTTAATACATTACCATAGTCAACAATAATATTTTATATAATAAGATAAAAGATTTCTGATTGAAGTTTCAAATGTTTTTGTGTATCATTTCTTGTCTTCAATTGTATCCATTCGTTCTTTTATATTTTGTACCCATACTTTTATCCCACAAAAGAATTTTTCAGAATAATTACATAAATAGGATGAATAGAAATTTTGAATAAAAAATTCGTGTGTACTATATGCTTATATCTTTTAGTAGTTACTTTGTTGATTATTAGCTATCAATGTAATCAAAATGATTAAAAACTCATTTCTTAATTTTTCATAGTAGTATAGTTTTACAATAGTGTATTTTTGGAGATTTGAGTATCTTTTTTTTGTAAAATATATACATGAATGCTTGTCTTTTGCTTTGTATTATATTGTATATTTTGTTGTATATCTTTTATTTCCATATACCTTAAATGCTTAAAAATATTTTTATAAAAGTTAAAATAATCAGAAAGAAATTTAATTAAATTTGATGTAGACATTTATTATATGTAACACTAAAAATTAATGTATTATATATTACCTAATAATTACTATATATTACCTAATAAAGTCAATTGAAGCATTCAATGTATGTTAATAAAATATGTACATTCTCTGTCATTTTAAACTCTACAGTAATAAATACTTAGTACAGTAGTAAATACTTACAGTAGTAAGTAATTATTGTCATTAGTATTTTCCCCTAACATAATATTTTTTCTAGCAGTTTTCTAAATATTAATTACGAAAATTATATATATTTTTATATAAGATCTACTGTATCAATTATATACAAAATATTTGCAAAACATTACATAATACTTGGATTATTTTAAAATTCTTAATTTATAATTGTTAATTAATAAAAATAACAGGAAGTATGAAGTAATGTAAAAAATTGTTTATTAATATTGCTTTCAAGAACTTAAACTCAATAAATATAAATATTAAATTTTACATGTTTTAGCATAGTTGTGTTTTTTAATTTTATCCAAAGAGATTTATAAAAATTTTTATTTTTTAAAATCTAAAATTTTGGATACTGCATAAAAATATTAAAATAAATCATTAACTTTAGTATTGGTTATTGTAATACTCTTTGTTATAGTATTAATATCTATATATATATATCTATATATATATATATATATATGTATCATGTAAGTAATATACTATAAATGTTGCAATGACTTAGAATCAACACATGACTGTCAGTCAGTGCAATATATGATTTGCATTCTTCTTTTTATCTTGCAAAAACCTAAAAGTATTCAAATTATATGTTACAAAGTGTAAAAAATGTACCAAAAGTAATATATTATAAATCAAAATATTACCATGTAAAATTAATAAATAAGTACAATGAAGTACACCATTTCAACATGTGTTATATCCAACACCATCCTGATCAAAGGTTGCAAAAAGTCCGACTAGAGTTAGATATATAATAATATTACCTGATAAAGTCAAGTAACAAGCGCCCCATTGTATCTGAAAATGCATAATGGAAATATACATCACTTATATCAGTGAATTGTTTTATCTAATCTAATATAATAATAATATAATACAATAGTACAATAATCAGATTAAAAAATATGCATATATGACTATACCACTGGTTCATCGATTGGAGACCGAGCTAAGACAATAGGAAGAGCAAATGATGATACAACGAAACCTGTAGTAATGAATACTGCTAACTCCAAACATGGATTAGGATTATTGTCAAAATCATTTGTATAACGACGTGCAATTATAGTTGGAATTGGTGCTAATATGTAAAATAGTATGACAAAAAGTGGCCACCATACTCTAAAAACAATATATTATAAAATCTAATACACATTTTGATATTGTAATTTATATTTGTAGTGTTAAAGCACTATATAAATAGCATTAAATACAAAATAAATAATTATATATTAATAGTAATACTTACTTATATACAGGTAAAGCACAACCTAGTATAACAAATGTCATACCAATAGAGCCACCAAATGCCAAAAGTACTAATCTATAAAAGGATTTTTGGTTATAAATCGTCTTAAAAAATTTTGTATAAATTATATTTTAAAATACTTACGCTGTTTAATAGTGAAGGCCATTATTAGCATGGAACAAACCAAGGGAAATTTATATAAATTATTATATATAAAAAAGATATGTAACTTTTATAAGTTATCATAGTTGTCAAATTTGTCCAATGAAAAACTATATCATATTTTATGATTTGAAATAATATGATTAATGATCTAATTATAAAATAATTCGTGCAAGATATACATATAAACATAAAATGTGAAAAACAAAAGAACCTATATAATTTATACTAATGAATCTTTTTGGTTTCTTCATTTTATGAATATAATTTATAATTTGAAATAATACATTTTATACCTCTAAAAATTTGTATGTAAACATTTAAAAGACTTACATCTGTTTCATAAATGTTTAACATACAAAACAAATATTAATTAATAAATCTGACCACACAAAAATGTTTAGAATATTTAAAAATGATTATAATAAGAAAATATAGTTAGTAAAATGAAATACAGTAAACTTGTATTATATAAAAATAAAATAGTATGTATATATATATGTTTATAAAATAAATTAATAAACATGCGTTAGTTACATATAAAAATTTGACAGCAATGACAATAACAGTAGTAAGGTTATGTTTAGACGTATCATTTTTAATTCAGCTTTTTCATTAAACTTCCATCGGCAATATCATATTTTTTAATTTTATGATAAAAGCTTATGTATTTATGCAATTAAATATATATGCCGAATAACCTTTAATTCCAGCCATTATAGACCGATTTGACAAGTAAGAAGTATGTACTTATATTTATCGTATTTTCACTTTGAGAATGTCGTGACGTAAGCCATCTAAAGCCTAACATACTTTTAAAACTAGACACATGCTAGTAGATTATCTATTGAATACAGTGTAAATTTAAAAAAGAAAGAGAAGTCTTTTTTTACGAATATCTACATTTATTACAAATATCACAATCCATTTAGTACTTCAAACTATAACTTGAGTTAATAAATATCTAGTAATACTTATATATTCAGAAATTTAGAAAAAAAATGAAAAATATTTATAGGATGCTATAAAGTACAAAATTTTACGTATTAAATTGACGAAAGTAACAGTGCTCAATAATTTGTTTATACTAATATATATTTTGCGTATCTGAAATTGAATAGTGATGTATATTAAAATTTCTTAGAATGTCTGTAGTAAAATATAATTAATTAAATAATCAAAATTAAGAACTGAAAATTACGATAAGTAACGATAGTTTAAAGACTCCGTAGCCAATAAGATATTTTAAAATGGCAAATCTATTTGTCTATTGTAAATTTGCCTTCAGCTTTTGATTCAACAATAGGGGAGTCCAATGCAAGCCATGAAAGTTCAAATGAGAATGTTCATTGGATCGGCTATAGGTGTAGCTGACTTGTACGTGTACGATATCAAGTTCTCATTACGTGTGCATTTTCTTTTGCGTTGAAATCAACAGAATAATGGGCGAACCAAAAAGGTAAGACATTTTAACAAAAAAAAAACTCTTTAATAATATAATATTTGTAATGATATAATTTTAATACTTCAATGTTCAAACATAAAGTATACAAATAAATTGTATCCATGCTTCCAATTTTACGTTGTCATCATGTCGACGCAACGCGTCTTTTTATAGATTCTTATGAAAATAAATGATATCTATTAAATTTTCTTCTATAAAAATTAATCATTCAGTATAAACTGCAATTTTTCTTATGGCAACAACCTGTAATGACAAAAATCGCGCTTATCATTTTCTGTGTGCCGACTGTTCATGGCCGAATACTATACCGAACATGACAAAGGAATTTTGCTGATACTGATATTTATTTCTTACTATGATATTTTTTGATCTTATAAAGAATTTTTAGTAAAAATAAAAGCTATATAATTTTACTTCTATTTAGTTTCAAGAGATAAGTATAACACAAAACTGCGTAAACATCATATGTTCAGTTTTAAAAACTAAATACATTAATTTTTTAATTACATTTTATATGATTATCATATACGATCTTATTCACACTATAAATGAAAAATTTTACAAATTATTTTTTATAGGTTTAACGAATATCTTGTATATGTAAAATGTCTATTATTTATTCTATGTATAAAAACAAAAGTTTGAAGATGCCTATATTTTTTATCAAAAATTAAAATTAAGGGAAAAACATGTTAAATTATTATTATTAAATTTTATAGAGTACAAAAGTATTTTTGAAGTATAACAATATTAATCATAATGCATATATATTTATATATTTATGATAAAAATACATAGTTTAATGTAAATAGATTATAATATCGAAATTAATTTCTTAATTATTCATATATAATGATAATTCATTAAATATGTAATATATAAATATATATATATCATATATATTATATGTTATCATAAAATAGTAATAAATAAAATATATATCATAAGGAAACATATTATGTGTTAAGAAAGTTATGCTTGTTAGTAACAAAAATAAATGAGACATTAAGATTATTATGTTTATAGTACAACTTAAGTGGTTATGTAGGCATTATATAAATGACATAAAGACATTAACTTTAATAGATTAAATTGGTAGATAAAAACTAAAATAGTTTAGTCATAAATTAAAATTATTTTTTATTTATCAGCATTATATATATTTTATTTAATGATTCATATCTCTTTGTTGAAATTAATCAAATGCCTTGTGTTATAACAGTGAAGATTTGGCGACAGCAATTCTTCGAAAGAAGGACAAACCAAATAGATTATTAGTGGATGAAGCTATTGCAGATGACAATTCTGTAGTAGCTCTTTCTCAAGCAAAAATGGATGAATTGCAACTTTTCCGAGGAGATACAGTATTGTTGAAAGGAAAAAGACGCAAAGAAACTGTGTGCATTGTTCTTTCTGACGATACATGCCCTGATGAAAAAATTCGCATGAACCGTGTTATAAGAAATAATTTGCGTGTACGTTTAAGTGATGTTGTTTCTGTACAAGCATGTCCAGAAGTTAAATATGGAAAACGCATTCACGTACTACCAATGGATGATACAGTAACTGGTCTTACAGGGTAATCAATAGCTTTTTTACAAAAATGAAAAATATATTTTTCATATTTTAATTTTAATTTTAACTATATCATATTTTTAAATAATGAGTTAATTTTAAATGACATGTAATTTTGATATTCAAAATTATTTTATTATTTACTCGTTATTATTGTCTTTTTGTTTTACATATATAAAGATACAAAATGTACCTAATGTAATAATTGCTCTAGTCAAAATAACATTAGGTATATTTTACATCTTTCCAACTAATATTTAAGATACATAAAATAATTACATATAAAGTAACAAATGAAATGAAATCAATACTTTTTTTAGTTTAACCTGAAAGCAGAGGTGCATATATTCTAGTATTTTGGCATTGCATGTTAATCAAAACAATAAATTTTATAAATTGAAGTAAAATTATATTAAAGTTAGGCAAAATATGGCTACTTACTTTCACTTATTTTCCTCAATTAATTTAAAAAATTAGTTTTTAATATAGTTAAAAATTTAATATTATGATAAAAAGTATATATTTAATATATATTTATTACAACAGATATGTTTGAAAATATGTGATATAAAAAATATAATATAATGTTCAGTTTATAGAAGGTACACCATTACAATATGCAATATTAAGATAGTTGTCTATACCAATATATAATGTAATCATATCATTACCAACCTTTTATATATTTATGCTTTCAGTTCGTTAAATACTTCATATTTAATACTTATTATGTTAATATTTTTTGTGAAAAATGTATTGTTATTTCAAATTCATATAAATCAAGTATAACACAGAACACATAACAAAGGTGGTTGATATATTTAGGTAATTCCCTTACACAATAACAACTTTAAAACTGGGAGCATTTGTGAATAAAGTAAAATGATTTTAATTAATACAAAACGATATTAATTATATATGTATGCAAACACCCTGTTTTAATGTATAATGTAAATATCAATACAAATTACCTTATGTTCTAAAGACCATATGTATATTTTTATATATATATATGTATTTGAAGGGGTTAAAAAATATATTTATATTTAGACTTTCTAATAGATGTGTAAATAGAGTGTAATGTGTTCTGTGTACATAAAAAAGTAAAAAGGAAATTCACATTATTGGTAATTTAATATTATATTTTAATTAATCATTACTTCTTTTTAGATATACATAAAGTTTAATTATAAAGTAACTTACTTTTTTGTTATAGAAACTTATTTGAAGTATATTTAAAACCATACTTCTTAGAAGCTTATCGTCCTGTTCATAAAGATGATAATTTTATTGTACGTGGTGGTATGCGTGTTGTAGAATTTAAAGTAGTAGAAACAGATCCTGGGCCATTTTGTATTGTAGCTCCTGATACAATTATTCATTGTGAAGGTGATGCTATTAAGAGGGAGGTCAGTTCAGTATAATCTTTCAACAAGTATTTATTTCTTTATATCGTAATATAAATATGTAAAAACATTGTAGGAGGAAGAAGAGGCTTTAAATGCTGTAGGTTACGATGATATTGGTGGTGTTCGCAAACAATTAGCTCAAATTAAAGAAATGGTAGAATTACCTTTAAGGCATCCATCTTTGTTTAAAGTTATTGGCGTTAAACCACCTCGTGGTATTCTTTTATATGGCCCGCCAGGCACAGGAAAGACCCTTATTGCTCGAGCTGTTGCAAATGAAACAGGAGCATTTTTCTTTCTTATCAATGGTATGTTAGTCTTTAAATATAGTATAATATTTTTTTATTTTAGAATGTTACTCAATTTGATATGTTGAAAGGTCCTGAGATTATGAGTAAACTTGCGGGAGAGTCAGAAAGTAATTTAAGAAAAGCATTTGAAGAGGCTGAAAAAAATTCACCAGCTATAATTTTCATTGATGAACTTGATGCCATTGCTCCAAAAAGGGAAAAGGTTTTTATTATTCATCTTATTTTATACACTTACAAATTGAATGTATGATTTACATGTTATTTTCCATCTAGACTCATGGAGAAGTAGAAAGACGTATAGTGTCTCAGTTGTTGACTTTAATGGATGGCATGAAACAAAGTTCCCATGTTATTGTAATGGCTGCTACTAATCGACCTAACAGCATTGATCCTGCATTGCGGCGTTTTGGTCGTTTTGATAAAGAAATTGATATTGGAATACCTGATGCTACTGGTCGTTTAGAAATTTTACGAATTCATACGAAAAACATGAAACTTGCAGATGATGTTGAATTAGAAGAGGTTTATATAATTAAGTTTGAAGTTATTAAATTGTTTATTTTAATAGTATTTACTGAATTAATGCAATCGTTTAGATTGCAGCGGAAACACATGGGCATGTAGGAGCTGATTTGGCTTCGTTATGCTCTGAGGCAGCATTACAACAAATCCGTGAGAAAATGGATCTCATTGACTTGGAAGAAGAACATATAGATGCTGAAGTTTTATCTTCTCTTGCCGTTACTATGGATAATTTCAAGGTAATTACCTCATGCATGAAACTTTTTCGATCCAATCAGTATATGATTGACTATACGTATATCAGTATGTTTACTATGAATTTACTCTGAAATTTACTATAAATCTTCTTATTTTCTATGTATTATTATTAGTTTTATTTATAACCATAAGGATATGCAAAAGGGATCTTGCTGAACTATTTCTCCAGTCATATGTTTTCTCCAGACTTCCTGTTATTGCTACATAGTTATCAGTAAATTGTAGATATTTATGCACATTTATATTTCCATAGACGTAATTTAAAAAATGGAACCTAAATAAAAGATTGTTTTATCTACTAAATATTGTGCAAAATATTATACTTTGGATATTTTATTTTTTTTGCACATTATACAAGATATGTGCATTTTTACATTTTTAAATTTCCCATAAATGTATAAAGATCTGCAGTTTAGTCGTTAGTTTTGAAAAGTTCTTCTGTTTATTTGATCTTAACAATAAAGCTATCCAAATTCGTTTTCTTATTTCAATGATTAGTTTAGTCTTAGCAACTATAATATTGTTAAGTTTTCGAAAATTAATTTGAAATTAATAGTGATATTCAAATAGTGACGACTGCACTGTAATGACATTGAAATTGAAAGACATTCATAAATACTGTAAATATTGTCGTGTCTGAGAAATTAAATTAAATTTATAAACGTATTGTACAATATAAACAATGTTATAATTTACAATATTATAAATAATTTTATATTTTTACTTTAGTATGCTATGACTAAGAGTAGTCCAAGCGCTTTGCGAGAAACTATTGTAGAAGTTCCAACTGTGACATGGGATGATATTGGAGGTTTACAAAATGTTAAAATGGAATTACAGGAGTTGGTACAGGTAAGAAAATTGCTAAGTAAACTACTATAAATAATAAACTAGACTAAATACTAAATAAATATTATAGCTATACAATAAAATTATGAGATTAAAGTATGTTTCCTTTGTTATCTAGTATCCAGTTGAACATCCAGATAAATTCTTAAAATTTGGTATGCAACCATCCAGAGGTGTATTATTTTATGGACCCCCTGGTTGTGGTAAAACATTACTGGCTAAAGCAATAGCTAATGAATGTCAAGCAAATTTTATTTCTGTAAAGGGTCCAGAATTATTAACAATGTGGTTTGGTGAATCTGAGGCGAATGTCAGAGATGTTTTTGATAAAGTAAGTAATTTAAATTCAAAAACATAAAACACAATTATTTTATTTATTATAATCATATTTATAGGCAAGAGCCGCAGCTCCTTGTGTATTATTCTTTGATGAACTCGATTCTATCGCCAAATCTCGTGGTGGTACACTGGGGGATGCTGGTGGAGCAGCAGACCGCGTGATAAATCAAATTTTGACAGAAATGGATGGTATGGGCGCAAAGAAAAATGTATTTATCATAGGAGCTACTAATCGTCCTGATATTATTGATCCCGCTATTCTACGACCTGGCAGATTAGATCAGCTGATTTATATACCATTACCAGATGAAAAGTCTCGAGAAGCGATTTTTAGAGCTAACCTTCGAAAATCACCTGTAGCGAAGGTAGAGAAAATTAAATACATTTGTATCTCTAGTAATATTCTACATTTTGCTTCAATGCGTCCTAGTTGCCTAATCATATCATTAATATTTGTGTTATAGGATGTAGATTTGAGCTACATAGCTAAAGTAACACATGGTTTTTCGGGTGCTGATATAACAGAAATTTGTCAACGTGCATGCAAACTTGCTATTAGACAAAGCATTGAAACTGAGATTCGAAGAGAAAAAGAACGTGCTAGTAATCCATCAGCATCTATGGACGTGAGTATCTAAATGTTTTAATGTTACATATATAATTTATATTATTATATTATATATTATTACACATTTTAATCAGTTTCATACTTGTTATTGATAATTTTATATATGATATTATAGATGGATGAAGATGATCCTGTACCAGAGATAACTAGAGCTCATTTCGAAGAAGCAATGAGATTTGCACGACGTTCTGTATCTGATAACGATATTAGAAAATATGAAATGTTTGCGCAGACGCTTCAACAGTCTCGTGGATTTGGAAGTAATTTTAGGTAAAATACATAAATCGTTCAAATATTTTTTAAATTAATGTATGAAAACAATGACAAAGCGTATGCCTGTAATTACATATTCTATCTAATATGTTAGATTGTATTTGCTCTAAAGTAAATTTTAAATCTTTGTAGATTTCCGCAAAGCGGAGCAAGCGGTACTCAAGATACAACACAGGGTGATCAAACCTTCCAAGATGATGGAGATGATGATCTTTACAGCTAAGTCTTCATGTCTGTGTACCTCATTACAGTGAGCATGCGACAAAAGGGCCTGTCTATTCTGCAGAAAATACTTTGTGTTTATAAACACAAATTTTACAGAAAAGTAATTCTAAGAAATTGATACTACAAAAATACATGAATCTAATTCAATACCAATTATTCTGTGTTAGTATATGCAATTTTACGTATGTAATTAGGGTAAATTTTAATTAAGCTAAACTAACGATATAAGTGTAATAAAAGAACATTTTTTTATATTTAAATTACACAAGAAAAAATATAAAATTGCGAAAATTATATTGTACTACTAAGATAATATAAATTTAATTTCATTTTATATGTATAGATATATACATATTATATATAGAAATGTAATTCGTTGATTATTACTTTATACGTATATAAACTACCCTAATCTCATACGTTATTTTGTATATATATTGCATAGAAATATACGAATTTTCCGTTGTTCATAAGTTTTTCTATGTAATTTTATATTTGGGTTATTCACATAAAAACATAATTCTGATTCTATAACAGTGTTATATATTTTTTCAACTTGACTTAGAGATAGACTCTTTTGCTACGTTGTCGCTGTATTTAATTACATTTCATTGTTCACACTCTGAGATTACAGTAATGTGAGAGTTTAAGCAATGTCAGTGAAATTGTTGGAACTGGTGATGTGTATTGGTGAATTTACAGTCTGCTTGTAGTAGTAAATTTATTTACAAATTACCAAAGAATCTCTTAAAACCTTTCATTTTAGAATAAAGTGTTAACTTCATTATTCATATATTCATATATATATATATATATTCATTCATTTTTATCATAGTTCTCATAACTTTATAAAAGTTGAAGTTCTTTAATTAAGCAATTAAAATTTTCTGATATACATTACTTACCTTTACATTACGTATTTGCAAGTATATTATTTATTTTTACATATATAATTCTGAAACTATTGATAGTTCAAATTATTTATTATTTATTTATGCAGCACTTACAAATTTTATCACAAGTTATTACAAAATGCTACATTTTAAACTCTAATTAACTTAAATTTGTGGGTACACATTTTTTATGAATATTTATTAAAATATTTGTATGCACATTGAAAAGAAGAAAAAGCAAAAATTAAACCACTTTTTAAATAGTATATTATTATATCTTGCATTACATTAGATATTTGCAAGTTAGATTAATTCACGCTTTACATACTTTTTTATTTCATTTAACATTTTTTATTTTCATTCTCTAAAAGTATATCTATATATTATTGTTATAAAATTTCCCAACCTCTTAATATTTCTAATAGAATCATTACAATACATCTTTACAAAGCATTAAAGTTGCATTAAATATATTATGTAAAATGAATAAAGAATATTATAATAGAATAATAGTTTATTGTATAAAAGTTTATTATTATGTTCAATAATATAATTGTTTTATAACGCACAAAATTTAGGAAGATTGAATGTTTTCATAATTAAAAACAATGCATCATTATAATTACATATATTCGTAAGAAGTTTTATATGCAATGTCAGTACTTAAAAATTTATTATATATGCGTATGTACACTTGTTTTTAACATTACTTATTTTTATAAAAGTTAAATTATTTACTAAACAAGACATTACGTTCATACAAAAGCACCGAAAGACATTATGGGTCTACAGTATTTGAAGTAATAATTACATAGATCATAGATCATATTTTTTAAAATAATATTACTGTTTTAAATAACGATGTTGTCTGCGTCCTTAAATTAAAGCATATATTATAAAATGAGAACAAAATTTTATTGCTTATGTATTTTCAAAATTATAAACAAACATGTAAAGTCATAGAAACAGTATATAATATTATTTTAGACTTGAAATGTGAATGTATCAAACGAATTAAAACAGTTCATACTGAAAATAAATGAAATAACAAGGATAACAGACAACACAAGATCTGTATCATATAAAAATTTTTAATTACAAATATGTAAATATAACATCCTGAATTTTGCTTTATTCTATTATTTTAAACATTTAAAAGTAAAGACAAATATCAAGTTTAGAATAAATATAAAGAGAGCAAGCAAAGTGCGGAAATATATAAGTGGAATTGATAATATAACAAAAAAAACGTCATAAAACTAACACAATATAGGAAAACTACTTGGAATTTATAATATACCTTCAGAAATGCCACAATCTTTCATTTTGCATAATACATATAAGGTTATAATAAATTTAAAAGTTGATTGATACTATATATAGAAAAATTACAAACCACATAATCAATATTTAAACAAACTGATACAATATTTTCAATTAGATATTTTACTTTAAGAAAAACATGAAAAATAATGGAATCCATTCAATTTTTTGATAAACGAGACTATTGAAAACATACTAAATATATAACAATTGCATTATTATACACTGAATAAAGTACGATAATTGAAAAGAAGATAAAATTTTTTCAATGTCTTGGTTTAATAAATGATATTTAATTATAATATTTCTTAAAAGATGTTTTCATACGCATTGTAAATATTTTATGTTCAAAATAATTTTAACTTGAATAAAAATTCAAATATAATGAAATTCATTTCATTTTATATATAACTGTTTATATAAATCTATTTTTCACATTCGCATTATATGAAGTATTTCATATATAAAGAAAATATGAAATATGTTATCACAAGTATTTTCAGAATATTCCATTTTTGAAAAATATTCATGGACAAGTTTGTTAAAAACATGTAAGTATTATACTTTCCCCAAAACGTCAATTTATAATATTTCTTAAAAGAATAAGAGGTTGTTTTATTAGTCACTGAACACACAGAATATGACAATATATAATTACAAAATACAGTAATTCAATAAAAATAAGTACAAAACATTCAATAAGAATATTATGTACTCAAAAAAATGGTTTTGCATGTCTAATGTATGTAGTATCTTGTTATAAACATTGTTTTAATAATTCATATTAAAAATACTTAAATGTCTACATTGTTTCACATAATTTTATGTTAAACACTTTTGCTAAATATTTTCAAGCATATTACACCTTGAATTTTTTCAATTTATTTTCTTTTAAGCATTGCAGTAACCATCATTAAATTACTAAACTTTCTAAAATCAACTGCATGCTCTTTGATGATAATAAGATTCTAATATAAAATACTGACTTGAAAAACTGAAACTAAAAGTATCATAAGAATTCTTTCAAGTTATTAACTTTTGATACGATATGAATATCTAGGTATATGATAGCTTTAGTATTTATATAACTTATACAAATTCATCACTGTTTCCTTATAATATTTGCATTAAAAAAGAATTTGTTGCTTTCCTGAATTTGCAACATTAGCTATGATTGTAGATTCATAGTTAACCTGTATTCAGTGTTCTAATTTTAATCACTGTTAGATATAATTCATCCTCTTAATTTTTGATATGCCTCAATTATTACACTCAATCCGTCCTTTGCGTAACAGGTGGAAATTCAGCATCATCTTTCAAACGGAAGGAACCCGAAAAGCCTGGTGGACTCTCAGTTGCTGCTATCATCTCGTGATACTTTTCTGACTCTATAAAAATCCATTTATTTATTTCGATCATAAATATTCAAATTAACAACCATTTTAAGCGGATGTAACGATAAAGATGTATGAAATTGGAATTCAATGATACATGACATATTTTTCATATCAGATTTCATCAAAAAATTTTCAATATTTATCAACAGAAAACTAAATATAACGGAAAAATATTTCAATTATCATTGTTTTTATTATTTTTTGAAATGTGGTTGCAACATTTGTTAATGAATGTTAATAATTAAAAGACTCATTAACATTAATTTACAAGAAATATCTTCCACAATAAATCAGAGAAATTTATCTGTTCTTCAAAATTATTAATATTTTACTTATTTATATTATTTCCTAATATTGTGATACAAATATAATTAGAAATGTAATTAATAATTTTATTTCTAATAAAACAAAATTTAACTTATATATGCATATACACATTTCATTCATTGAAATATAGTTTATATCAGGATGCCTCACCTAACTCCACCTTAATTATTTTCTTATTTGTCATCCAACAAAAAAATGTTTCAACAGAAAATTATTGTATTTTAAAAGAGAAATTAGGCTATGAGCGTGAAAATCATCTGCAAATCACATCTTTTGAGATTTTACTAATAATGTTTTTGTTTACGAAAGAACTTGTTTTTTGTTTATCATTAAAAAGATGAGATCAAAATGCATCCAAGCATATCCCATACTATGACCTTCAAATGACCCGAAGATTCCCTACTTAAATAATTGAGGTGAAAGCTCATGGATAATGAATTACAGAAGCAAAATATAAGCATTTTAGTCGTATTATTTATTCTTTTTTCAAACTCAATATATTTATTTAGATGTAGAACTAATGCAGGCCCAACTCTTTTTACTGTATCCAGAGATATGCTTACACATATGATGTTGGAAATACGCACTTTCACCTCAGAAACCTGAACATTACTATATACAATATCATTGATCATGCGCTTTAGCACATTAAAATAATAAAGAATGCGATTAAACTGTTCATTTTGTTTCTGTAATTCATTTGAGCTTCCACCTCAATTATCTACTTAGAAAATTTTCTGCCCAGGTTATTTCAAGATCATGATATGTGATGCATTTTAATCTCAACTTTTTAATAATAAACAAAAAAATAAGCCATTCCGTTTAAAAAAGAAAAACGTTACTATTAGTAAAATATGACTTGAGATGATTTTCACTCTCAGAGCTTAATTTCCATTCTAGAATACAATAATGTTCCTTTCCAAACATTTATTTGTTTCACAACAAATAAGAAAGTAATTAAGGATGGCAGAGTTGAGTGGGACACCTTGTATATTTTAAAAATAATATACGTTCATACATTTAAAATATCTTAATGCGTATTTTACTTTCTTATAATATAAAGTAATTACTTGCAAATTTATTTTTTCTTGGTTATTAATTTCGAATGTTTAAATATCTTGACTATATTATTATGATTCAAAGTATTTTAATAATCAAGAGAAGTTCATTATCGAATTAAATTATAATAGTAAACATGAAATTCGGATATGCAGATTTTTATTTTGTTTTAGTTACAGAAAAATAAAATTTAGTATTCTACACATACCCAAGTGCATATTAATTATTGCTTGTAAGTAGTTGCTCTTTAATAGCGTAATATTGTGTTTATTGTTATAAGTATATTTAAACTATGATTATTAAATTTTAGTAAATACACATTTAAAATATGTAGCACCCAAACCATGTAAGAATTACTCAATGTTACTCTCATTCTTTTCCTCACTGCATATACAAAAAAATATGTAGGATAAAGTATTAATTATAGCAGAAAAACCACAGTAAAAGAATTTTTAAGTAGAATGTATATGGAGAATGAGAGTGAAAAAAAGCGAGGGACAGAATAGAGAATATACCAGTACCTGACATGGAGTCTGGCGAGCGGCCGCGCAACACACCCGCGTAGCTATTTATGCAGGCTTCAGTGGATAATAAAAAGAAAAAAATTACATCAAGTAAAGTCAATTGTTGGGGCCCCCCTTTAGCCCCTAAAGAAATTACTTATTTACTTAAAAGGGGTTAGAAGCAAGGAAAGAGAAAATATAAAGTAAATAATAAAAAATGATAAATAGTGTCAGCACAAGAGATTAGATAAGTAGTATTTATAATAAATAATAAAACAAAAGAATAATTTAATTTTATTACGCAATTAAGAACATCATTTTTCCTAAAAGCATTGTATGAGTATCTTATTTAAAAGGAGTTAGGACATATTGTTCTCAATATTTCTAAAATTGCAATTAATCATTTGATAGATATATTTCTTAATAATATTTTAACGATTATAATATGTCATAATTCAAATTACCTAAAACAACGTCCTAGAACTAACTAAATTACATACAATAAGGAAGCATAATTAAACTAATAACAATTGTAATTGCTTAAATCTTAATTGTTAAAATTGTATTTTTTAATGTTTCAAACTTTTGTCCTATATACATCTATAAATAAATAACATGAATTGAAAAGCTCAGTTTTACATTGAGCAATATATAATTAATTTTGTATATACAAAAGTTAGCGTAATCTCATTTCACTATGATAACTTAATATATTACTTTTATTAATAATGAAGACTTAAAATTTTATTTGCAAACAAAGCATTATAAAAATACATTTGTCTCCATAGCAAGACAATCTAAAATTTTAAGACACTAAACAATTATTCAATTGTATATGTGAATCATATATTTTTATTATATCACTTTTTTAACTTGAAAATTAAGAATATCTTTGATTTTGTGCATCTCTGATATGTATGTACATATATATATGGCAACATTCCAAAACAAAGCTTATTAATTAAACATTTACAAATATTACCTCCAAAAACATATTATGTAAACATAATGTAATTTATATTATGTAAATTCCAATCATCCAGATTAATATAAACAGAAAGATGAATAATTTGTTAATATTTAACATTTGTTACTGTTTTTAGTATTCTCTAGGAAACAATACAAAATTTAACAATATCGTAAATTTGTAATAAAAAGAAAGTTATTTAACAAAGCTAATTCATATATTTTATCATTATTTTTAAATTTATGTAGTAAAACTTAATAATTATAGAACTGAATGATTAATTTAAAAGTATATGTATATATGTACTATATACAGACTCTTTCCACATTATCAAAAATATTATGCTCTTACAAATTTAAAAGCATATTATTCAATACAAAACTGAGTTTTCATATATTTATTTTATCATTCGATAAAATGAAAAATTTGAAATAATTAAAATTATTCCTTTGTAGTATACTAATCAAAATGGTATTAATTTCTCTATTCAATTATATATTTTGTAATTTTATATTAAATAATAATTGTTTATAAACAATTCTGTTATTAATTTAGTTATGCTCTTTATTGTATTTATTTTGAAAAAGAATGTATTTATGTACATTAAACACTTATTTATTTTTAATTTGTATCTGATGTAAAAATAACATTAATAAAATATGTATTTCCAATTTTATGATAATTATAATTACTTTACAAATTTATATTAATATGTACCCCATGCATAGATATACACACTATGCATATCTATTATTAAGAACATTAATCTTTATGTATGTATTTTAGTAAATTACGTTAAGTAATAATAAATATTATTAAAATATAATCTCCATTAATAACTCATTAAAGTATTATAAAATGAATTTCTTCATAATTTCTCCATAATGATTGTGAATCATATTGTATTGTTCATTAATCTTGATATTTAAAAAAATAAAATTTGTCATGATTCTGAATATAAAAAAATATTTATCATGTTTTACAATATTCATTTATATACAGTTCTGCATATACAAAAATATAATTTGATTTTAATATGTTATATCCAATGTAGTATTTAATTTGTAAAAGTGGAACTAAATACTGAATATTTTTTTTTGTATATGGTAAAATTATTTCAACTTCTTACATTCTGTATAATATAAAATGCTACAATATGTCAAAATCTACATTGTCAAAAATAAATATAATATTCACTTCTTTAAATATACAGTTTCTTTAATAAACTTCAGTTATATTAATTACAACATAAATATAGCTAAGAACCACATTGTGTACAAATAAATGCACATATGCATTAACAAAATATGATATACAATTATAATTTGTGCATGTAAATACTGCCTCTACAGCAATTATAATGTATCTATACATGTACGTTTGTCTTAAAAACAAAGAAGGCAAGCCAAACTTAATCTGTAAATATTTTAAAATAAAAACTCTTAAGCATTTCTTGATTTCAAGATAAGAATTCATCAGTATTTAAATCGAATATTAAAGTTCAATGAATCTTATAATATTATAGTATAGTCATGTTAATGTGTCAGTTTCATATGAATGATATATCTTTATCGTCAACACGCTCGATCGTAAAACCTACATTATTTTTAATATGTTTAAATACTTATGATATTGCCATACCTGTATTTTGTACTATTCGTGCAGTATTAGTTCCTGAAGGAGGTTCTGTAGATCCTGCTGTAGACGCACTAGCACAATCCGCTTCGTCTCGTTTACCGTCTAGTCTATAAATGTAATTTATTATTCATATCTCATTATTTACATGACTAGAAAATTTAAATGATATTTTATGATATAATAATAATATTTTATTGTACATTGTAATGTAATAACTTTATGTCTATTACAATAAGGTTTTTTAGCACAATGGATTGATTTATTTAGTATATCTTTACTTATTTTAGGAATAGTTATTCTAATCTTATAACATACATTAAATATAGATATATTTTATGCTATAAAAGAATTTTAAATAATTAATTTAAAATAATTTATAGAAATTTAATTTTCATGTAAATACACTCAATTGTTTAAAAAAAGTATATATTTTGTTAAACTCAGGAAAAGTTTGAAAGATCTGGGAGTAGATGTAAGAAAAATTTAAGTTATTAGAGAAAATTATCATATATAAGACAATGATTTTTAAGGAAATACTAGAAAAAATTGTAACTACTAGATAGATGGTAAATTAGAAAAATTTGTGCGTATTTTCAATAGTTAAAAAATAATAGCATGCATATATTTAAGTCAGACAGATTATAGAATACAAGCAATGCAATTGCACTGCATGATACACAAGAAGTTATGTACAATACAAAATAATTAAATATCAAAATTATTGATGAGATATGAATTAAATTAGAAATATTGTATTGTAAGAGTACAAACCTATGTTGTTTAAGCAATGTACAATCTCCGCCTTCCGTTGAGTCCAAATTATAAACATACAAATAACCCTCAGCACTAGCCACCAACAACCTAAGTACTTTATGTACGCTGTATAATAAAATACATTTTAGAAAAAGTATATATGTTTACATACGTAATTTATTAATTAAACTTACACTGTGATGGCACAAACATTTTTTAATCCTTGAAATGGCAAATGGACGCTAGCAAAGGCACGTCCTTGATTGAAAACATCAGTTACTTGTGAAGGTAAATAATTAGCTGATGCAGATACAGCCTTTGTTAAGTATCCCATCCAAGTTTGTGATTCTTCTGTTGTTTGTCGCAATCTGATAATAGTAAAAGAAAATTTGAATCGTTAAAATGAAAATTTGATGGTAGCATTAAGTTAAATAATGACAAATTACATACGTTTCCTTCGGTTCTTCCAACTTGAAAATATGCACTGTTTCTGTATTACTTGAACAACAAAGAAACATAGAGTCCACACTAAAAGCAAGACTGCTTATAGATACGCATCGCTTAACTCCACGACGAAACTCAAACAGTTTTGTACCATCATGAACCTTCAGAGATATAAAGAACCTTCAGCAATGCATCTAAATTTAGGAACTGATCAAATAATTAATGCCATATGAATAATTAAACTTACATGGAAAACTCTAATTACAGTACCCTTTTCGGAAGCAGTAGCTACTTTGGTACCATTAGGGCTAAATGCAAGTGCTGCCAATGGGCTGTCATGCGCAGGAATCATAGTTTTAGCTTGCTAAAAATAAAAAGTACATTTAAATGTGTAATCCCCATCTTTGTTAAGATTTTTATAATACTTACAAGATTAATTGCATCAAATATTTGAACTTCACCAATTGTGTTTGAACCTGGATAAGCTAAATAGCAATTATCACTATTTATTGATAGTGTACACAGACCTGCTAAATTAGGTGGAGTATCACGAATTGTGTGTAACACTTTCATGTCTCTTATGTTATGAATATATAATGATTCTTCCAGACATACCACTAATCTCTGTAAATTTATATTACTTTAAAATTCCTATATATTTAACAAGATTATGATAATATGATGTATATCGTTTTATTAACAGAAACTTGTTTATAGAAATATTTGATACATCTGATCTATCTATAACTAATATTATTTAGGAGAAGTCTCATTTAAATCAGTTGTTCCAAGAATGTTCATGTTTCTTATGTTCAAGTCTCCTTCATATTAAATAAAAAAAAGATTAAAACTAATTTCTACAAAAATAGTTTAATAAATGTTATTTCATAGCTTTATATATTTATAGCTTTGAGATAATACACAAACTTAATTTCATCCATAAAATATTTATTTCAATGAAAAGAACTAAAATTAAAATTTAAATAAACTAGTTTCTATTATCATACTATCATACATTCACAACTGCTATTATAATATGATGAAACTTACTGCCCTATTCAATTTCACAGCCAAAATAGTATTAGAGTAACTATAATGGCATATTTCAGTGCCCTTCCTGAAGTGACAAACTTTGAGTTTACGAGGCGATCTTAAACTAACTACCGCCACAAGACTGCTGCTGAATAGTCGTTCAACAATGTATATGTCTTCGGTATCTGTAGTTTACATAATGATACATAATTGAAAAGATGATCTAGTAAAGAGATATGGTAAAAGATACTAAAGATAACAGAATATACATTAAAAAAATATAATTTCTAAATTAAAGGCTCCTAAAAATATAAAATACTTGTCTATGCATGTATATATGACTAATATATACAAACAATTTCAATGTTTATTTTTAAATATATAAAAATTTGTTACCATTTTCATATATTTTCTCAAGATGGTCAACAGAGCTTAAAGAAAAAAGTTTGTAGCCTGCCTTTGATCCTACTGCCAAAGATCTGAAATGAATTTTATATAGAATGACTATTATCAATAAGATACAGGGCTTTGAAACATTAACAAGTTTTTAAATTACATTACATTGCATTAGCAATTAGTAATAGTTAGTATAGTAATAGTTATTGCAAATATACTGATATTGTAAAATATAAAGTATTATATATTAATAACGGATTAATTAATAAGGAAATAATTCTTCTTTCTTCAAGGCAGCTTGAAACAATGATGACAAATTAAAAGTGGCAGAGAAACCAAGATAATAACATGATAATGATAAAAGGCATTAGGTATATAAAAATTTTTATGATCATAATCATTTTATAACAGTGATATGTAAGGTAATCGATATGAATGACTACTACATCAATAATACGCATCAATAATAAGTAAACGAAGATGAATAACGCAGACGAATAGAAACACTATAAGAAATCCAGATATGTACGCGTCAGTAGGTATACACGAAGTACAGAATGTTTTATGTAATTGATGAAACAAAGACATATTAATACACAGGATATATACTTAATTTTGTTTTTAAAGAAACAAATTTCACTTCGTAACGAAATAACAATAAGGTTAGGGAACAAAGGACGATGTCCTCACTTCACAACCGAGGGTGCGACACTTACGTGCAATCCTGATTGAAGTTAACAAAGAAAACACGACTTTGAGGATCAGTAGTCTGATTTGCGAGGTTCATTAGTCCTGATATACTGTATTTTAATCCTTGTGTCAATACATCCACGTTATGCACGAGATTTTGCATAAATCGCACGGACGATCCGCGTAAGAACACTTTATCCACTTCTTTCTTAATTTCTTTTTATATCCTTTTCTCTCTTTATTTTTATTGCCTCTCTTTATCTGTTTCTCTTTTTCCTTGTACGTAGCTCATACAAATACACGCACGCGCACGCTTCTACAAGATTTGTGAACAGATGTCGAACTCGGTGTCGACGATTCCTACAAGTGACTATGTATACAACGCAGTGTACAGATTCATACTACCAATGTTTCATATATCGAACAGCTGACAATCTCTACTAAGCTGACTAACTGACGGAACGACGAAACTGAAACATCAAATTTTATTTAATACATTTTATTGTCATGACAACTAATACGAATAATTAAACACTGTTATAATACTTTTTCTGTCGTTCTTTATTATAAACTTTATTTTGTAATTATTATATTAATGAAATCATTTTTTATATCTCGACAAACCAATAAATATGTTAATAAGGGAAACATATTGTACTTATATCTATACCTCCATTCCTTTATTAACAGTTATTTATGAATTATATTTAATTATAACATGCTATTAAAATACAAAATTAAATAAATATTAATACATATATACACACACACGCATATATATATATATATATATATATATATATATAATTTGTATTTCAGTGTTAACATAAATTACACATGCGCATGCGCGCGCGCGCTCGTTTGGTATGATAAATTAAGGGACTTATAATATAAAAATATCCAAAAAAATGGAAAATAAAATGTTTGGGACAAAGGTTCTATTATTATATTAACAAATTGTTTATATGATTTCGGATAATTTTTAATAATCTAAAAAGCGTTCAAATATTTTTTCCAATTATATTGTCTCCAAAAAAAATATCATTAGTAAAAAATGCTAGGCTTCAATAAGAAATTTACATTAGAGTATACTTATTACATTTTCACATGGATTATATGTATGTATTTACATTTAAAGATCAGTCACTCGAGAAAAGCTAAAAAAGAATTTGCAATAGGAAATTATTTTATAATTATAAAGTACACTTAAAATTTAAACTGAAGTTAAAAACTACTTTTTGAATTCTTTCTTTCTTAAATTATGACTCTTAATACAAAACAAATATACATACTGAAAAAGAATTACTGTCTAACCATTAAATAATTATCTGTATAATTATTTAATCTCATTAAAATGATCTAGAGACTCAGTACATATCTAAGGGTATATATGTACCTTAATTCGAGTTAATTAAATTCCAAATGAAACTACGAAAAAAGATTATTCAAAAGGATAATTAAAAAATATCAGCTAATAATACGTATGTGCATATGTCATTATTATATATAGCATTAACTAATATATATTAAGTATAATCTTATACAGATGTCATGTTTCATAAACTAGATATATATAACATATCTACTACTCTACTGTACTGTAAAGATTATCTACTAATCTACTACTTTTCCATTATCCTATTACTATCTGTTAATAATTTTATAAATTATCATATACGCATAAAAGTTTACGAGTATTTTAATTTATGAACAAAGTAATATGAATATAAATTTACTATTTAGTAAGAATGTTGAACGTAAATAAGGATTGAAAAATAATGCGATCTAGTGTAACTCGATAGTTATATCTAGGTACATACTTTTTATAAATATCTATATACATATGTACATGCTTACTTCTTACTCTTTCTTCTGCTTCTGTCCTATCGCCTTCATTGGCCTTCATATTGGTTAGTTGCAGTGGTTAAAGAACGTTTGGTTCAGTATTCAGTAGTGCTGCGACAACGATAGCGATAGTGTTAATGATGAATGAATAAATCATTTAATATAAGAGACATATTAGTTCTGTCAATATTTAATATTTTATGTGTATAATTTGAAAATATGAAGCATGAGGTAAAAAAGAAATAAGTATCGCGTAAATTAATAATTTACATTAATCATCAAACTGATTTGTTGCATTGAGGTTTTATTTACTTAAATGTGCTGAATTCCTGGGAAATATGGATATGTTTGGTCTTCATCAATTCGTTGCAGCACCAATAAAAAATCTTTTTCGATTTCAACGCATTAAAGAGTAAGATATAACAACACAACTAATATTAATTAACAAATGTTAACTGTTTCCACATTTAGTATCTTGTTAACTTGCTTAATTTTTGCAACTAGTGAAACAATGGCTGTTTAAATTCATGTTTAACATTATAAGAAAATATTTGATTATATTTCATTTTTGCATGATATCCTATTTATATCTTTAATGACAAATTTTAGCTTTTATCCTTATTTATAAAGTATTCTAAAAAATAATACTTTATATTTTTAATGTAGCATGTTATCGTATATTGTATTTCCTTTGTATGTCTGTATGAAACCATAAAAGTTTATTTTCTTATATAATATAACTGGTTTTAATAATACTTTTACATAAGAAATTTAAGATTTTACATAACTGTTGTACAATGAAAAAGTATTCTATCTAATAAATTTAAAAATAAGAAATCATTTTCCTGCATTTTTATATACATTCTCTACGAATAAATTTCCTCCATTATACTTTTTAATTCTTATCCTGTTTGCTAGTAGAATTAAAACTTTGCATGCATTGGAAATTTTAATTGGGCCTATTTAAATGAAATGCATTGCTATTCTGCTTATAAGTGGACAAAGAAGTAATTTCATCAAGTAATGTTATCTATAGAAGATCCAATTTATATGGATACTGAACTATTAAATCTTTACAATGTTTTGGAATATATGGAACGTGTATTATCATCAAATGTAGGTTGACAAGTAGGTATTATACATATTTGTGTATTAACATTTATATAAACTTTAGTACACATTTTCCAATTTTTAAAATAATATGAAATCTTTTGTTTTATTTATTATTTGTGTGTATTTATAAAATCCTATGTTTATTATGTCACTGTTATATGTTACTTACACATATTAATATCAAACAAGTCTTATGCTACTATTGATAAAAATATATTGTATAACAAACAAAAAAATATTAATTTCATACTTTTGACTGCTCTATTTAAAGAATTCAAGGAGATTTTTTATTTATTATGGAAACAAATATTTTTACATTTCATTTTCATACTAAGTTGTTAGTAAGTTTTTGTGTTACATTGTAATAAATAAATAAAGAATTAAGTAAAACATTAGAATAAACATCCTGTATATTTCTTATAAGAGGAATACTGATTTATTATCATTAATTTTTTTTTCAATACTTTCTAGATTTACATTATATGCTTTATATGCCTTAAAAAATACAGAGCAAGTATTGTAATTTGTTCATTGGGACAATGTATACATATATATGTATGTTCTTATTTTAATTTTTTTATGGTAGATTTATATGATTTAATTGTCTTTTTTGTGATATAATTTTTAATCGTCTTCTATACGTCTTCAGTTTATAATTTTCTTTCATATTTTTTAAACATTTCTTTTTCCATATTTTATATTCTAACTCTATATTGTATCTATAGTTTATTTGTATATATGTATATGTAGCATTTTTTTCTTTCAGCTTTATTAGTAATTGAGCAGTTACTAATAAAAATTCTAATTTGGATAGTAACTTTTTAAAAGAATCAATCTCATATTTACTAACGTCACTCATATTTTTATTGCAGAATATGAAATAACTGCAATTCTCAATATTTCTTTATCTGAAAACATTATCTTTCTTATAACCATGAAAAATGTCAAAATTATCAATCATTTTTATTTAGAATAACAATAAGTTTGCAAGTAAATGAGTAGCATTCTAAATTTTTTAACAAGATTAAAAAAAAAGGATTAATAATAATGAGTTTATACTTATTTTTCTATAAAATTATGATTTAAGTAAACGCTTTTTTCGAGAAAATCAAAATTAATCATTTGTATAAAATGATTAAATTTCATAAGAAGAAAAATAAAAATTTTTTCTGTAAGCTAGATAAACCTTTTTTTTATTATAGCGTTAATTTATGATTTCTTGTATCCAAAAGATAAAAATATATATGGCATTAGTTAAAATCGTTAAAACAGATGGATGTATAGTCTGTCTAACGAGATGAGACAGCAAACAGAAAGTGATTGCTGCGGCTGCGGCTATTGGCTGTCGATTAATGACGTTCATATTTTTAGTTCATAGCTCAATTTATATTGAAATATCTAAAAAACATTATAAAATTAATTGTACACAATAATATAATAAATACTAAACGATAATGTAAAAAATAATGAACAATTAGAAGAAATAATTATTATTTCAAATAAATTTTTTCTTATAAAATATTTCAATTTCTACAGTTAATTAATGGATAACTGTAAATCATAGAAATGACGCGCAAATATGAACTTTATTCGACGATTTCGTGATACGATACGCACAAAAAGCATTGCACAATTTATATAATAGCATATATATAAATTTTTGTATTTGAATACGTATATATAATATAGGAAAATATTCTGTGCATTTTCTTTTTTTTTTTTTTTTTTTGTAGTTACATTAGAAAGTATTAGCATTTAAAGTTAAGAATTAAAAAACTAATGTGAATAATTCACAGATAAATAGAAATATTGTATATATCATTTTTTACCTAAGAGGAGCATACTAATGCTTACGTTATAAGCAAAATCGGTAACATATACGAGCAATGTCATTATATCGGATAAATAGACATTTTTCATGTATATATGTTTCTACTGATTATACTTTTCATAATTTTTATACAGTACAATTTTTTTTATTTGTGATAATAGAAAAATGGTAAACTATAATTCAAATTATTCGAATAATTTTAAATTAAATTAATGTTATAACAAATTTTCAAAGCTGCTTTTCATGAAAACAAAGTTCCATTTAATAATTATATCTATTTTTTACTTACGTTTTCATTAAAAAGTAATATTTTTTAGTGAAAAAATATTTGTTTCTTGTATTAATTAACGGGGCAATCTGTATATTTCTTTACACTATGACAAAATAAATAACTGTGTACTATTTTAAGTTTTGAATTTTGGAATAACTTTGTGGAAATATTGATACAAAACTATAAATATTATTTAAATAATTTTTTTTCTACATATGTATTATCTTGTCTGCTCTTGATATTTCTTACTCTTATCCCCAACGTATGTAAACAGTATGTGGTGAGTGAGCCAAGAATGTGAGCTATACAACCAGCAATTCTTGGAACAATATTTCAATACTATAATTTTCATTTAACATCAGTGTAATATTAATTTCGCACGGTTAATTTTCTTTATTATCTCTTAATTTACTATAATTCATGCAATGAAATAATGAGTTCGAATAAGCAATAAAATTTCATAAAATTCAAATTGTAATTAGAATTTTGTACTTTTCGCAAAATAAAAGCAGTTAAAAGTTAAAAAAAATGTATATATATATATTATAGAGTTATATATTATATATATACTATATATAAGATTACTGAGAGTTCGATGAACGTATGACCGTCTGTACCGCTTAATATTAATCATCGTTCATTGAACACATTGAGATTATATACTAGGAACATGTATATATTAATCTATTATATAGTGTGCCCCGATGTATATGAGAAATACAGCAGAGATAAATTCAGGACATAAAAATGTTAAAAAAGATTCGTATAAACATGCCTAATATGACCTTGGTTTCGACTTAATCGTAATACATTAAAACATTGTTTAACGTATTTTCGCATAAAATGATGCTTGACTTAGATAAAATTACAAACATATAAACAGGCACATTGTAAGTAGTTGAAAAATAAAATAGTAAAAATGTTAATTGAAACAATATGTGAATATTATACATATACGTATTTTTTTCTCGTTGAAGGTTACGTAAAGGTCAACATATTCCACATCGTTGAATTTTTTTGGGGAGTTATAAGACTGTTATAATGAAAATATGTAGTTTCATTTAAAAATACTTCGATGACTTTAAAATCTCGAAAAAGACTGGCCTCGAAGAAATTTTTTGCCTATCACCACATTTGTCCCTTCAAACCGAATATTCTCTTCCTCTGATATTTTTTCCTATCATAAAAAATAACCGAGATATTTAAGATGATCAAGTTAGGTAAAATACCCTGTAGAAGATTCTTTATTAAACGAAATTTCCTCTTCCTTGTATCCTAGCATGTCTTTTATTTTTCGAAGTATGTAATTACTCCCCAATCGTCATAGGTCTAATAATTAAACCAAGTGACGTTATGCACGCAAAGGAAAAATGTGTCGCCAAATGCTAAAAATGTTTGAAATTATGGCTAGGCTGACGATGACATAGAGTTAACGGTTTTACAGGTAATCCACATGTTTTAAGTTTAAGGGAAAGCCGTTTTCACTAAAACTTTTTCTATACATCAGTTGAGATCGACAATTTGACCGTTAGGTGGGCATCATAAACTTTGACTGTTTCAATGCATTTTGCTCTTGACCACGCGTATTATTACGCGAATATTTCACCAACTATCTGAAATATTTTCAAATATTTCAAATTATTTCAAACGATAAACGAAAATATTACTTCTGAAAATTGTAAGCTTTAAAAAGAAATGCATAATATGATAACAATAATTTCTTTACAAGTAGAGATGTCAAAAGGATTAGGAAGGCGCCAAAGCTGTTTTTGTCAAATGGAATATTCAATTTTTCATGTTTAAATTCGATAGAATAACGAGCTCTTAGCATAGAAGTACTAAGGCATATTTGTCCTAAAATTTATCGTACCCGAGATACTTGGCGTCATTTGGCTTTTCGATTGTGTAATCATGAAGTCAACTAAATTAAATCTCATGCCATTTCTTTTATTTATTTTAATGAAATAATAAGAATATAAATACAGTAGTAATATGATAATTGAACTCGATACGAAAATTAAATACAGCGAAATAACCTGATCATATCTTGATCAGTTTTTCTTAAACAACTGACCGAAACGTAGCACCGTTGAAGAATACAGGAAAACGAGTTATATCAATCTACTAATTACCATGAGACAACCAATAACTGTGTGGTTATAGAACAATAAAATTTATGTATTTAAAAATTTTTCACTTTTTCAAAATTTCTACTTGAACCAATTCTAAAAAATGGTAATAAATTTTAACAAATTCATCTATTAATCAAAACCGAGACTTTATGAATTCTGTGAATGAAATTTAGTAGAATTTATAGTTGATATAAAATGCTAGTGTACAAATGGGATGTTCTTCCATGTTGACAATTACAAAGAATGCTAGAGCTAGAGCGGCGGTTCTTAACCTTTTGTTTACCACGGACTTTCCTTTACATAATTTTTCGTTGCCGTGGATCTCCAAGACTTACTTCAAAATTTAAATAAGTTAATTCAAGATCTAATGTGTCAAATATGTATGTAGTTATTATATTCATCAACTGCTCATCAACAACCTTCAAATTTGAAGAAGAGAGATTCATTATAAATATAATACATATACCAAATATTTTTTATTCAAATAATACATTAATAATCACAGGGTAAGAACCGTTAAAGTATCTCAGTTTTTTTTTAATTTGTACTTTGCAATTTCTCCAGCTGGACATTCGGTAAATTTTTCTAGCTTTATTGCTAATTAACATGTGGATGGCTACCCCTAGCGGGATACCATCTTCGAGTGAGAGTATCTCAATATCCCAGACAGGCGTCGCACTTGCATTGGAATTCGCTTAGCCCACGATACAGCAAAGGGGAAGACTTCATACATGGCACCTTTCCTCAAGCAACGCAATGTTGCATTTTATACCATAAATAACGTTATTTAAAACATTATAGCCAAAGATCAGAATTGTTGAACGATATTCAAATTATTATTAAAGCTACTTCAGAAAATATGGTTTTAAGGAAAATGCGTTTAACATTTTCCTCATCCTCATACTATCAGTTACTTGTGATACATAATACATACGAAAATAAAACATTTTTAATTCATAATTTTGATTTTTTTTTAATACTTTTATTTTTCCTATGGATATTTAAACCTTCTACATTATTTTTAATTCGATTGTGGAACATTGATAATACATTTAAAGGCATATATTATTCTTAAGAATAATTTATTTATATATATATATGTTATACTATAATATAATCCTTTTATTTATTTCATATTCGTGATAATGTATCAGTTGATATGGATTGACTCTATTTTCTAGAAATTTCATATCTCTTTTATAATGAATGTTTTCTTTTTATACAATTGCAAAGAATATGAAACGCAGTTCAAAAATTTAATATTTCATAATCGTATGAAAAGTAATTATTATGTAAAGTAAATTACTATATAGTTTTCTTTTAGATATGCTTACACTTGTAATAATCACTTGTATTTGGTCTTGTAAAATATTTTAACCTTTTTTAATCTGTATGTACTTGAACATTGCATGCTGTAAAATCAATGTAACTTTGGCAAAAATTGCAGCTAATGCGATAATGTGATTTGCACAACTTCATCAATTAGCTGAACATTATAAGATTCAGAAGTTCTGAGAATCATGAAGAATTTTCTAAAAAGACCTTGAAAGATAATTTAACCTCCGAATAAATACTTATTTACGGATATTCTATTGCTTCAAGCCAATGAAGAAATCTAAGGTATAATGCAAATCAGAAGCTTTTCTTGAAAAGATTAATACGTGTTTAGTTTAAGCGATATAAAATTTGGTTATTATATAGTATGATTTTTCTCAAAATCTCTTTTTCCGCATTATTTCGTAGGATTTATTTTTAAAGCTGCAATGGTAGCATAGCCCCTTAATGCAGCTCTTTTATATATATATGTATTATAATTATACTAACATATATATCAATATAATTGTATAAATATATTATAATAATTATACACTGTGGTTCCAAATTTGTGTTACAAGTGAAAATATGGTTTAAAATAAGACAAAATCGAAAATAACAAAAGTACGTTGGGGATCTCATTTTCGAGAAAATCGTGAAAATTTAATGTTCTTGAAAAACATGTACTAAATTCTGAATTTCAAAATTCAGAAAATTTCTTTTACTATAAGTTTAATAACTGTAATTTTAATAACACACTGTGTATGAACAACTTTTTATTTTTTCGGAATAAAATATTTATACTACTTTGAACATTTCCTTCCTTGTACATTATAAATATTAAACATATATTAAACATTTTACGATGTTAAATATATAATATACGATATACAATACTTTAATATTTAGTGAATAAAAATAAATATATCAAAAAGCAATAAATTGTACTAAAACAATGTATTAAATTCTTACAGAATAAAATGGATGAATCCTCCAGCATGTAGTAACGAAGCATATATACCTACTTCTGTAGAACACATGGCAAATGTAGCTACTCATGGGATTTGGGTTGTACCATCAGTTATAGGTAGCTTGGAATTGGTTCGCCGCTCTATGACATGGACCCAATTGGTATCAGCTTATGTATATGGCACATCCTTGATTCTTATTTTTACGGTCTCAACATTTTTCCATAGTGTACATTACTGCAATAATAATAGGTACTTACTATTACATATTTTAACTTAGTTTAGTTTATATAACTTTGTCCATCATTTTGTGTTAATGAAATAACAAATAATTATATTACAGACACCTTAAAGAAACACTTCATCGTTGTGATCGTGCCATGATTTACATTTTTATTGCTGCTAGTTATTTTCCTTGGTTAAATGTAGATCACTTTCCAAATGATGAATTATTATTTACAATGCGTTATGTTGTTTGGATTATGGCAATATTGGGTATACTGTATCAACAAATCTTCCATGAACAATATAAAATGTTAGAAACAATTTTTTATTTAATTATAGGAATTGGTCCTAGTTATGCAATTATTAATGCAGTAAGTATATAATTATACATTGAAAATAAGACTATGACTAAGAATGTTAGATAATAATGATCATACATTATTTAAAAATTTATACCTTAATACTTACAGTATCATCAATATAACATTACTGAATTAAAATTGGGAGGACTGTTTTATATTTTTGGCATTGCGTTTTTTAAATCTGATGGAAGAATACCATGTGCACATGCAATTTGGCACCTTTTTGTTGCTGTAGCAGCTGGTTTTCATTATTATGCCATACTAAATCATGTCTTTCCTGCAGTCTGTCTGTCAGATAATTTTATGACAGCAGATGTATCATCATTACCAAAACTGTTGAAATCTCATACTGAAGAGTTATAAAATCGAATTTTTTATTACATTAATTTTGTATCGCATCAAAATTTTACAAATGAGAATTTTTAATATAAAATTGATAAAGTAAGTATTATTTCTTTTTAATCTTCAAATATTAATTTACAATTATGAGACTAAAACTATTAAAAGAGAGATATCTCTATTATTTAAATTTTTTGAGAAATAGAGATTATCTAATATGGTGAATGTACTAATTTTAAAAAGTAAATATATTAACCCTGCGGAGGTCGCGGTCGTAAAAATTCCTTCAGAGGTCGCGGTGTATTTGATAGATACAGTAACTTAAAATCTATACAGTGCTTATTTTTGCGAAAAGGCTGTATATGATAAATATATGAAAAGTCTTTAATTGTACTAAAATTAATATAAAGTATAATATATAGATATATTTACAGTATATATAAACTATATTTAAATATAAAGAATGAACAATTATAAATTTAGAAATATTTAGAATTAAATCTTACCTGTATCTGTCAGATCAACCACGATCTTCGGAGGGTTAAGTACCTGAAATATACATATAAAAATTATATTCTTGAATTGTGGATGTTTGTCAAAATATAACTAAAGTGGTAAAGAAAATATTCAGCTATCATAAAATTGTTATTTGTAAAATATGAATTTCTACGTATTTGTATTAGAAAAGTAACTTTACACGCTTTAATAATAGTTTTAAATTTAGATATAATGAAATGGAGTATTACATAATAAAACTACGTTCATCCGAACATATTGGGAAATAGTAATAACATAATTTAGATAATTGGTTCATTGATATGATAGAAATTTAGTGATTCTCTATTGCACTTATTCAAATAACTGAATTTCAACTCATTCCTTTGTCTCTTTTTTTTTTGTTCATATCTTTTTACGTTTTGGGATTTTGTGCGTTTCAATCTGTTTAAGTTATTAGAACATGGTGATGATATTTATTATATTTACATCATTCCATATTCATATTCATACACTTATTATAGCATTATTAGGAGTTAGGTTATCTTCTGTACGAAAAAACTTGTCAAACAAGTGTTGAATTGATGTCGATGAGAACACAATTTGATATTTTTATTTTCTTGCAGATGGACACATAGAAGACATATGTATGAAGGTTAACTACGCTTTTTTACATCTGTTTTTTTCTTTAATAAGTATATTTTACTTAGCTTCACTGGATTGTATTCCCAATATGGTTGATTTGTCAATATTATATTCTGATGACAAAGTTGATTCGCCCATTTTCAGTCGTTTGAGGATATTACATTTTTTACTAAGATTTAGTATTATTCTTTTTCTTTCCAAGATATATTGCCAAGATATAGATACATTAAATTTTTTTTCAATAATTTGAGCCAATTTTGAGTTTCATTGTTATATAGTATCGTCTCAGTAATGTGTTCATATTCCTTCACTGGGACATATGAAATATGTTCTGAATACGATAAATAGTTAGATAATAAATAATAGAAGATCAGCTACAAGTTCAAATATCTGAAACTGAGTATTAACTTGTATCTGTAAACAAAGTGTGATAAATGAAGATAAACAAAGCTCTACTTTATATATGTACTTTCTATATAATAATTTGATTTTATATAAAAAATATGATAGCGAGCCCAAGTTTGTATAATAAATCAACATGTTAGTTAAATTAGAGACTGACAAAAATTGTTCAGATAAATGGAATCCTATTGTAATAGTAAATGATGCCTAACATTTTAGTATAAATTATTTACTTCCTGTATAGCATGTATTTGTATAGCAATTATTTTTTAATAATTTTAGATAGATTTATAATAACCTTTTATAAAAATTAGCTTTTATTGTTGGTTATAAAACCAATATTATTTAATTCACATAACATTCATCTAATGAGAAATAAATAATCAAAATTGTCTGTTCATTAACCTTCTGTATTTACAAGAATATTGTGCCAAAAATTATATCAAAATTGTACTGATATATATACAAATTATATAATTTCTATAACATAAAATAGTAGAATCTATATATAGAACTTATTATTTTACACAACATATAACATAAGAAAATATCTGTTATCTTATATTCTGTTGTAGTGTGTTTAAGTATTTTTAGCTACTTTTCTTATAACTTATGATTATGAAAATGTAATGGTAATATAATTGTTGTTTCTTTTCTGATGATTATTTTATTAAGAAATGTAATTGTGATGTATGTTACTAATACCATAAATCTATAAAATAATTGATGTAGTTTTATTATTAAACAAATTTTGGATTCATTGCTTTATTATTTATTTGTATCTATATGTATATAATATGTTAGAGGCAGGGCACCTTCCTGCCAACATAATGTCAGAGAGCCCGTCGCTATTTAACCTTACGATAATTTATGATTGAATTGATGGCTCAGCAAGGACCTGCTTGCTAGTACTGGCTGGGTCCTTTAGTGAATGTTTGCAAAGCTGATAGCCGCCGAGCTATGGGGTATCGATAGCATGACTGTTTAGAGGATGCGTGAGAGTATTAACAAAATTAATTTTTAACATATATGTAAATAATATCATGTTCAAAATATCATTCATGATTGAAACATTTCAATGTTATTAAAATTTTTATTAAAAAAATAAAATTATAGTACAGTTTTAGAGTTTACAGAGGTTTTTAGTAATGAAAAGAATATTTATGTTACATAACATTTATGAGATATTTATTAGATACAACATAATAATAATACAATCATAATAATCATATATGTTAGACAAAACTTGTTTTCTATTACCATTATCGTAGGGCCGCTTTTTCCTTCCAACTCTATGCTGTTTGGTCCGAGTATACGATTGCATTAAGAAAAAAGAGAAAAAGACAAAGACAACCAAATCCGGGTTATTTTTATAGAGTGGCATTGCACAACGAATTCTCAATTCTCCATTGAAGCACCTTGCCACTAAGAGCCTTACGACCTTACAGTCCACTACAGGATTTTATTTAACATGTTGAGAGAAATGAACAAGAGAGTATCACTGAAGTATGTTGAAAAGACGGCGTGCCTTGAACAACAGTTAGACATCTCTGAATCTAAAGTATAAAAATCTTTACAATTTCGTGCACTCTAGTGAGCAGAACGGTTTACGCTCTACAGGTATCAACCTACTCATCTTCTCCTTAAAACTGCAACCGTTTTGTATGGCCTTTCTAAGATTTTGGAGAATTTCAACTTTCAAGAATTTTAGCTTCAAACAATCCGAAAAACTACCTCAACGTTTAAATAAAGAAATACGCAACAAGAAAATTAACTTGGGTAACAATTTATATTTAAAATTATAATAGATTGAATACTTTAACAAAGATTTGAGCTCTCATAAAATTTACTTAGACTCTGAGCGTGAAGGTTCTAACGATCTTAGTTTCTTGATCGCAGAGCCTATTATCTGCTTGGATTTTACATGACAATCTACGAGTTATTCATTACCCAACAACACAAAATGTTATTAACTAATACTAATGAATTGATACTAATTACTTTCATTGGAGCTTATAATATTACAAAACGAATCATTTATGCTTTGACAACTTATTTTTCCATTGTAACGTAAACACAAAATTTGAGAGTGATCACCGATATAAATGATTAATAATTTTAACATTTAATTAATAAATTTGTTAAATAAACTTTTGTTCGTTGTCTTGGCTACAGTGTTGTACAGTTAAATTCGCTGCGCTAGAATTTACCCTGCTATAGTATAAAATATTCACGCTAGAGGGAGTCACAAGCTCCTATACTATACCAATTCACACAGCCGTAACGAAAGAGATTTGTGGTGCTTGAAGAATTTCTTATTTTTATGTGTTTAATGTAAAAGAAAATAGATAATCCAGAGATATGTGTTAAGTGAACTAACAGTGCATTATATGCAGATTCATTGAATTAGTTCATTGTTGTACATAAAAAAATTTATACTTCCACATGAATATACTTACATTCCATTTTTCCAAGCAACTAAGATGGCACTCCTATAATAGTATTAATGATATAATTAGACGATATAATCATGCATCAAATAAAAAGTATAGTACATCATCAACAATCAAATCAAACAAATTTCCAGATTATAAAATAATTTATATGTTTCCTTATGCCATGTGTCCTTATATTTTCAATAAATTTAAGCGAAATTACACAATTACTGCAGGTGCACTTATACCAGTGACTGCATCTTTACAAATGTTAGATTTCATGTCATCCATGGAAAATTTAAGTTTTACAGCTTGTAGTAAGTTGAAATAACATCTAATATTTTTATGTTGAATTTAAACCTTTATTAATACAATTCACTGTGCATTTTAGATTGTTTGTTAGTCCTTATGTTACATACTATTGGTTTTACATGTAATAATTTAGTTGGAACAATATATGTAAAAGATAAAGATGATTCAGAAAATCAAAATGTTATAATATCATATATAAATTATTGGGGTAAAAGAATAGATTTAAGGACAACTGTCGATGATATTATTCCTTTCACGGAAAATTTCATGAATACTTCTAATTCGTTATATAAAATCTTAAAAATTAAGTCTTGTAAACAAACACTGAAAGTGTATACAAAATATGGAAAAGTCACAGAAGAAGCTAGTTTTTCTAATATTTTTGGATAATCTCCAATAATATTTATTCCCTTGATTAAATAAATATTATTACTACAAATAAAAAACAAATTTATTTTTATCCTTTTTTCTACAACCACCTATAATGTGCATAAGCTCGATTTGCTTCACATTGCTTATGTAAATCATGTTTCTTTTTAATAACTCGTCCCTGCAAAATATACATTTTAGTTATATACAATTATAAAAAAAGTTATATATAAAAAAAAGTTAATTAAACACAATTTCACACTCGAAAAGAGGAATTCGCTTATATAAGAAAAATAATTTTTTGTCATATATACTATTTAATCACATAACAAATTAAAAAATTATTATAAATATACTTTATTGTTCGCAGCATCAATAATCTCTCTCGCCAATACATCAGGAAGTTTTTCGGCATTCCCCTTGTCTTGTGCACTTCGAATTAGCCAATTCATAGATAAAAATTGAGCTCTATTTGCATTCATTGGTACAGGAACCTATATATATTAATTTCTTATATTACGAATTTCAAATATCTATTTATTAAATTATTTATTTAATAAAAATTACATTTGTATGTGTACCTGATAAGTTATTCCACCTCTTAATATTTTCCGTAGCTCTAAAACAGGTGTACAATTTTCTACAGCTTGATAGAAAATTATTTTTGGGTCCAATATGATATTTTCTCTATTTTCAGGTGGGCTATTGTAATATTCGTTCAATTTTATTATCTTAATATTTTCAAAAGTTTCATCTAATAATCTTCTGGCCAACTGCTTTTTACCTTCTCTCATAATATAATTTGTGAATTTTCTGATATGTACAGAAAACAGATAATACATATAAAATATAGGCAATCAATTATTTAAACCTAGAAAAACATTTTTTACTTAAATTAAAAATTTAATTATTTACCTAACCAGTTTATCATGAAATTCAGAACATGTCGCAGAAGTATAAGCTGGTTTTATTGATACATGAGCAAATTTTTTATCTGCTGTTTCTTTAAATATTACTTCTTGCTCATCTTTCTTATAAATTGGTTCTACAAAATTTGGAGGAAACACACTATAAAATTGGACACCATATTCTAAATTGTGCCTGCAAAAGAGAATATTTTTATACTATTATATATTAAATATTTATTTACTGCAAATATTTACTGCAAAGCTTTAAAAGTTTAGCATCATGTAACAATAGTTACATATGATGATAATATGTAAAGTTTTAATAAAACTGTTAAAATTAAGTATTATCGATGAAGGTTATGTGATCAATTTCTATTCGTTACAAAATAAAATAACATGAATTAATATATAACGGTATGTATACAGTATTGAAATTTGTCATGTTATACCTTAACTATTACCTTAAACTAAATAGTATTAATGAATTAAATGTTCTTCCACAGAGCATCTTTATATATTTGTTTTGATACTTCTACATAGCATTCCGTGCAGAGCTTCGACAAAGATTAAGCGTGAATATACGTGTCAATGATGACGATATGTTACATATACTATATAGTTATATTCACACAAACATTTGGGAAATGTAATTTCATTACATAGTGGTATTTTCTCAATTCAATAATTTTTATTATTAACAATGTCAGATTAAACTTTACTTGGTTCAAAAATTGGTTCAAATTAAACTTTACTTGGTTACTTAGGAGTTCAAAAATTATTGACTTTTTTATTTACAATCTCATAGTTTTTAACGTGTAGAATCTGAAAATGCAAATTTTAAGGTGCGGAATCCATTGGTTCAAAAGTTATGACTATGTAAAATTGAGCACTTTTAGGATCTTTTATACTTTATTTTGACGGTATATTGGCTTCTACCCATACTATGTCCAATGAACAAACCGCACACATGATGTCTAGTTGGCCCGCACAAATGAGCAGTACGTATAATATAAACAGTGTTAATAATTTAAAAAAAAAAAAAAACAATTTACTTTCCCATATTCGCGTCAAATATAAAAGTATTAAATATATGCGTACATATTTGATTTGAAAATTATAAGTAAGTTTGTTAACCTGTTTTGTTGAAAATAATTATACATATTTAATATCATTTTGTATCAAATGAAATACTATATATTATGTACTTTAAATAAATAGTGGAAGATTATAAGTAGTTCAGTCATTGAGTAAGTTCAGTGGTTTAATCTATATTCTTTATTTTCAATACTTTTATCGAAGGATGGTGTTACATACAAAATCCTAACTTCTCGATCGGTCTTCTATGTTAGCCGATTTGTAAAGCACAATTCCCGACATTAAAAGTCTTATCTCCTCCAACAGAGTTCCCGGATCTGTATATATGACCGTGGACTTTTCGAGTCGTTTCAACTAGCAATGTCATCAAATCAATGTTATGACAGAGTTGTCACAAAATTTCACATAGGTGATGGACAAATTCATCGTCATAGAAGTAACTCCTCCTCCACATCCAGTTCTTAGTTGGCCGGCAATTTGATTCTATTTTTTGTGTACATGTACCATCAGTAGATGTAGTTAAATTCGCAAAAAATTAGTTTGTATTAATGTAACGTAACAGAAAATAAATATTACCCCAAATTAAACTCAAATTCAGCTACATACAAATTCCATGTTTTGCTTGACTGTTTTGACTGCAACCAGCCAGGATAAGTCATACCAAGCCGAGAAACTAAACATATGCAAAATACATACAGTTATACACATTTGACTGACTTATCCCGCCAAAATTATCGCCATCCGCGTGCAGTCAGTGGCTCTACAGACTCCATTCATTGGACAAATCATAAGTAGCAGCTAATATGACGTTAAGTAATATTAAAATACCCTAAAAATGCTCAATTTTACCAGAGAGAATTTCCTCTCTGCTTTCTTATCTTAGAATTTTAGTATCTTAAAACTTGCATCTTCGAATTGTATATATTAAAAACTATAACATTGCAAATAAAGAAGCCAATGATTTTTGTACCCCTAAAGTAAAGTTCAGCCATCTTTTTTCTTAATATCATACGTGAACTTTGCTAATTTACCTATATAAAAAAGTTATTAAATTTTTACGTTTATCTGCAATAAATTATTGTAAAGTTGGATAGAAATATACTTATTATTTGAATGCTTACGATATTCTACGATAGTAGCGTAACAATATATTGATGATGGGTTGTGTTGTATAACAAACTGGGTATTTTAGAAAAGAATTTAATTATAACAGCGTGCTGTAGGGAAAATTAAAAACGAATGTAGTAACATACAGCAATAAATTGAAACTTTAAATTCTACTTATCACTTTAGTTTTTATCATTTTAATATCAGTCTTGAACTAAGAGAAACGGTAACGAAACAAATGTGGTAATATCAGAGAATTCGCAAATATTTTTAATCCATAAGATATCATCTTAGAAAGAAGTAATTTTCTTGATAAAGTTGCTACTAGCGCCTACAATGATTGAGGCATAGAACTATAATAGTTCATGAATTCCTTCATAGAGTCTCCAGACTTCCAAAAACATGTATATAAAACGAAAATAAATGAACAAGTAGAAGCAATTCGATACATGAATTTTTTACCAAATTATTGAAGTTCTGATAGGGTATGGACTGATATAAACTTATCATCATTTTTCTTTTCCACTTACTCCCACATATTACATTGTATGGTACGTATGCCACCGTTGTTTCGATGATCAAATAAGTGATTGTGATAAGCTTATGGCAAAGTATACTTCTGTGATAGAGAGAAAGTCGAATTGCAATTGAAATTAAGTATTTCTGAAAAAGAAGAAGTAGGATTTTGTATACACTGTTCGCAAAAGAACGAAATTGTACAAATGGTGCACTCGCTGCGGAATATATATGCTAGATTGTTAAAATCTTGCGGGAAGGTCTCCTAAAAGGAGAGCCTTTAATAAGAAATTATTCTTTTGGTAGTCAGCTATTAAAAATATTAAATAATGACGGAGAATCGGGGGAATTTTTCAACTCCAACGAATCAAAGTAAGTTGTAATGTTAGAAAGTTAGTGATAAGGATACAAAAGATTTTATTTACATAACCTAAACGTTAACTGCATCATGGAAAATAACAATTTTGTTACGAGTATACATACACATACAAATATATATTAAATTATTCATGTTTGATATTATTAATATTTAGGTTCTAGCAGACCATTTAATTTTCAACATTTGGATTTTGGATCTATTAATGATGTTCAAAATGAAATGTCAGGTAAAGCATGTATACCTGTATTTATATATATTGTAATATTGTAATATAATATTGAACGCACTTGCAAACGCACATACACGTGTATGTGCACTATGTATGCACTCATATTTATATGAACACATATACATTTCATTGTAATGTAATGACATCTATGTTCATTTTATAACAGAAAAAAGAAGACAATTCAAACTTAATTTTCAAACACAAGGAAGTAATATATCACTTAATAATTCAACAAACTCTTCTATTTCTAATTCAACTGGAAGTGCAGCTTGTTTACCAATGTAAGTTATGCAATAAATAATATGATAATATTTAATAAATTGCAGTTTTTAATTATTTCCTTTAATATAGCTATTTTTTTTGTTTAATCATCATAGATCTTCTCGTCCAAATTTACCTTTATCTTTGCCTAAACTACCAGTGAGACCTTGTACTGCAGTTCCACAAGAACTGCCTGATAAAGCAAGGTATATTTAAATATATTTATTAAATATACAAGTATTTAATGTCGTTAAAATGCATGTTAATAAATTATATTTTAGGGATAAATTACGAATGTGTCAATCAATGCAAAGTACTGGAAAATTACAGCTATCACCAAATGTAGTATATGATTTTACAAGTGAAGATCTTCAAGATTTGGGAGAAATAGGACGAGGAGGGTTTGGTACTGTAAATAAAATGATCCATAGGATAAGTGATACTGTTATGGCTGTGAAGGTATATATAATTTAATCTTAGTATTAAAATAACTTTATTATTAAAAACAGCTTACAGAGTACATGATGTTATGTTCAATTATAGAGAATTCGTTCCACAGTGGATGAAAGGGAGCAAAAACAATTATTAATGGATTTAGAGGTTGTAATGAAGTCTAATGAATGTCCATGCATTGTGCAATTTTATGGAGCTCTATTCAAAGAGGTAAGTTTGTGATAGGTTTTTAAACATTAACTTTTCATAACTAACAATAAATATCATGTCTTGACTAGGGTGACTGTTGGATTTGTATGGAACTCATGGACACCTCATTAGATATATTTTATAAGTTTATTCATGAGGTATTAAAGGAAAGAATACCAGAACGTATTTTAGGAAAAATTACTGTTGCCACAGTAAAGGCGTTGAATTACCTCAAGGAAAAACTAAGAATAATTCATAGAGATGTAAAACCTAGTAATATTCTGTTAGATCGACATGGTAATATCAAACTATGCGATTTTGGTATATCAGGACAGTTGGTAGATTCTATTGCACGAACTCGAGATGCTGGATGTAGACCATATATGGCTGTATGTATAATAATAAATGAGAAGTATTTAACAAGATTTGTAAATAATTAGAAGTATTTGAATTTATTATAATTTTTTAGCCAGAGAGGATAGATCCTCAACGTGCAAAGGGTTACGACGTTAGAAGTGATGTGTGGTCATTAGGTATTACATTAATGGAAATTGCGACTGGTTATTTTCCATATCCAAAGTGGAATTCAGTTTTTGAACAACTTTATCAAGTAGTTCAGGGTGATCCACCACGCTTATCTCCTAATGAAAATGGAAATCATTTTACTATGGATTTTGTGAATTTTGTGAATACATGGTACATTGTTTTTGCACTATTAGGCATTGTAGAAATTTTGTTTTTGCATTATTGAATAATAATTTCTTTTTCTGTGGTTCTATTTCAGTTTAATTAAGGAAGAGACACAGCGGCCGAAATACAACAAATTACTAGAACATCCTTTCATCAGAAAAGCAGAAGAAGATACTGTTGATGTTTCAGCTTATATAAGTGGTGTTCTTGATAACATGGTTCTCAGGGGATTGACACCTTTTACCACTAATCGGCATTAAGTCGGAAGTATAAGATAATATTTGTACCTTAATTTCTATAAGTTTTCAAATCTTAAATTTGATTATTGTAAATGAGTAGGTTATTTGCACTCCGATTTAGTGTAGGTAGTAAAATTAATCAACGTCGATCATTGTCAATAATAAATCATTTTGTGTAGAATCATATTATTGTGTCACGAAGTTCTTATATACATAGTGATTAGAAGTGTTCTAATAACAAGTTGACATTTACTAAATAGTGTATAGAAGATAAATTCTAAATCAGCTTCCTCATTGAAACTATGATATGATTTCAATGAAACACACTTATAAAATTATAAAAAAAAACATCTTTTTATCAATTGCAATTATTTAAATGACGACTTGTAATGATGATGAAGTTAAATTTTTTCAATAATTAAATACTTCAATGATGTGTAATAATATTATACATAATATGTTAAAGTAAACGTTATGTTTTAACTTTTTGTAACTTCATGATATAATAACTCTTCAGTCAATCCATTTAAATTAATACAGGAAGAAGACAAAAGAATATACATAATTATTCTTGTTGGAATAAGTAAAAAAGAAAGTGTTAAGAGTTTAGTATATTGTTTTGATGTATCTTTTAATCACGGGATAATAAGAAAGACTTCTATTCACACATAATGTTGTAATATGAACCATATTTAACTTTTTTTATTCCTTTTTTCTATCAATATACATTAGAATGTACGTATTAAGTAAGTATGAAAAATAATTTTATTTTCTTTGATTTAATGTTATGAAAAGGGATTATGTAAGTAAAGTTGTAAAAAAATTATGTCTTTTGCTTTTAATCTGTTGAATAATATTGGAAAAAATAGATTTCTTATTTTTAAAATTACATTATTAAATTTTTAAATATACCAAAAGATGTCTTGATTTTTATAACATAGTTCTTCTATTAATTAAATATGTGTACATACGAGTAAATAAAAAACACATAATACACAGATATACATAAATAAACAAATATAATAAGTATTTAATCTATATTATCCACACATCCATTTGTTACACATACGTACAATGTATACAAGAATTTAATTTTTTAAATTGATTCACCTTCATAAATTTAATAAAAAATCTTTCGTGAAAATATGTATTCCAAAAATTTGAAATTCCATTTTATTTTGTTTTTTGTTTTAAATTTTATAGAAAATTGTATTTTTTAATTTTTGACTAAAACGCTGCACACCAACATAGTTTTACTCAGTTACTCATTCACAAACATACGCATTGTATTTATGATACAAATTCAAATTTAGATAAAATAATTCAAATTGTACACGAGTTTCTCTGTGCGCATAAACTTCATAAAAATTTTTAGGTTACTTAACTACAAATATAAATAGCTAGACAACAATAGCTACCGAGAATGTTATGCTATGGTGTCATCAGAAGTTGATGTTATAATTTTTTAGTTGAAGTTATAAGATATTATTAATCGCAAATAGATAATTTTTTTTTTCAAGAAAATGGTCTTTTGTTCCTTTTAAATTGAATTATTCACATTATTGTAATAGAATTATGTTTATATATTTATAATATACGTACTATGCATTTAGTATATACATATATACATATACATAGGTACGCATAATATCTTTAACAGTAAATTTTAACTACAATCAATAATCTTTACGAGTGTGTATCTATAATATATATAAGTATAAAGTATATATTTAAATGCACTTGTATGGTGGTACACTGGTACCGTTTACCGTAATAAGAAGATGGCGATAGTACGATGCCAGTGGGTGCTAGTGTAAGTGTATATAATGGCAGCTTCAAAGGTAACACATTTTTTAATACAAATTTTTACCTAAGTCTTTTGTACCGATTGCGTACTTATAACAAACGTTTATTAATTAAATATACCATTAACTATAGACAATTGATAATTTTAATTATGAGCGAGACCTTTTCTGCATGGATTAACGTGAATAATTATTTATATCGGTAAGTATTAAGTTTATTAGAATTTATGATTACCATTGTATTTGCATAATATTTTCGGGTAAAAACATATTTCACTCGGAAAAATGCGAAAATAAAACATAAATCCGAATATTATTTGGGGTACCTAAAGTAATATTATACCTGATCATGCCTTATATATTGTAGTTTATAATGTTTCGAAATAGAAATTTGTTATTTAAATAGGAAGTTATCTAAAATTAATTATAGTAGGTATACGATAGAAAATCTCTATTTCCAAGTTATATATCTTTTGCGATATATATTTTGTTTAAGAATATTTAAGAATTTTGAAAGGAATATAGTTATTCGTTTTATAATTAAAAACTTCGCTAAATCTATATCGTTGATATAACAATTATTCTAGCTGCCGTTACTATTGCTGCTGTGGTAGTCGGAATCAATTTCTTTGAATATTTTATAAAAGCACCATCATTCTCCTAAAATCTATACTCCCATTCGCGTCTATATTTGTAATGTTGCGAGGTAGTATCTGGTCTTTTAAGTTAACCATTGAAATACGTCCACATCATCTTTCATGTGGTGACCTATAAACATTTCCTAAGGGGATATGTTACAATCTATCGATCTCTAGTCGATCAACGCTTTTCAAGGAATTACTCCTTTCTAACTAAGAAATAAGTTGTTTATAATATAGGTTCTCGATATTAGTACTTACATATGCACCCTCTTGAAACTTTTAATATTGTTCTACTTCATTTAATTTATTTTAATACAGGTATGTAAGTAGCTACGTAGAAAAGAAAAGATTTTAACATTTCTCTGAGAAAATATTTCCGATAACAGCATTGTACTAATCGCAGCAATAATTTTTTTAAAAAGTTTCGTTATCATAAATTTCATATTCTATATTCTTGCAATTAAACGCCTAATTAGGTGCGTATTTATAATCTAAAGAAATTTATTAAAACGAGAGTTAGAAATTCTTGAAGTTTTAATAGAAAACTGAAAACGAAATTTAGCTTTATAACATATTATATAATAAGTAATATTTAACTGAGGAATATTTAAAAAGGAAGTAAAATAATAATGAAAAATTTGTAATCACGCGATTGTTTGTAAGCAGTGAAATAAAATTACAAGAGGAAGGAATTATGAAAGTATTTTAGCAACAATTGGTAATGATAGATGGTGGTAAAACGTAAAGTGGTCATGAGTCACAACCTGACGCGGTACGGGGAGGATAGCAGGTGCTACTACTGTTGGTGCTGGTACTGTTGGTGCTGCTGGTGCTACCATTATTGCAGGGGTGGCCAGCTGGATAGGCCAGCAAGGGAACGGATGTTCCCAGGAGATTATTGATCGTGTATGTAGATACTTCCATTTGGACTGCGTAGACAGCATGGAATTTTGCTGAAACGTATCGAATCTATCTTTTTCTAATTTTTTTAATTGGAAATACAAAATTGGATTTATATATCTACCAGAGGTACACGATCATATTTTCTATATTAGAGTAGATTATAATGGTTATCTATTCAATGTAATAGATATGTAGAATATTTTTTCACAAGGAAGTTTATCAATTCCATTAGACATGTATTGGCTACAAAACTGCATATCTTAGCTATAGAACAATTTTTTGCCGATATTTCTGTGCAATTTATAATATAATAATAGAAGTAGATTCTCTAGATCCAAATTTGCTTAGAATGAAATCGTGTTATGAAATATTTTAGTTATACAGAGTGAGCAACGTAACTGGAACTATATATAATGTAGGTACAATTTGGTAGATCACTACGTAAGTGACAATAATAATAACCTTAAGCAAAATTGATTCGGATGAATGTTTGACTCAAAGACGATGCATGATTTCACTTTTTCTTATCGTTCGTATTTTTCGAAATCTCAGGGTTACCTTCAATTCTCTTAAGTGAAAATCAAGTTTCCTCTTATTGCGAAAATTGTGGATAGTTAAAATTGTTTGGGAAACTCATAGAATAACAGCAGACACAAATAAAATATTTATCGTTCTGTCAATATCTTTTATTTTTTATTACACTTTGATATTACACTATGATTTTTATAGACTTACGTATGGATATCATTAAAATCTTAAAAGTTCAAAAATTGAAAAGCTTTGAACGACGGTATATTTTTTAATCGAATATTTAATATCAAATATTGTTAAAAATACACGGCTGTATTGTTTTATGAACGTTGATCATTAGATTTATCGATGCACATCCTTAGAAGTAGTAGATTAAATTTCATAAAAATCATGGAACCGCAAGGAGAAATGTAAAAGAGTTAAATTTAGAGATGTAAGGTGGGCGATCGCTTGATAGGATCTTGACAAGCAACCCCAGCTCAGGAAAGAAACAGTTTGATACGTGCTCGTTGTGAATTAATTTTGATAAGTCAGGTGATAGAATCTTTTCAAAAGTCGTTTAATACCACTTCATCGTACAAATATTTCGAAAAACACAAGTGATAGAAGAAGTTAGATGATAGAATCTTTGTAAAAGTCGTTTAATACCACTTCATCGTACAAACATTTCGAAAAACACAAGTGATAGAAGAAGAAACAAAAAGTACGTTGACAAATAGCGTAGCACGTGGCCTTCTTTAAATGCATTCATTTATTAGAAAGTTATCGAAATAATTCAAATTATGTGCCTTTGTTATTAATATACATGTATCGGCGAAAATTACAAGTTTAGTTAGAAATTACAATAGATAAAAATGTGTGATGTGCTTAAATATAAAGTAATATCTGAACCAGAATCGAACGAATATACATATAATTTATTTGACAATATTTAAGACTATTTCGTGATTCCACGAATAGAGAGGGTTGGTCAACCATTGGATAACGCCCACACCATGAACCTGCGTGTAGGGTAAAATTGAGTTCGGATCTCGTGTAAATTTGTCAGGAAAATTTTGTCCTAACGATCCTAACGGACATCAACCAATAATAAGCAGGCTTCTGAAATTTAACACGCCATTCTTAACGTCGTCGAATAGCTACGGTTCTCTCCCCTCTCTTTCACGTTGGGATATCGCAAGTGACGGTCACTGCCTTTCTGATTCGATCAATGAAAGTACCTGTACCAGAACGTTCAAGCTATGCGACCACCCCTACTGACAATGAAGCATATGACCATCTGATTTTCATTTACATACTTTCTGGACATTACTACCCATATATGCACACTTCGATCATCATTATTTCTAGTACAGACTGTAACCTTCAAATCAATCTATTTTTTTCTCTTAACATAAATAATACATACATACCTATTTACATTGTTTTATATCTGCCAGAATACATCATCTACATAGGGAATTGTAGTGTATTTCCAATTAATATTTCTTTTAAAGATATTACAAACAAACTTTGCGTCATTCATTTGTATTTTACATTTACCTAACCTCACTAAAACAATTTTTTTTATACAAAAATTACACCTGGGTATATCTATTTGATTGATGCATTCGAATACGTATTCAACTTTTTGGAATAGAATGACAGATATGAAGCTACGTAAATTATAAGTTCTACTTGCGATGACGATTCGTGTTAGAGGTATTTGCAATACAATCGTGATAACTATATGGAGTACGACCGAATAACATTTAGAAGCAGGCATGAAATAATTTCTTATGAAAAGGTAAGAAGGAGCAAGAATCAAATTTTTTCATACGACGCTTCGTTTTCGAGAAAATCGATTTTGAAAATTTATAATTTAAAATATACTTGAACATGGTTAATTCCGGACTGAGCAGGAATAAATAATCGACAGGACATTATTCTACGTGTAAAAACAAATTGAAAATGCGGAACGAAATTGGTCTACAAGACGCTTTGTTTCCGAGAAAAATGAATTTGAATATTTATCATACGTGAATTCTTAGTTAAATACGTTCAGACTTTATTTTCTTGCAAATGAAGCCTCGAACGGACATTTTTGACTTATTTTTGTATGTAGAATAATTCCCTGCTTATTGTTTACTCGTACCTATTTCGGTAATTAGTCATGTTCAGGTATACTTGATAAATTTTCAAATACAATTTTCTCGAAAACGAAACGTCGTGTGAAAAAATTTGATTCTTTTTTCTTCTTACTTTTTCATAAGGAGTCGCCTCATATAATAATAAGCCTGTATAATAATTTTTCAAATAAAATATCACATAAATACGTTTATTTATGTTGACTTTTTCCTCGTATGATATCGTTACATATATTTTTTAAATCAATATTTGTAATAGCGATCGAATAGTTGAAGATTTTGGTATCTGTTGTAATAAACTTCAAAGCTCTAACACTTTGCATCAAATTAGGATTGCGGATTACGGTTATAAAGTCTTTAAAAATGCAAACAACTTTAAGAAAGGTAATGTAGTAACGTAAATAAGGAACAGGTACCTATGTATGTAGTTACAATTACATACTTACATAGTGTGTGAAATATTGTATACATATTTATTATTTAACGATCTGATATAAAGTATCCTTTATTACTCACCGCTATCGACGTTATAAAACGTATTCCAAGAAAGTTCTGCTGAAGAAATTACAATAAAAATCAGTCTCTTCTCTAAGATATGTAAGTACGTAACTTTTTCAAATAGTATTTTCAGCTTTTTAACATAAGCGGAAAATTATAATCAGACTTTATTAAAAAGATAAAGCTACTAAACTATATCTGCATAAAAAATTATACGTACCTACATGTATTTAATCACATGTAAGTATAAGTATCCGCTTAAAAATTCCAAATATAAGTGTTATATAAAACAGTAAATTGTTTATACGTTATAACATGAGAAGTTTCTAAAGTTAATAAGTTTCCTTTTTTTCTGAAATGATTTTCTTAAAATCAATTAAGGTATATGACTACGTAGAGATGAGATATTATTTAAAAAAACAATATCACTGCGATGAATTACAGTCTCCATGATAATCCTGAACCTTTTTACGTTTTGATTTTATTGCCATATAGGTAGTACTTAACTATCAACTATTTTCCCTATTAGGTTGGTTAGCTATTTCAACTTTGCAGAAGAACGTATACATGATGCAAATTCCTATTTAAGACATATACATATGCCTTATTTAGTTTAGTATTTAGGAACTGTGTAGACCGAAAGAACCCTTTCTTCTAAGAAAATTACTTTCACCTTTTATTTCGTTGGCAAAGTTTGTATAAAATAAAGCGGAAAGGATAGAAGCAAAAATGCGAGGTCGAGTTCCCCCGTTTACTGTCCAAGAAATTAAAAGAAGGGAAAGGTTTGCGTTTGCACGCAGGTTTGAACAGCGTGTAAGTACATATGGTCCACCTGCAAAAGGGAGCCAACACCTGTCACGCACACCAACCACGGCCAATGGTTTACAGCACGGCAAGCAAGTAGATTCAAAGTGGGGGATTATCAGGGCTTTCGTTACCCCTTGGTACTAGTTTCATTCGAACGATCATGCGGTTTACATGTTTTGTTCTATACATTGGTGAGAATGTACGTATATGATGTAATAAATCGTAATCGGATTCATGTTCTCAAGTTTTTTTGTAAGTTCGCATAAATGTTTGTTTTACTGTGAAGGATCTTAATTTGCGTTCGATGTATTACCTTGGGGAACGTTTAGAGGTGTGTTGTAATTTTTAAATAAGAATTTTGCTTGAACACCGCACTTCGTGAAACTCTCGTATTGATTTACCGTCTAATTGTTTTTGCTGGATATTGCAATATCAGTCCTACCTAATATCGGATATCAGCGAATTTCGATGCATAAATGAAATGGATATATCCTTTGTTATCGATAGAATCAATCTTGAAAAAAAGGTCTTTTAGACTCTCGTTTTGTTCTTTTACTAATAAGTAGGTACATGTCGACGTCTGTGTCTTCTAGATTCTGTTATAACATCATTGGATTATTAGTATAATCAGCTATAAGTAAAGTATCTTATTCTCATAAATTTATTTTAAACAAATTATTGTAGATATGGATCTTTTTAATAACATTCAATCCAACTTAATTGTTATTCCAATTGTAATGGTTACGTATACCTTAAGCGTAATATAAAATTGTATAGAAATGTAATTCTCACTTTATATCGCCAATGTCCGTAAATTTTTAAATAATAACAATAGGGTAAATGAAAAACCTAGACACTGAAATAATAATTTGTTTAATATGTTTAATAAGTTATGTATAGATATGGATACTTTCATCCAGGCTCTGAGCACGCCTTCGATACATATGCGATGAAAAATGGTGAAAATGAAGGCAGAATCGATCGATACTAAGAAACCAACGAATCGTGGTGTATCAATTATGAAAGAAAATATGCATGATGACGATTACGGCGTTGAGGCAGAATTGACAAGTCTTTCATGGCTACAATCGCTTGACATTACAAGTGCTTCTAGTTTGCCAACACCACCCTGTTCTCCATCTCCACCTCCTGTAACGCGACAGCCAAGAAAGAAACTTTCACCCCTAATTAAAGCCGAATTAGGTAAGTGAAATTGATTTCATTGCATTGTTATTCGTGGTATCTGTATTGTCATAAACTGTATTATTATAAAAAGTAGAAATTTGTTGTTACCACAAATTTTGACTCGTTGAATTTAGGTTTGTAGATGATTCTTTTTAGGAGTATCGTAACAACTTAATATGGCTAATAAAATATACGTCTACGGCTAAAGAAATAATAGCTACATACATAAATACACAGATAGGAAAATAAATAATTTTTTAATTAATATCTATTTATTCGCTTTCTTTTTTTTAAATACCGTTCGTTTATCAAATCTAGCAAATACTTTCTTGTACATGTAAGTAACTACCTACTCGCTACTATTCGGTATAATGTTGAGTATAGGTATTTACATGCGCATACTTGATTTACGTAAATAAATCTACATATATAAACATAAAAATATTCGAGAAGCGAAGAAAATCGGCACCTAGAAATATTATGCCTGCAAAGCATCAACAACGTGAAATAATTTTATTTGTTCAGATCTGGCTGCAAATGCCGAGAAGTATCGAACTGACCCTGACGCAAAACCGCCATTTTCGTATGCGACGATCATTTGCTTGGCGATGCGTGCAAATAATAACAAAGTGTCCCTTTCAAATATATATGCATGGATTCGAGAAAACTTCTTATTTTATAAATATGCTGATCCAGCTTGGCAGGTACAGTTAAAAATAAGATAAATTCCAATGTTGAAAATATGCATTTGTGAACATAATCTCTTGCAATTAAATAGATATCATCTAACAGCGGTTTCCTTTATTTTAAACAGAACTCAATTCGACACAATCTATCATTGAACAAGTGTTTTGTCAAGTTACCACGTTCAAAGGATGAACCAGGCAAAGGTGGTTTCTGGAAGTTAGATTTGGAAAGAATGGAAGAAGGTAGAAAATCGAAGCGACGCGCAACAATGTCTCAACGAATTCGTGGATCAAAGAAGCTAACAGCTGCAAAGACGATGGTAACGAACAATATTCAAAGCAATGGCGCCCCATCGATCAACTGTCCGTCAACGTTATACGAGACACCGCCCAGTAGCGTATCTCCTCCAATTCCAGACTGTCTCTCAGAAATTCCCGATTCTACCCAAGTTAGTTTAAGCGAAGATGATCTCACTGGTTTGTTAATCGCTACTGCGGGTTGGGATGAGAATCAGTTGGATCTCTTAGATTCTCTTCTTGATACTCTTTAAAAGATTGGCCGGTTAAAGCCTTTTGTACACAAACTCTGACATTTATATTTAACTTTCTTAACTACTCGTTATCCTACAAATTTATAGATACGTTTACAATCTTTTTCACGAATATGAAACAAATTTAAGTAAGCGGCTTCAGTTTCTAAAGGTTCGATACGTGATTCAAACGATTATACATACTTATGCATCTGGTAGATACTTGAATGTTTTAAAAGATGTTATAAATATTTTCATTTTGAATATTAACTGACAGTGAGAGATATTTCAAACGAATAAGAAACTATTATTTTGCCCAGTATTACTCTATTTAAGTTTATTGTACCTACGTACGTGGTGCCGATGGACGATAAATTTCCGAAAGGGCAGAAAAATTGTGTATATAAAATGTATTTCATTTATTTTAAGTTAATTTAAAAAATAATATTTATTTATTCACAACGATAACTATCACCGTTGAAATATTTGTTAATACGAAAATATGATTTGTGCTTATTACTTGACTGAATACATACATATATCTATTAGACGAAAATTCTACGATAAATTGATAGTTAATAATACTGTGTATGAAAAATAATTATAATATATTTGTAACACAGTAATTTGCAGTGTGCCTTCGAATAAAGAATAAATATTTATAGTATCATACATTTGCCAAGTCGATTAATTCGTGTAGAGTATGTTTCGTATTCCTGCTTCAAAATAATAAAATACAAAGTGCCTTATAAATACATAAATATTACTAGTAAACAAATTGTATTTCGATTTTTATCTCTTCAAAGCAATTTTCTTGCGTCGGTAAAAGAATTAAAGGAATGTTATTCCGGGAAATTAGAATGTAATAATCAACACTTCGATCATAATTCATTTACTAGTATTTCGCAACAATAAAAACAAATATACCTACCTACTTACTACATGTATGAAATGGTCAAATGGCAGAATATGAAGACATAAAATTCCAAAACAAATTGTGCGCGATAATGAATTAATGATAATGAAAGGTAACAAAAAGTTGTCTACGATTTGTAATACTTTTCTACATCGTCATATTTGTGCAGGACTATATCTAGATACATAGCTACGTAGGGTAAGTGCTGCTAATAGTCGCGTAGTCCGTAATATCGTCTATCCGAAACACGTTGAAAAAAAGACGTTAGAAATCAGCAACGGAAGTTATAGTCAAACATGTACAAAGTATTTTATGTATACTACACATAGATGTACAGTTTCTCGTACTTATATTCATGTGCCCTTTAAAACAAAAAAAAAGTAACTTTTTTAAAATTAGTTTGAACGATTCGAGTTTTTGGACAAGTTGGATGAATAAGTTTCCTAATTAGACTTGTAGAGGATGAGGTAGCTCAAATATCAATATTATACTCTAAGTGTCGTGAGCACTTTATTTGTAATGCCTTGATACAAAGCACAAATCCTGGTATATAATTAATCGGAATAAATACGCGCGTGTGTCGAGAAACTTCGTATACACTTTGATGCGTTGATATGCTTACTCTTCGATTGCTAAACTCTCTCCTCGTCAATTCGCTCGTTTATTTATACTGGTCGGGGGACAGTCGGAAAGTTTGATCTCGACTGCGTTTGACTGTTGAAAGTAACGGCGACATTGTTTTGCTCGGAGTTTGATTATTAATACAATATGTGTGTGTCCTACGATATTGATGCTCCGAGGCAAAACAACAATAAGATTTGAATTTATTAGCGTGCCGCTGCAGTCTAATTTCTAAGTAATGAAAATTTAAGAAATACATTTTGTAGATTTGTCAGTTATACAGAGTGGTTTGTAACTGGTAGTACAAGCGGAAAGGGGGTGATCCTACGCAAAAAAGAAGTCGAAAATATAGAATAAAAAAATTTTTTTTTTTAATTTTTCCATCGAGACAACGATCTACAGTGAGATCCGTTATAACGAGACGCGATAAAGTGCACGCATACCGAGCGAAAATTCAAAGTGGATTTTCTCGAAGACAAAGATTCAAACGAAAAATTTGTATTCTATATTTTCGACTTCTTTTTTCGCGTAGAATCACCCCCTTTCCGCTTGTACCACCAATTACCAATCACCCTGTATTACATACTGAAAATTCCATCGAAATCGATTAACGCTGCTATTAGCTACAAACGGTTAAAAATGATGAGAATTGCAGTTTTTCACGACATTGGGCCTATACCTTACAACTGTAATAAATCCAAAGATTCTTACCTCTTCGAATGTATATCGCTTGTTTACGCAACAAGCGATATCGGTGAAATTTTCAGCATGTAGTATAGCTGTAACTGACATAAATCTGGAAACCGTATTTTTTTAATTTTGATTACAGGCTCAGATAAAAAGGTTGCAAAAAGAAATCTCTGTAACTATAATTTTCTTCGCGATTCCGATCAATTGCAATTCTTTCAAAAATTTTTTACACGTCATTTAGTAAATTACTTCATCTAACTTCTAAAAAGGCTCAGCCTCCAAGTTTTAAAGAGTAGAAGAATAGGATAAGTGTGAGTAGGTGCCTAATGTCTCTTTCGTTTCAGACTAATTTGATATAAAAATGCCTCTTACCCTTTGAGAACGACTTGAAATTTACTAGATGCACTTATGACATACAATCTATAATCATAAAAACTTAATACTAAAAATTTTTTATATAAAATCCTGATATTGTCATGAAATATGATAATTTTTCAATTAGGTTAACCAATCGATATTTTCTACAAATGATTTCTATCAGATCGGACATCGAATGGCAATTATTTATTGATCATAAATAATGAAAGACAAATAACGGAAGAATTAACTATACGCGATTCAAATGGTGACTAATTGATTATATTAAATATTTCTGTATCTGATTTAAATTGAAATTAATTTCCGTCCAGATGTTGTTTGCGACATTTTATAAAATAAAATATTTTTATGCGCACTATATATTCTCCTATTTCATATATTTTTATCGAAGATTCTTTTTATTCTTTCTTAATTAGAAAAAAAATATAGGTATAGTAGTAATTAGTGACTACGTGTGCACATGATTTAATAATTATACACTAAGGTGATCGTAACTTTTAAGAATCACTTTATATTGAATTGTATGTGAAATGTAGGTATTTACCATAAAATAGTAAATACTTTGCATATGGATATTTTATTGCAGCGAAAATAGTTGTTGACTAAATACAAAAAGCGAAACTTCCATTCTAGCCCATATTGTAGTCTTTCACGTATTTTAATAATATAATTTGTACATAAATCTTTTTATTCTTTTAAGTTTCACATCAAAGTCGGAGTAATATTTTTTTTTAAACAACTGTAAAACCTTTATCATAGTATATTTAGGTATATACTTACCTTATTTTTCTCGCAAACTCGAGTATTTGAATTTGAAGAACATTTCATGTTTTATAAAATGGATTTAATTGATAATTATATGTAAATTTGAGTATGTTGTATAAAATAAAACCATTTTCATGAGATAGAAAAAGTGAAATAATTGGTTCCCTAAAAAAACTATTCATTTCCCAATGGAAGATAAATGGAAGAAAATGATATAACAATTCTTTCAAAAATTCATGATACGAAGAGAAATTATTAAAAACCCAAAAGCAATGATCGATTACAATTATATCAGAAGTAAATTAAACATATCATAATATTTGCAAAATTATGAAATAGTCAAAAAACATGGAAAAACTTTTATTACAAAATATTTAATATATTTATTAAATTAAACAATCTGGAACAATCTGGAACAGTCTGGAAGAAAAAGCTTTAACTTCTACCAAATTCTATATATATGCATACATATGTACGTATAATATCATGTACATCATACATTACATAAAGACAAATTTTTATTGCAATACAATATTTTTGACAATTCAATAATAGATTTTATTTTATGTAAATAAAATGTTATAACCTATAAATATATATATACATATGTATACAAATGATGTTTTACAAGTTTAGAAATAATAACATCAAATATTTAAAACATAGCAAACTGAAATGTTTGCACTTATTAAATAATATTTTTGAATAGCTTCGATTGTTAAATAAAAGCATGACATTAATTATGAATTAAAATAACAATTAACTCGAAGTAAATGAAAACAATAAAACTGTGAAAAATTGCTATGAATTGTTCTAAATCATAATCGGTATAGTAGCGTATTTAAATACACGTATATATGTCACAAAATTAAGTATCATAACCTTAAACTGTCAAACTTTTAAAGTACATATTGTAGAATATTTACAGTGTAACATTATGGTTGATACAAAGGAAACAATTATACAAAAATTTAATATGGAATTAGGAAATGATCTGAAAGGGCTTAATAAAATATATGAATTTCACCAATCCCTTAATGCACAGAAAAATGAAATTGAAAAGTCGGTATGTATTTAAAAATATATTATTATTTTAGGACTTTGCCAAAAATAATATATATTTTTACATGTCTTCGCAAACATAGTGCAAAAGATGTTTTCAGTTATTGGTCTTTTAAATTTTTAGTTATCAATGGCATCGACTGAAGCTCCGTCAAAAGTAAAGGCAGTTATAGAAAGTGTTGAAAAAATTAGTGTTGAATTTCAACAATTGGAAGAAAATTCTGCAGAGTTCAGAGGTAACATACAGGAAATAATGCAAGAAAATGATAAAAGTTTTGAAATGCAAAAAATTATTGACGTTATAAGTTATTTGGATAAATCTTTATCATATCTAAATTTCATAAAATATGTTGAAAATATTAGGTAAATTATTATTCAACTATTTATATTTTACAATTATTTAAAACTTTAAAAGATTATGATTTTAGTGATGAAATACAAGTATCTCTGACAAATGGTGATGACGAATCAACTATTTCATTATATGCGGACCTTACAAATATTAGTTGTCAACTACGATCATCAAATTGTCATTATCTCCAAAATTATGTCAAAGAAACTCTTCACTTTTGGCATAACCTTATAAAGGATAAATTGTCCAAGTATGCAATATGTATATATGTATTTACGTATGTATATGTGATTAATTATACATAATAATAATTTTCAGAGAATATAATGATATACTAAAAACATTAAAGTGGCCCTTTTGTGGCAGTAATGCAAATACATTACATACTCCTATGCCAGAAACATTAATAAAATTTAAAATACTTACAGAATATTTATTGCACTTACAATTACCGTATCCTTAGAAAGCATAAATTTTATTTTCGTATTTTATTAAGTTTATCTATGTTATTGGAATAGATATATTTCATCTTTGACTAAATGTATAGAGAAGAATCTGCAAAGTCTGTGGTAACATCAGTTTTATTAACTGATTTTACTCCTGTGAGTTTACCAATTTCATTGCTAGTACGGCCACTTAGACAAAGATTTATATATCATTTCACAGGTTCTAAGTTAACAAATCGGCAAGATAAACCTGAATGGTTCTTTACTCAAATATTAACTTGGATTAAAGATCATGTTCAGTGGGTCCAGAAAAATGTACAACCTGCTGCAAATTCAATAGGTCTCAATTATATAGATATGAAGGTAATATACAATTGAATATGCATTGTTTTTATTGTTATTTACACATTGAAACATAGAATAAAATTTTGTATATATTCTGTCGTGATAGGTCGAGTTCATGCGAGCTTTAATACAATTAGCAGTTGAAAAACTACATTCTGAATTATCGATAGTGCAGTACGATGATGCCTTATTTGCTCATTTGGTTGATGAAGCTTTAGGTTTTGAACGGGAATTGAGAGAGACGTTATTTTATCCTTCAACTCAACCAGCTACTGTTTTTGTACTTACACAAGCTCATATTTTTGTAAAGTGGATTAACATGGAAAAAAAATGTAATGTTATAAAATGTTTTTTTATTATTTTTTATTTAAGCAATCATTTATTTAATATATTATAATTTCATATGAAATGTTAAATTAATTTTTTATTAAAATGGTTTTAAACATTTTATTCGTATTATATTATCAGATGCAACCGAAAAAATGGATGCCATTTTGAGTTCAAATACAGCTTGGGACAAATTACCAAGCTCCGATACTGATGATATGAAAGTAACTGAATGTGCAGATGCTTTTTTAACACTTCTCACGACAATTTCTGATAGGTATAAGCATTTACCTCAACCAGGGCACAGGTAAGTGGATAATATATACGATCATTTATACAATAAAATTATATTGTGCAATTATATATATACATATATAAGTACATACTTGAAAAGTATCTTGAATATCTTGAAAAATGTTTCGGACAAAAGCTATTGACATAAAATTTTTGAACATGTACATGAATTTTTTATTTTTGCAGGTTACAGTTTCTTGAACTACAATTAGAATTAATTGATGACTGGAGAGTAAGATTGCTTCAATTATTACATGAAAATTATGAAGATCCTTTAACATCTCTTATGCCATGTATTCTTAATACATTACATTATGTGGCAACTGTTTTAGAAGAATGGGGTGTAACAGTAGTAAGTATTTTATATATAAAATACATGTTTCAGAGAGATATTTTTTATATATTATCTAATTTCTTATTTCTAGCATTTTTTGCAATTATACTTCTTCAAGCAACAGTTTGAAACAGTTGAAACTGCTACATTGAAAGGAAATGATATTACTACAAACGTAGGAGAAGTTGAAGGTTCTGTATTTGATGAAGCTGTTGCTCTCTTAAGAAGATTAGAAAAGAAATTAATAAATGAAATTAGTGATTCTGTATCTTTAGATGTAAAAGCAAAAAGCAGACCATATAGAACAGATAAGTACGGATGTTCAATACCAAATTTATTTATATATTATTATGTATGTAAAAATAACAGTTTAATATTTACGTATGAAGTGAAAAAATGTTCATTGTAGAGAAGTTTAGGATTTTAATAATCGCATATTTTTTTTATATTGACACTAAATCTTTTACTCTGAATTTTTTAAATTTAGATTTGGTAAGAAAATTGCTTTTTAATTATTATGTCTTTTACATTATAATGTTAAATGTTAATAATTATTAACAATAATGGAACATTAAATATGAAAGTAAGAATAATGTAATGAAGACAAGTAACACATTTTTCTAAAGTATAGTTTTAAATAAGTTAACTATTTATTATAGTAACAGATAAAGTTCTTTTTTAACATTATTTTGTATCATGTTAATTTTTTAAATATTTGTATATAAACGTACATAAATATTAAGTATTTCATTATGTATAATTACATATACAAAGTTACATATAGAGTTTCTAGGAATATAAAATTAATTTGGATCATATTTTCTACAGATGGTTTGCAATGCAGTCTACTAAAGAAATTGTTTCTTTGTCTGTGACACCAAGTGGCTATTCCATGTTTCAAGAATTAGCAACACAACTTAATCTGTTGCACAACACACTTGCTTTGCCACTATTTCAGCAAGCTTGGAAAACTTTAGCTTCACAATTCGATCAAGTTAGATATAAATTATGAAATTATTTTAAAAACTAACGTTATATTAAGTATTTATACAAATAGATATTTTTTATTGCAGTTTATTTTAGAAGAAGTTGTTCTAGTAAATCATTTTAACATGGGTGGAGCTGAACAATTACAATATGACATTTTCAGAAACTTGTTTCCATTATTTGGCCTATATATTAGTGAACCAGAATCATATTTTCCTTTGTAAGTAACAGATAATTATGATATTATCTATAGAGAGGAAAGGGGGGGAGTGAGAGAGAAAGAGAGGGAGAGCATGAAATATCTGAATATGCAAATTTCTTTTGAAAACATTTTAATTCTTTAATACTTAAATCTGACAAATTACAAATTTATTGCACTATACTGTTTATTTTATTAGCATAAGGAATTTGTATATTTTGTTTCAAACATACCTTCTTTCCTTACACTATGTAGTATACATATATGTTTAATATTCTGTATATTTAATTGTCCAAATAATATTTCAGGATTAAAGAAGCATGCATTCTATTAAATATCATGTTAGGTTCAGCGATGTTACTTGTTGAAGCTCTGAACAATGAGGACGAACTTGCTGGACGCGAGATACTAGCAGATCTTGGTATCTATAAAATGTCCCCTGAACTTGCTTTAAAAGTAATTGGAACAAGGACAGATATAACCTATGTATAAAATTTTTTCCTTATGCTATGTCATAAAAAATGAAATTATTTAATTTTGTATATAGTATACTACATCCTTTTTAAAAATGATGAATAGACATTAATGCTTTAATTAAATTTGTAAAATTGTATATTTAAATTATTAAATTTATGTATATATATTAATTTATATTTAAAGGTCATATGTATATATAGTATTTAACAAATTAATGTTATTCCACCATTATCTGCTCCTAATAGCAATAATCTATTAAGAGGGAGAACCGCCATTGTCGTAAGGAGACCTTTGAAAGTATCAGACTTTAATTTTGATGATGAAAATGAAGCTGTTGTTTCTATGGATGTGTAAACTCCTATCCGATTTGCAGTTGTTCCTATAACTAATTCTTGTTCATACGTAGTCATGCAATGAACTGGTTCTGTGGAGCCCCTAAAAATTAAAAATATAAAATTTATTTCTTTATTCAAATATATTTAAAACGACAACTTTGATCATGTAATAAAAGATAACATCTTATTTTACTTCATATGAAATTTTAGTTTCCCATCTAGTGCACTCCATACAGCAATAGTTTCATCTAGTGAAGAACTAATTAATGTAGTTTCATTAATTGCCTCTAATTGTAATATCTGAAAGAAGAGCAATTAAGTATTTCTATACTGAATATTTTTATGATCATGTTTTAGAAATAACACACTTCACATTCATGGCCTTTCCAAGATGCAATAATAAGTCCAGTACGAATATCTAAAATTGTTAAAAAACCTGATGCTTGACCCAATGCTACCCAATAACCACTAGGTGCTACTGCAATACATCGAATCAAACCTGTTGGATTTACAGATACCTGAAGAAAAAGGAAATAATTATTTTATTAAATAACTTATAATGGCATACTTAATATGATAATACTTACTTTCATTTCATTGACATACTGAAATGTTCTACAATCAATAACTCTCAGAGTAATATCAGTTGTACCCACAAGTAAAGTTGTACATGGGGGAGGACTTGCAGCTAGTGTATTTACAGGGACTGGACGTGAGCTTTCTGGACATCCAAGAAGGGAACCCATAAAAGGATCCCAGCAATGAATTGTGCCATCACAGGTAACTACATATCGTAAAGATTCTAGGAATGTAAGGGCAAGGATCGACTTTTTATGTCCAGTATAAGTATACTGACAGGATGTGACAGTGTTTCCATCCCCCTATTGATAAAATATGCTACTTAAGTGTAAGCTCTTTTTATATATATAAAATATATGTCTCTATATCTATTAATATAAGATTTTTATATTGAATACCACTAATATTCTATTATTATATTTTCTACATTAACTGATATAATCTTATTACTTTAATTTCCTTTGTTTTTATTTATTTTCTTTTTTTTTTAATTTCTTTTATTATGAAAGATTTCTCTGCCTGTTTGTCTTTCTGTTGGCATTATTCCAAAGTCATAGTACAAACAGAAAGAAAATGATTTCTAATGTAAAAGTAGATTGAAAATATAGATTCTATGTTTTTAATTTACTTTCACGTAAGAAGTCACCTCTGTTTCAGATGTATCACGATTTTAGAATTACATTGCATATGTTTAGGATTGGTATAACATATGTATAATTTTACCTGACTTCTTAAACTCCATAATTTCACAGTCTTATCTCTTCCTCCACTCATAAAACTATTCTCATTATCTAACACATACAGGCATCTAATACTATTAGTATGACCGCTGAAAGTTTGGAGTTTTATTTGTTTTATATTAAATGCTGTATCTTTTTCTGATCTTCCAATTTCATGTTCCCAATATGCTAACCAATTTCCTCGTAACTGTCTTCCATTTGATAAAGAACAATTTGCTTCACGATTAGATATTATGTTTTCTGAAGTAACATAATCCCCAGCGTCATTCGTTTGCACAGCAAACCTATTTCCCACAATTGATATATTTTCAAAATTAACTGCATCTTTATTTTTTATTTCCATATTTCCTGTTACATTATAATTGTTGTATGATGTATTATACTTGTTATCATCTTTAAAAGAATTGAAAGATACATTAAATTAAAGATCTTAAGTAAAAAGATCTATAAAAACTGTAAAAAGAGGGAAGTAAAAATAAATGGAATATAATATAGAATATACCAGTATTAAAAATCGTTTTTGTTTCTTGCTCATATTTATGACATAAATTGCGTATATGTTCATGATTTTTAAGTATTTGTTCCATTACTTCACTATCAATACATTTATAAAAGAGCATATATGTTTTATGAGCAAATTCTGTTGTAAATACAGCTTTTAGTTCTTCAAGTGCCTAAATATATGTTGGATATCTAATAAACCGCAGTAACTATTAAATATAAAAATTTATTAAATAATATCTTTAGTTACCTTATTCTTTTGAGTATCAGCGGCATCTATATTTTCTACAACTGGGGGAGAATAAGAATCAGCAACATCTTGATTAAAATTTGTTTGAGGTCCCAGAATATCTCTATTATCTTCATTTAAAATCTTTACACTATAAAAATACATATATCCATATATTATACTTTTATTATAGTAGAACATATGATTCTCTCATATGTTTATGTATTTGTTATGTTTAAAATAATATTAAAATATGTAATGTAATATGTACCTTATAAAGTGCTCACTTATTGTCTTTTGGTGAATCTCATCCTTAACATTTTCTGTAACATCTTGATTAAATGATTTATCAAATGCTAAAAAAAAACGTTGAATAGGTACAGCTAAATGATTTCTTGTAATGACACTACCCAATCGTAAACTAAACATAAATAAAGTTTCTAAACATTTTTCTGTCATTATCGAACGTGCGATTATACCATTGGGAAAAGTGAATCTTGTGGATGATAATATACGAACTGTAGGATACAGTATTGCTTTCACGATTGGTTCCTAAAATGGAAAATGGAAAATTGGGTATATTGTCAAATATGCACTGTTCAGTGTTAAAAAACTTGTACAGTATTTATCATACATGAAGTATATCCATCAGTACTGCGTCACTAAGATATGGCGTAATATGGTTTAAAAGGGTTAAACATGAAATAAGTCCCCCTTCTAAATTTTGTGTCAACTTTCTTTTACAAAGCGCTAGAAGTTCTACCATGTGTGCAAAATATTGCAATACTATAATTTGTTCTCCATATAAACCTATATAAATATTTAAATTAGCTTCATTTTTAGAACTTTAAGTTGGTGATTACATATATAAATTATACAAGTAAAATAACCTGCAATAGCTGCAAGGCATTCCAACACTTTATTAGCATTATGATCACCAAGTAAAACTTTCTTATTCCAGGGAATACCTTCAATAAACAAGGAAGTATCATCGGTTATTGTTAAGTTCTCTTTCCCAGTGTAACATAATGTAAGCATTCTCAATAAATTTCGTGATAAATATCGGGCAGTAAGCACGGGACCAAGTCGATGAGACAACCAGATAATAGATTCAGCACTCATTTCAGATGTTGTGCACTCATTCGATGTAGACTTTTGATAAGTGTGATCCAATTGGATATTTTCATGTTCTGCAGTGCTAGATTTATTAACATCCATTTTTAATATTGCAGAATTTTGTTCTTCAACTCCTATAGTACATGTTTCCTCAGAAGTATTAGTAGGATGGCCAAATCCACCATAAGTAAATTCATCATTAGAAGTCTTACTTCCAACATGACAACCAATATTACTAAACTCTGTCAGAGATTTACTGGAAGAATTGGATATTTTTGGTATAGGAATTGTTGGCGATTTAACAGATTTCAGTGGTGAAATTTTACTTCCCTCTTCATTTAAATCATCATTTAGATTCAAACTCAAATCAACATTTAGATCAATATCATATGTTGCACCAGAATTTAGAGATATCCAAGAACTTTCTTCTGTTTCCATTGTAAATACTTCTATAGTAAGCAAAGTACATAAAATTTTTTACAATTTTTTAGATATATGTATGTTTATTATATTTGATCGCTTACCCTCGACATCATTGTCAGCTGAATTTATATCACGTGCATAGTCACCAGTTATAGGTACAGGTGATAAAGTAATATTATGTTCTGAATCTGCAGAAAAATCCTCATCTAAAGGAGATAAAATTCCTTCTCCATCATTACATATCCCACTTAAATCACAACTCCTGTAAGAGGAAATAAACTCATCAGAAGCTATTCATATTAATGGATATATGTATACATATACGCTGGTATAGTATGTTTAGTAGAGAGTCAATTAATACACTGCTGTTAATATTAATATTAAGAATAACTTACACCGGGATGCTTTGAGTATACAAATTCTGTAATACTGGACAGTGAAAGTCTCAAGTCTAACTATATATGCATGTTGTGTATATATTGATTTAAATTAATTTCCTTTTAAAATTATGTAATTTTTGTTAGAACTATTTTACTGTAATATAATTGTTATATATTTAAAAATTTTGTATGTGATTTTTCTTACTTGAGATTGCCAGTTTTATGAATATATGTTGAAGATCCTTGCACATAATCTCTGTAGCCTCCAACTGCTTCCACAAGAGGTGCAATAAAATTTTCCAAAAATCGTCGTAAACCCAATCTTACCATAAGCTTAAGCAAGAAATTTCTATGATATAAACGCGTAGTTTTCAATTTTGCTATTAATCCTGAAGGGAGAATATCAGCATGAGCAAAATTATCTATAAAGGAACCATTTTCATATAATTTCATAATGGATAAAAGGAATGTTTGTGCAGTATCTCGAGGACCCAATGCTCTGGAAAATTACCAATTATACAATACATTAAAAAAAATAGTAAATTAAAAAAAGATTAAAATATTATAAATATCAAATATATCAAAGAAAGCTATTTAATTTTATTATAAAGTATAATATTTTATAATGAATATTTGAACATTCATAAAAATGAACGAAAAATCTTATAATTTATAAATAACTTACTTAGCAATAGGATCAAATAAATGCCATGCAGCCAAAACAGCACTATAAGGTTCTTCCATTACTTGCTGTATATGAGGCATTATTAGCTCTAAATATGCTTCCCTTGCAACTCCAGTATGGAACAATACATGTTCTAATTCTCTTGCAATTGCTTTAACTTTACATTCACTGATCTTACAAAGGAATTTTGTTTTTGTCTTACATATAAAATCTATATCTTCTTCAGACTTCATTATAAAATTTAATTCACGAACTAAATTATTATATTCTTGTAACATTTCTACAATATTAAACAAATATTTATAATACTTGGAAAATGGAAATAAACTTCCAGAAAGTATTGGTTGTAAAAATTGATGTGCAGATGGTGGAGGTAGACCCATGTGTGTAATAGTTGGGTAACGAAAAGGCATATCAGTTACCTGAAAAATCACATAATATTATATAATTTTATTATACAATATAACTATATCTAATCTAATCAAAATATTACAAATTTATAATGTTATATATATATATATATATTAATAATCTATTAATCAACATATAATAGATTAATATAATATAGAAAGAGATGAATACATAATATAAAGTAATGTCATTAAATATTTATTATAATAATTACTTAGAGAAATACTTACTTCTATGTTATCAATATCGTAACTATTTGGTATAATATCAACTTGAAGCAATAAGGCAACAGCATTTCTTACACATTTAGGTAGACTATCAGCCGACATTTTCAAGATGTTTAAGCATGTAGCAAGTCTTTTTACAAATGATACTTTTTCAACATTCCATGTTGCTCGAAATTTATTAGACAAAAATATTTCCAAAATTAAACAACCGAGAATTTGTTGTTCCTTAATACGTCCACTAGCCACAATTTGTTTGTAATTTGTGGATGACTCATGTAACTCAAATTGCGGTTTATAAACTTGAGAGCTTACTTTATTCATAAATGCATGCATAGTTTCCACATGCAAAATAGCTGTAACAGGGTTATAATCTTTTGGAAGAATTATTGTCTGACTTGTAGATTTATCTTGTTTAGCATTGTCTTCAGTAGTGAGTAAAGAACCTCGAGAACGACTTAATAATCGACTTAAGACCAAAGGAGACGATCTCGATGTATTTATAATTGATGTTGGTAATTCTTCTTCTTCAAATCCAGAACTATGACCTTCATCATCACTAGTTCTATTCCCAGATTGATCACTTTCTATAATAAATTACTGTATTAGTTTTAGAAAGAAACAAAATTATGTCAAAAAATTGAAACTCTCATATTAGACATACTATACTTATTGACTGAGAAAGATGAGCGTAGTCGGGGTGGGATCTTACACCAATAAGGTGAAGGAATGATTTTCTGAGGATGTGGTTGTGTAAAAAGTTGAACAATTCCAGAGTTAGTTAAAGTAGTATGATTGTCAACAAGTTGCAAACAGACGTTTTTAGATTTTACTGCTGCTGAACCGGATAATCTATAATGTAAAAAAATAAATAATAATAACATTAATATATGTTATCAATCAATGTTAAAATAAACAAGCAATATTTACTTATAACCAAAAGTTAGATCTATCCAGTGATGTAATCTTTCAGAAACATGAAAACTTTCTAAAGCTTCTCTATGTCTTTCAATAAAATCTTCTGGAGATGTCGCCCATCCAGGAATTTCTAAATCTGGCAAATCTTCATGAATGGACTGTAATTTTCAAATAGTTATATACATATTATACCTAATTACATATATTATGTAAACTATATTATGTAATTTTATTAGTTTTATCTTGCCTTAAAAACTCTAGGATCAGTAAAAAATTGTGGTATACATTCATCTGGACTCCAGTCATGTAACCTTTGTATCGAGGCAGGATATTCACCTGGCACCCATTGTGATCGTACATATTTACAAAGGACAGATTTATTATAGCGACGAGAAAGATAAACGTAGTACGTGATTTCTGATAATACATCTGATACATGATGCCCCACCTGCAAATATTACGGAAATTATAATTAATTAAATAATTATTGTATCAAGTAATTTAATTGGTAAATATTGTTCATATACATACCTCAGTTGATTGTGAATCAAATGTTAAATCTAATTGTCTGTCACCTTTGTTCAATCGAAATTTAGATTTTGTCAAATCTCTCCAATTACCACCACATCTTGATGTAAAATCTGTGACCCAAGGCATTACATGATGACAACTTGGATCACCGTATCTTCTACCAGCCAAATTATTCAACGCAGTTAAATAATCGTAATTACTAATACAATTATACACCCACATTTCACACAATTTTTCAATATTTGCATTTATTCCAAATTTAAAATTTTCTTGTACTATAGAATTTGATGAAATTGTATCTAAATTCTTTTTACAGCCATTAAAATTTTTTACTTTAATTTCCTGACTAGTAGAAACTTTGAAATGTTCATTTTCAGGTTTTATATATATATTGTCACTTACTTTTGGTAACACCTAACAATAAAATCTGGGAAAGTAGTTATAATTTCAATAGAAAATTAAATTAATAAAAGATATTTATAAAAATCTTGTGAATATTAACCTGAATAGTAAAATTATCCATAAGTAATATATCACTAAGGGTAATTTCACCTAATACTAAACCCCGATCATGTAAATCTCTAGATAATTGTAATAGCTGATATATTAAAAACAATGGTTTTCCATGACTCATACTTAAAGCAGCAGGACTGTACATTACACACCTTTAAAAGCAATAAATAATTAACAGATAATCAATTACAAAATTAATAAGAAATCACAGTTGGAATATATAATATGTACTTACTCACGGAGAGAATATTCTGCAGTTTGCTCATGTAATGTTAGGAAGGCAGATGTAGTTTCAATAGCAAACAATATTGGAAGAAGATTGCAATGTATTTCGGTTGGTGTACCAGGCAACACAGATACCACTGATCCATTTTGTATTTGTACCAAAGTACAACCATACATTTTTTGCAATACTTCTTGCATAATCCATATATCGCTTACATTAGCAGTTATATTGTATTGTTCTCTATGTTCTATGCAATTCCATGGACCTGTACGTACAAATAAAAATGGACATATATATGTACATATAAAACCAAAAAAATAAATTTATTTTTCCAACATATAATTAGAGTAATTAATTGTATTACATACTGTAATACTTTTTATAACATTCTTTCCACAAATTTCTATAATTAGTTTCTGCAACATAGTGCATTAATTGTGAATATGTTAGATCTGAATGAGTATTTCCATTTATATTCCTTCCTCTTGGGAGTGGAACAGCATATTTATGCTGTTTTTCATAAATCTAGGAATTAAAATAATTATCACATATATCTCTAAAAATGTTATGGACTTTAATAATATAGATTACACAAAATACTTTTAATTATAGCTAATAATATCATAATTGAATCTAGCATATAGCAAAGTTGAATAAGAGTGTGAATAAGAAATCTATGTAAATCAATCTCATCTTGTGGCTGGCACGCAAAAATTAATAAAATATATATATATATCATAATTGCCATATTATTGTATTTATAACTTACAAAAGACAAAAAAGCTGTATAAATATTCCATCATAACTGAAAAAGTATTTAAAACAAATTAAAGAAGTTAGTGCCTTTATCTATATAAATTAACATACTCTAACATATATTCTTATCCAGTCTGGACCCAGATCTTCAAGTGTAGGATAAGCTGCAATTTCATCTTCACTTAATCGTTCGTGATTAATAAAAGAGATTGGACCTGTGTTAACTAAACTGGTTAACCAATTTTTATGAATGGTTAAACAAATTCTACCATCTATTACTTTTATATATTTTGTGGGTACCAGCAACTCTTTTGTCATTACATCCATTTTTTATCCTTATGGTTTATATCTACAAAGATAAAATTTTCCGATTTATATATTTTTTCTGTTTAAATTTTTAAGTTTAAATAAAAAGAAATGTAATGTAACACTGTTTAATCGTTAAATTCATACCGTATCTGCACTATAATAAGGCGAAAAGTTAGTTCACTAAACATCTACTACGTATGTTTATTATTTTTGCCGTTTAACGCCAAACACAGCTGATTTGTATCAAATGAACAGCTGACACTAGACGCCATATTTAGATGCAATTTTGTAATACGTAATGATTGAAATCAAAGCTGAAATGTATTCAAAAATAACTTTCTATGCAGCGCGATTCTTTTTCTATTAAAATATTTCGTAAATTTTTTGTTACGCTTATTACATGTAATATTATGTATTATATTGTTCTAGAGCATAACCTATAATTTCCGCGAAAAGATATGCTTATACATATTATACAGAGCTTTACTCATGTCTGTATAATATGTAAGTATACATGTACATATATACTTACTTACAATGAATGGAAAATTTTTAATAATTTTTGTAATAATAAAAATGGAGAAGAAAGTTGGTTATCATAGAATGAATTATAAACAAGTTTATTCTCAAATATTTTTTTATAACACCTTCCTCTATTTCAATTTTTTCAGTAATTAAAATGAAAATATTTTTAATTATATTGTATAATTATAATAACATATAAAATTGAAGATATAAACAATCAATCATATTCGTATGTATTTAAAATATTTATATTTATCTTACTTTCTTTCATTGCAGCTTTATTGAAAGGAAGACAAAGAAAGGTCTACAGAAACAAAAAATTTCAGAAAAATGAATGAATGTAAAAAAGAATGATTTATTTTATTAAAAATCAGTTTGTAACTTTAGTTACAAATTTCTCCGTCTATGACATTTCATGTTCATATGTTCATGTTTTGTGTAGAAAAATTTAGTTTATAAGAGAGTCATATATTGATTATTGATTAAACTATATAGTATTAATACAGGTCTTTGTTTCTCTTTCCTTACTTCTTGCATTTCTTCACATATCTCCTTTATGTACTTTTTATGTCTTGGATGTCTAAAAGAGCAGACAAAAATTTTCGTTAACAAAAATCTGTAAATTAGTTTTAAATAGGTATTAACCCTTTGCAGTCGGCATATTTTTCTGGTGATATCAATTAATTGAAGTTTATATTTAATGTCACTTTTGACATAAAAAAATTATTTTGGGACAAATATATTTTATTGTATATTACTTATAGTGTACAAAAATTAAAAAACTTTAATTTTGTAAAGTAATATTTGTTAAATCAGAGAAGTTAATCAGTGATATTTGTTAAAACAATCACCGATATGGAGTTTCCGAGTATAAGTACTGCAATAGGTACATGTTTCTCATCTTCCTCCTAGGACTCTTCTGATCGAACTTACTGCACAATCTTGTTTACTTCCTGAATGAAGTATATGGAGTGTATTATTTAATTTAATTTTTGCATATCAGATTGAAGGTTGCGTTCTAGATGAACGGCCTTGCCGAAGATTTTCTACTAATTGTATTTCTAACAATTCCACTAATTTGCAATTAGTAGTTCTATAGATTTTGTACGTGTTAGCGATTTTTCATGGTTATTTTATTTTATGGCTTTATATATTACATACAATTTGATAATATACATTTCCATATCCTTCCCAAAATAACGATTTCTTGAGGAAACAGTAAGTTGGTGCATATTGGTCAGCGCGATCTATTGCTCGTATTTTTTTCATATAATTTATAGCGATAATAGGCCTTGTTATACCTACTGTATCATCACAACATATGTTTCTTTTAATGGATTGTTTTCTTGCTTCATCATAGGTAATAAGAAAAGTTACAACTCGTTTGCGCTTTCGCGCAGAGTAATGTATTATTTCTCTTATATGCCACAGTAGACTTTCCCAAAAATTTAAGTTCTTTAATAGCAGCTGGAAAATATTTTCCATTTCTCATTATAGTATCAGTTAAATGAATTTTTAATTTCAGCTCATCAGTAAGTGGCATACTTGTAAAGTAGCTTCTATTAAATAACTTTCAACATTTGGAATGTTAATTAGTATTTTTTAACTAACGTCAATGTAATTCGAGAATTAATCGTGAGCGGCTTCTTAATTAACAAACTATTATAATAGGGTAAGATTGAATGAACATAATCAATCTCCACATCCGTTAATACGTAAATTTTTATCAATATTCCATTTAGTATGTTTGTTTGGATTGTATGTTACAAAGGTTATTTTCTCTTTAAATTTTACTACAGATTCATGTACACAAATACCTTTACCAGGTATGTTCTGCAAAATTTGTGTTGATATATTGTAGAAAATTGTCTACCTTTTAAGTAGAGATTTTCAAATTTTTGCCTTGTGAAAGATTGATGTATAGATGTAATGTCTAAAAAATTTGAGAGAATTTGAGAGAATGCAAATGGCACTGTTTCCATATTAAGATTACACCAACATAAGTTATAAATTTTTCATGTCCCATCCACCCACGAATACCAAATTGAGTTTTTGGACAGTTGCTTTTCACTTATCTTCCTTTTTGCATACTCATTTATCTCTTGTACTATATTCTTTATTAATATATTAATAAAATATACTTTAAAAAATCCAATAATTTTTTTATACTCTGTGGTACCTGTGCTTTTACTGTTCATGGAGAAGTTTTAAAATCAAAAGTAAATGGCAAATTGTCTTAATATTCTGTAATATTCTCCATTACTTTCACCAAAATCTTCTATTTCTTCTGCATGCTCCTCTTTATTATTTTCACCATCCTCATTATAACTTTCAGCCTTTATTATCTTTCATTGTTTGGCAGAAATTATATTACTGTCACTAGTTTCACTATCATTATTTACATTAGAAATATTCATATTTTGATCATACATTTCAAATTCAAAGCCACCATCACTTTCAATAGTATGAAAATCATTATTATACTTCTTTGTCATTTTTAGGAATCATTTTAGGAATAGGATTATACTGATAAAATACACTTAACATCAAATATTGTAATCTTGCACATAGAATATCAGAGAATATCTTGAATTACCTTCCTTAGTACACAAGATTGATTACAAATTGTTTCTTCAATACAAAAATGTACTGGATATTCAAATGAAATTATTTTTAAAAACTAAATTGCAAGATTTCTTAGAAATACTTAAAAAGAGATGGTAAAAAATAATAAATATTTACAATATCTCTTCAATATACCTATGTTACCTTTTCTTCATAGAAAAAGATTATATCGCCATAGTGACGCCATCCGACTTTAAAGACAGATTTTAAATAACGCTACTATAGCGATATCCAACGGCAAAGGGTTAAAAATATTATTATAAATTTGTGCTATAATAAATGCAATTCAGAAATTCTATTCTATTATACATAATATCGTTTTCTTATATACAGATACAGAAACAGAATTTAATTTATAGCATTCAAATGAAATTTGACCAAATTAAGGATCATTAATTTTTTAAATTTCATTTTTTGATATGATTTTATAAATAAATAAGTAATAAATAATAACAACAACTTACTTGTCTATGATAATTTGTATACTTTTTAGAAAATCTTGGTCTTCTTCATCAATTTCTAAGAAACTTATTATTGTTCTTATAACACTCATTTCTAAAAATAACGCAAATATTTCAATTGGAATTTTATGTGAAATCCTCTGGAAATATGTAGACATCTGTGCAACCATAGAATTTTTTAGACTTCTTCTAGAACTACCAGAAAGTTTGTCTCTTTCGGATAAAATAAAATTAATATTGACATTAACTGGATTGTTATTACTCAAAAAACAATCATTTGTTACTGTTTTGCTTTCAGATCTATTTAGAACAGGTATCGAATTATCTAATCTTTGAAAAAATTCTCCAACTTCTTGATTACTCATTCTTTTTTCTTGATACCTGTCACGTTCCCAACTTTGAATTCTTATGTTCCCTTTTTCTCCGGTTTTTAAAAGAATAACGTGACTGATAGAGTTTTCTCGACAATATTCAAGGATTTCTTCAAGGGAAACCAGATCTAAAATTGTAACTTTGAGTCCAAGACTCCATAATTCTTTTAGGAGATCGATCATCTCCTTTTCTCGATGATGATTGCCCATACAAGAAATGGCAACGTCGATACCGTATCTGCATTCTAAAGATTCTGAAGTTTCCGAGACTGCAGAAACAAGTTTTTCTAGTGAGATACTAATTCCTGCGCCATATTGTTTAATTTCTTTACTGGCCATTCCTGTACGTTCAAGAATTTTTTTAAAAGAAGAAAGCATTTTATCATAACGACCTCCTGCTGCTATTACTTCTTCTCCACCTTTCTTTTTACGCCGCTTAACTTCGTAGGTAATTTGATAAATTATACCACTATGTTGATTTATATTGTGCACTAGAAGAGGTACAACCAGTACAGGCCACTGTTAAAAAAGAGAAAGAATTCAAATTTTATTACACCTTTATATAATATTTGTATGTTTACCTTTAGAATAAAAATTATAGGATGATATATGTAACAAAAGAAACTTCTTTAATCACAAATAATTGTTTTAGTTATATTTTAAATATGATTTTATTAATATAGTGCAATTTTTACCTTTACTCCAAGTGTTTCAATATTTTCCATAACTATCTCAATTTCCTTCAGTCCTTCTCTAGCTAAAGCAGCAGCATCTCCTTTTCTTCGCGTAATTGTTTTTAAAACACTATGAATTTTAGCAACAGAACTTTCCGTTTCAAACAAATTGAATAATGTCTCCATAGCCTGATCAGTCAAACATAAACTTATTAAATGCGTCTGTATTTGAAACTTTGTAAATTTTCCATCACGTGCATCTCGAAGGATTGAATAAATATCTTGATATTTTTCTTTATCTACTCCACAATATATTAATACAGCTTGTAGTAAAGAGGTGTGGTTCAAACGAATAGTAAAATTTCGTTCTTGCAATGGAGGTAATTCATTGATGATTTCCCAGACAATGTATATTAATTCACCTTCCATTAGAAGATTATCAGGAGTAGGATTTATTATATCAAATGCGCATTCGTAAAGTTCTCTAGGATGAAAGCCCAATACCTAAAAATAATATGAAATATAGAAACTTTGCTAACTTATATAATATTTAAGTACTTAAAAAAATCAATGGTTTATTCCTTAATTGCTTTTAGAATACAATAAGAAATAAACATCTCGTATTAATAGAGTAATTTTATGATGATATAAACTGTTTAGTAAAATCATACCTTTTTTTCTCTAAAGACTCTTTCAATTGCATATCTTCTAATATGTGGTACATTATTCCATACTATGTATCTTGCAAACGCAGCGCGTAAATCATGAGGGATACAAACAATGTTTCCATTACGAGTCATTAATTTTACACTGGAAGTTGAAAAGCTACAGAATTGATGCGATTTTGGTATCAATAGAGGAGTTCCTAAGTAAACACCACCATGTCTTTGAAAAATCTCGATTACTTTGCTTTTAACTCCTTCTTGATGTTTTCTCCAAGCAATAAAGTTAATATGTCCCCTACTAGGTAAATTCATATCGTAAGTAATATCGTCTGCAGGACTAACTTCCTGCGTAAAACAGCATGAAATCAAATATTTATATGCTTTGCTTTGATTATTTGAAAGAGTGCGCCGGATCATTTCTTGCAATTCCGTCTCTTCAAGTCGTGCAGGAGGCAAATATTCCGAAGAAAGGAGTTCTTGAGCAGTAGGCCGTTGACTAGGATCATGATTTAATAACCACCTGTAATAATCGAGAATTAATTAACACGTATTTTAAATTAATTCATTTTATATTCATGTACTACATGCCGTAAAATATGAATTTGTCGTGACATATCAGCTTGTTGTATTTCTGATGGAAGTATAATTTCTTTCGATCGTAAATTAAGCAAAACTTTAATTCGTTCCATTCCTGTAGTTAGAGGTTTGTAACACATTTCAAACAATATTATTCCAAGACTATAAATATCAACTTTTTGATTGTAAATAGCTTTTGCTGCTTTTGTTGTAAGTTCTGGAGCTACATAAAGTGCTGTGCCTACTTGTCCTGTGAGAGATCCAACATCTTCTGTGCCAAAACTAATCCCTGAAATATATTACATAATACATTATATATAGAGTATTTGACTACAGGTGTAAAAAATTTAAGGGATGATTCTTAAAGCTAAAATAAGATGAAAATCAAGAATGAAAAAAATTACGTTTTAGGCTTTGTTTTTAGTTATTAACAATTAAAAATTAGCCGAAATATCCTTACACAAAGATAAAGTAGATCAGCCTAAGCAGCGAAGTGCACAGAGATGCTCAAATCGAACGATACATGGGCGGCAGCTTACCTCGTACAAGTCGTAGAGAAGAGGATTGTGACATTTGTAAACCGTGTAAACCACGTTGTTGACGTTTGGAAAGGAACATCGTAGATTAAACATTATACCTGCCTACTCTAAAAAGCAAAGCCGGAAACGCAATTCTTTTATTTTTGATTTTCATCTTATTTTAGCTTCAAGGATCGCCCCTTAAATATTTTTACACTTGTAGCCAAACACCTTGTATATACGTGAAAATACCTATAGAAGAATAGTACATAAAGAAGATTAATCGTCGCTGTGAAGATATTTACCCTTTTCAAAACCTTGAGATTCTTTATCAGTTTCCATTGTTTGTACAAAGGATGAAAGTATATTTGTAGTTGCTAAACCAAAATCTCCGATCTTTACATGGTCATTACTATCCAAAAATATATTTACTGGTTTTAGATCTCTATGTATCATTCCTTGTTGATGAATATGTGCTAGACCTTCCACAATTTCTCGAAATAATCTCCACACTCTTTCTTGATCTTCATAAACTCCATTATCAATTGCTGTCCGAAGAGTACTCTTTTCACAGAATTCCATTTGAATATACATAAATGGAATTTCTCTGACTGTTTCTTTTGATTCATTCATATCCCCATTTTCATCACTTTTTATATTTGATGCAGATGCTTGATAATTTGTATCTCCTACAAATTCTATGCTATCAGAAGAATCCATTCTTAGAAGATTCTGCATTCTGGAAAATTTGTTACAAATTACTCGTAATAACATAAGGTTCAATTAATATAAATTATACAGGGTGGTTGGTAACTGGTGGTACAAGCGGAGAGGGGGTGATTCTAGAACAAAAAAAATTTAAGATAGAACAAAAAATTTTTTTTTCTAATTTTTCCATCGAGACAATGATCTACAGTGAGATCTGTTATAACGAGACGCGATAAAGTGCATGCGTACCGAGCGAAAATTCAAAGTCGATTTTCTCGGAAACAAAACCTCAAACGAAAAACTTTTATTCTATATTTTCGACTTCTTTTTTCGCGTAGAATCACCCCCTTTCCGCTTGTATCACCAGTTACCAACCACCCTGTATATGTATATATGTTGTGAATATATACTTCGATATGCTTAATTTTTAAGTTCCTATGGACAAAAATTATACATCTTATTCTATGCTTTAAAGTATATTCAATTACACATAATTTTTTCATTTTTTTTATTCCAATGAATTAATTATATAAAGTAATAAATTATTGTATGCTTTCTAAATTCTGGAATGTATAATTGAATGGAAATTAATTGTTAATTTGTTTGTTAATTTTAGATTTTTAACATTTAATACGTAAATTTCGCACCTATTTATATATCTATTCAAAAAAGAATCTGTTTCTTGAATGTAAACAACTCTGTCACTAATATTTTTGTTTTAGAATAAAATGTATGTAATTTTAATCTTTATATATTTCCAAATTCATGATTTATTTTTATGAGAAAGTATTTTTGTAATATAAAGATATGTCACCTACAAATCATCATTTCAAAAATGAATCTCTTACAAAAACGCACAATCTTCATCACTGTCAGTGTCACTGGACGCATCACTGTTATCCTCATCGCTGTCAGCTGGAAGTGTTGTATTTGTTCGAGATCTGTATGAAACATTCCATTCAACCTCGTGTATTGGTATTGGTGGTGCTAATTTTTCAATATCATCCGTTATTAAATGCTAAAAGATAATTACAGATTAAAGGAAAAATTATTCACGAAATTATCATGACTAATCAACAATCGCATCTGATATCAAAATTAATTATTAGGTTGTCCCAAACGTTTCTTTTGTTTTATAAGGAAATAATAAATGCACAACATTTTTTGTTTTATAAAATATTTATTTTATTAAATTATGTGTGATCCATTTTGTTAGAATAGAATAACCGAATTATTTCCTTATAAAACGAAAGAAACTTTTGGGACAATCTAATATTTATATAAAAGTAGTACTTTTATATATATAAAAGTAGTTTCCTATAAATCATTACATGGTATGTAACACACTACAAGTTAAGAAATTAGTTACTAAAAATTAGTTACTAAAAATCTTAAGTTAAAATCTTAAATATTATATTACTATTCAAAAATGAAACAAATACAGACTATCGCAATGTTTAGGAAAACAAGTAGAAAATAAAATAAAATTTTAACGATTAAATTTCAAATTCAAATATCTAGGAATCCTCAAATTAAAAAAATTAAGTAATAAAATAATATAGATATAACAATTACATTAAGCAGCTCTGGACTCTTTTTTTCAGAAAATGTCATGGATGCACGTTCTTCTACTGCATCAGTTATTATAGCACTTTCTATCCATGAATTGTAATATCGTACTACATTTTCATGATTCATCCGAGATAACAATTTCACCTCTCTGGTAATTTTTTTGTGAAGTTGTTTATTTTTTGGGTTCAATTCTATCCTTTTAATAGCATAAATTCCACCATCTAATTTATTTTTCACTTTTAGAACATCGCCGAAAGCACCTCTACCAAGCCATTCAAGAATTTCGAATTCATTCGTAATTCTTAATTGACCTCCTAATGGAGGTACATATTGTCTAATATCTGTATCTGGTTCTTCTGGTTCATGATTCTCTTGTTCATCTCTCCGTGGTATTTTTGGGGGCGATAATGCATGGGTTAAAGGCGCCTTTATAAACGAATGTTGTAATAGTTGTTCGGCTGACCAACGTTTTCTTTCATCATTGATAAGGCACTTTAATAAGAAATCTTGAAGATCAAGCTAAAACAATTAAAAAATTGATTCCTTTATGAGAAGAAATGAGTAAAATGTGATTCATTTGTTTCTTCTTACTTAAATATTTATTTAAAATAATTATACTTAGATAGAAATCATTTGCTTTAAAATAGTATTTAATTTGGTTATTTATAGGCGTGCTGTGGAAATTATATTGTTTACGAAATGTACATAATGAACAGATTCAAGTCTGAAGACAAAATAATATAACTAGTATTTTATATCTAAGATCATTTGATTATTATTCGAATTAATTAAACAGAGATAATAGGAATTTTTTAACAACATGTATACGTCATACATCATATAAATACATGATATTATCAATTTTTGTTAAAGTTGAAGCGTAGAATAAATAAAGAGTCTGTTAATATGTAATTTCTTATTTAAACCTTTTATTTAAAATTTTATTGAAATAAAATGCATAATTACTTATTAGCAAACGTCTGCATTTCACATTTATAAAGCTTTATTACCAAACAGTAAAGTGAAATTGATTGTATGTTTACTAAATAAAGGCATAGGTCTCTACATTTAAATTGTGAAGTATGCCAAATAACGTCCGTATAATAAACATGTAGTCTAGAGTACAATAAATATTATTATATTTAATAAATTAAGTCTTTTTGGTTACCCTTAAATATTTTTTATTATAATAATTTCTTTCTATATGTTGTATATTTAGCTATATTTAATTTTCTTTTTTATTTATATTTTATATTAAATATTCAGATTATTTGTATTCTGTATGTAGAGAAACACACCTGTACAATTTTTGTTGGATCAATTTTATCTCCAGAAACTATGATTCCTTTTAATAAAGAAAACATAAGAACACCAAAACGGTAGATATCTGCCTTTTTTCCACCTCTGCCTTGTACACTCGGAAAATCTGGTTCAGGCTTGATTATTGTACATGTCTGATAAATATCAGACAATCTTTTATTTAAAGAATAATCTGATAATCTAACTACTCCTGTGTTATCAATATAGATACTGGTATCACGTAGATCTTTGTGGACAACATTATTCTCATGGAGATATCGTAAAGCAGAAAGGATGCCAGTTGCCAAATATCGCAGGAAATCGATGTCTACTGCGATATTTTCCAGTAAAAAAAAGGAGCAACTTGTACCTATCTAAAATCCGATAATTAACATATATGATAGCATACATGAAACTTTAGTTCTTCAAAAAATTAAATCATACAAATTAAATCAATTCATATTATTGGAACGATCAAATTATGTTATATAAAAGTTGCTATTATTAGAAAATGTATGTATGTATTTGTATTTACAGATATAATAATTTTGTAATTTTTTCGAAATAAATGAACTTTATCATAAATATTGAAATGTTAAGATAGCTGTAGAATAAAGTTTATTTAAACATATAAAATTTAAGTTATTTAACTTAACAAGTGAAACTTATTTCAGGAAATATATTTCATACAATACAGTGGGCCTACGTATAACGCAAGGGATAGGTTCCACGTTATAGGAAACAGCTTTATATGATACGAACCACATGTATTATGTATATGGACTATGAGTGTGATGTTATACGAATCCGCATTATACGAATTTTACGAGTCCCTTATATTTTACATAGTTCTTCAATTTATTCACTTTTAGAAAAATTAATTCAAATAATTATAATTACAAATATTGTACCTTTGGTTTGCATTATAACTAAATATCATTATACCTACCACAAATTCTTGAAGAACATAAATAAGTACATCATCTTCCTCCTGCAGATACTTCATATTTAAATAATGTACAAGATTTGGATGATGTAATTTATGTAAATGATTTACTTCTTGTTCTAAACTTCCTACTTGTTTCATGATATGTTGAATATTATTTTCTTCAATTTTATTATTTACTTTTAATGTCCATTCACTAATTGCAAACAATTCTCCAGTTGTCATATCCACACCTGCATAAACGACTGATCCCTTAGTACTATGACCCATACATTTTGCTCTGTACACTTGTCGTTCACCTATAATTATTATACGTTATAAAAATTAATAAAATTGAATTATTTTTTTAATACACAAGTTTGAGACAACAGACTAAAGTTATCTACCAAAATATATACCTCTATTATGGTCAAAGTGTAATAATTTTGTGCCCCTATGTTCGCATAGAAAACCGTCAGAACTTTCAGAACTACTAGCACATCTTCGTCGAGAATAAATCCGTGATCTCTCTTGTGGAGATGATGGTATTGATTGAGAAGGATTATTTGATCGATCACAATATAAGCGAATAGATTCTTTCCGATTACGAAGTTCAGCTTTTAAAGCTTCTTGCCTTTTTTGGATTTCATCCTGCAATACCTGCAATTATTTTTGTAGATACAATATCTGCATTAAAACAGATATATTTTTGAAATGATCAATAATAATATGATTAGAACAACTATATTTGTAGAATAGTAGTAGCCTACAGAAATTGTAATTTGAACATTAAAAACAAGAAAGGTAAAAGGATGTTTGACTTGCCATGTTTATTAATTAAAATAATTGTAATTGCAATATTATCGAAATAAGTTTTTTCAATGAAAATTTATAGATTTTTTTATAAATTGACGAATATAATTATTATTAAAATTACCATTTACGCCAGCGAGACCGTGTGAGAGAGCCTCGGCATTAACGAGGTTTATAGAATTTATGGTACGACAAACGCGAAAAAAGTAACGTTGTATTCTTATGTTTACGTTTTTCTTATCTTTAATACGATGCATCTTGATTTGTATAATAAATTATGTACAAAAATTACAGTCATATCTAGTTATGTATAATTAAAATCTTCAGAACGCCTACACTTTCAAAATGGACATATCCACCGAGTCATGCATCATTCAATTAATTTTGTCTATTTTCTACTATTTTAGATTTATAGCTTAAACCAATTGTGTGTAATATCTTGTATATATCTTTGCATATTTTTTAGTCCTACGATATATGTATACATATAAGATAAACACAAAACATGAATCGGAAGAATTAGTTCTTTTAAATTTGATATGTCACATTCACCAAAATATTATCAGTGGAAAAGTACAATTTTCCGGATAAGATTAATTGAAATGCAATCCTCTAAGTATCTTTCATTTCAAGTATGTACTACATCAAACATTGTCCAATTCTTAAGTCGGGTTGATATAAAAAATTTGATAACAATTATGTATGAACAAATATATATATATGTATACATACAGTGAAATAATTAATTATTTAAGAAGCTATTACTTACCACCTTTTTATGTAATTACTCGCATCTGTCGAGGATACATTTCTTCACCTAGGACATTTTCTTAAGGTGTTTTAGGCACACTTGTTCATAGTAGAGTTTCAGTGTATTAACTTGCAATTATATACACGGTGTCTGACTTCCGGCATGTAGTAATAAATTAATGTGTTTGGTTTTCTTTTTGTCTAACAACGGTTTCTTCTCTGATTTGGTGATGACGCTGTTTTTTATCATTTCATTTTCCGTTTGTTGTACCTTATCTTCAATTTATTCACAGATCGGTAAGACCATTTCTGAATTTTATCTACGGACACTTTTTACTGAATAATTGTGGCAATTATTTCTTTGACCCCAGTAATACTGAATATATTTGAAACATGCTCCACCCCTGTTTCTTGCTTTATGGTTTCTTTCTTCACAACGTTGTTTAGGAATCGCTCCAATGAAAAATAATTATTAAAGGGTAATATATCGCCTCAAGCTTTTTTTAACAAATCAGTGCGAGGAAAGTCTAAGATTTCTCTTAGCGTACGATGATGAAACAAAGTTTTGAATTTTGTTACTATTTTCTGATTCCTCGGTTGAAAGAAGCAGTTCGTGGTATTTTCAAGAAGGTACACGACGTCGACATCATAATCGGTATTTAGTCTATCCAGTGCTCATATTCTATGAGAGACACAACTGCATGCTAATAACGATATTCGCCTGCAAGTTCATTTTTCCAGTTGAACTTTTTACAATGGATTTGGAATGATTTTACAAACAATCAGCAAATATTATACATTGCAATTCATCAAAGTCTGTTTCCTAGTTTTGGACACAACGGGTAATTCATTTGACATGTTTGAGCGCTTTCGGTTTCTCGTATCTGTGAATAAAAAGATGTAGTTTATAAACTCCACTTGCATTTACATAAAATCCGTTACTCGATCTTCTTGTATTTGGCTTTCATATGCCCTTTTTTCTATCCTACGAATTAACGTTCGATCTAGAAGAGCTTTTCACAACAAAGATGTACTGAAGAGTCCATAGCAGATCTTGGACGAAACACTCACTTTCTCTCTCTTCTCTCATTGTGTCTAAGGTATAGGTCTGTTAGGTGAGCCTTACTGAAGAGTCCATACTAGCACAACAAAGATGTTTCATCCATTTTGTGAATTTATCTAGATTTATGCATATTTTAGTCTTTAAGGCATTGTAGGATATTTTTGACAAATTTTGACTCTATATCATTGCTTGGTGTTTTTAAATCTCCATATCGAATCGTTGCCAGTTGAAAATGTCGAAGGATCGTCAAATTTACCGCTTGATTCGTTTGCCTTTTTTCAATAACGATGTACTTAAAGAAGTATCGGTAAGTAATTAAAGAAATGGAAGTGATCTCGAAATCTCCGGAAACTCTCAGCTTATAAGAAAATTATTATGGCTTCCTTCAGAGATATTCAAAGTGATTAAAGTCATTACCCCACCCTATTTATGTCCTTATATGAAATTATAAAATGTAATATTAAAATTTCGCTGTATCTACACTTAATAATTTGTACGTGTTTAATGGATAATTTAAATTAATTGAAAAATATGTAATTTTACTTTAAAATAAATTAGATTGTTGGATTAATAAATTAAAATTAATATAAAAAGATTGTGAAAAAAGTATTAATTTTAAAAATAACAAATTATATACAATTGCTTCGACATATATTTATGATTTTTTACAATCAGCGATTATTATACAATATTTTCAAATACACATATTCAATTTATTTTCTATAATAGAATCCTTGAACAAAACTATTCAAAATACCAAAATATTTATTTTTATCATAATGCAAAAATAATTTGTAAAAACAATAAGGTAATGATAAAAATTAAAATTAATAAAGATTTCTCATATTCATATGGCAGTTAAACTTTCGTGGTTCTTAATTTTTAATTTACGACAATTTATAATCATAACAAAGATAATTATTTTAGAAGTTATTAATTTTATAATAGATAGAATACGAGAATTACAGAATATGTTTTAGTCGTTTCATTCATTTCATTTCAAAAATTAAAAAAAAATCGCATCTTTTAAAATTATGTGTTTTTATAAAACTGGCAGGTCAAACATCCTTGTAATGTAGTAATTTATTTATATTCATTGATTCATATAATTTGCCCTTTTGAAGGAACAGGTTGTTGCAGTACAGAATGATGTAGGACAATAAACTTAGACAGTAATCTCAGCTATTCATTTTATTACAATATGATTTATATAATATACGTATCTAACCTGTCTTTCTTTATCTTCTTTCAACTGCTTTTCCAACATTTCATATTCGATCTTTTCTTGACGTCGTGAAACCATTTCTTCATAAAAGCTACTGTAACTTGGTTTATTATTCTCATGTAAATATTTCTGAACATGTTGCGTTAATTCAAAGATCATTACTTCTCCCTGTAATTGTTTTGTTAGCTCCACTAATTCGGCATATAATACTGCAACTTGTTGATGAGATAAGCCTCTGCTATTTTCCAACTCTATGTTTGGTACTCTGCAAGTTATGTAATAAAAAACGTAAAAACAATTTTCGTAGTACAGATCACATAACTTTAAGTTATGTCGATTAGATTTAATATACATTCATATTTGGTTAAATTATATTAAAGTCTAAAATTTAAACATTAAATTTCACCGATCTATTTTCACAACTATCCTACCTTGTGCAATTCTCGCATTTATATTTCCGAAACATATTTATATGTATGTATGTGTGTACATGTGTGTGTGTGTATAACATGTAGGCATGTATGTATAATGTCTGGAAATGTCCAGACCCTGCACATTAATCAAAATTTTTTCAGTCTAATTTCAAATTAAAAATCGTTTTTATTAAAGTATTAAGTTGTCCCAAAGTTTGTACAAGGAAATAACAGATGCACAGCATTTTTTGTTTTATATTATTTTATTGAATTATGCCTGATTCGTTTTGTAATAGACAATACACTGTCACGTCCCGCGCTGCGCACGCGCCGTAACGTAGGCTAAAACTACCAATAGTGCGAGTGAGCGTTCCAATTTGAAATTTAAATAAATTTTAACAATTTGTATATAAACCAAATTCGAACCTCACAACCCCCACGGAATAACCCGTCACATGACAACCCCTAGACCTAAATATAAATAAGCGTAGCGACATAGAAGAAGCGGTAATAATTCCTTAGTTTTAGAGTAGTTAATTCCTCAGTTTTGTGTGATTAGTTTTCTCAGTTCTTGGTGATTAACTCCTTGGTTCTTGGCGATCAGTTCTCATTTCCTGGCAAATAATTTCTTGTTCATAGCGATTAATTCTTAATTCCTCTAGTTCTTAATTTCTCAATTTCTTTGTTTTTTTTATTCTTTAGTTCCTTAGTTTTTCAGCTTTTAATTCCTTTAGCTCTTAGTTTTGCTCTCAGCTTTTAGGTTCTTTAGTCCTTTAGTTCTTTAGCTTTTAGTTCTTTGTTTTATTAGTTTCCAATTCTTGTTAGAATACGAATAAACATTTTTTGTGAAGAATATTTGTCTAATAATATAGCAGGATTAAGGGAACATTTATTTTCACCAACTTTAATCCTCTCCTGTGCCAGTACTCCTGCGCATATCAGGTTAGCCGAAACGTGGAGTTTAATTTCAAATCGCATTAAATAACAGACAATACTACAATTTAATCTAAATTAAAAAATTAACGGCAACGCAACCAAAACGAGCCAGACAAAACGTAACAACACACAATTCAATAAAATAATATAAAACAAAAAATATTGTGCAACTACTATTTCCTTATAAAACGAAATAAACTTTTGGGACAAGTTAATATTTAACAACCACTTAGCTTCCTTAGCTTCCAATTCAGATACATGTAACATATTTTATTGAGGACTAATATTTCACTATAAAATATACAACGAATGTATTGACATAATATAGAAAAACTTCGAGAACAATTACATATTTACAGATTAGCTAGTTATGAAAAATTGCGATTCAAATTATTGGGTTGACAATGATTGCGGATTTTGTCAATACCACCTAATGACAAAATCCGCAATCACTTAGTTGCCAACCCAATATATACAATGTTAAACAGACTTCTATGTGCAGTCTATTTTATTTCTTATTACTAGCATTACCTATCTTGATCAAGATATTTTATATCAATAAAACGGAGATGTCGGGAGATAATGAATGAAAAAAATCTGGAGATAAGAATAGAAGAAATATATATGATTAAACTCGACGCAAATCACCTTAACACTAGAACTACCACGCCGGTCAAAATGACTAATTTGACAACTTTATCTTAAAATTCCTATTTCATGATATATTTCTTTCCGCAATGATGTAATGAGTTTTGCAGGGGTAGTTAAAGAAATAATATAATATAATATATATATAATATAATATATATAATAAACTTTAATTTTGTTTTATTCATTTAATATAAAAGAAATTTTGTATCATGGCTACTTATACCAGTACAAGTGAAATTGACCAGACATATTGGCTGGTACTGGTATAAGTGTAATAGAATTCTATAATCTGTTTACTGAAACCGGACTCGTTTATTTAGATGGGGTATTAGATATCTAGATATAATTTATATTATCTATAAAAGTTTGTTTACATAAACACAGCCGTAAAGTAACGTACAAAGTAATAGGAATAGCTGCTCTTGCCGTTACACACGGTCATTCTGTAGTCAATCGTTGGAATAAGATCTGATTTATCGTTTTATAAAGCAATATTTTACAAGCCTTGAAAATGAGTAAACAATTGAAAGCATCCGAATTGTTGCAAAAACTGAAAAGGATACCAGTGGGATGCTCTGATATCGAAGATAGTGAATTCTCTGAGTGTGATGGAAGTGAACCAGAGGAAAAAGAAATTGAAATTTGTAGTGATAACGGTAATAGTGACATTAGTGACAAAGAAAATGAGTCCTCAGAAAGTGAACCAGAGAACATTTTGAATGTACGCAAAAGAATGCGTGCTCAGCTGTCTCCAAGTTCTGAAAATGAAACTGAAAGTGTACAAGCTAGGCCAAATCCGGCCCCACAGTATATGCAAAAAGAAACATCATGAAAGATAAGGTAATTAGCGCACTTTCCCTACTAATTGACAGGCATATGTTGCAACGTATAATATCTTGCACCGAATCGGAAGCCTCTCGTGTTTTGGATAAAAAATGGACCCTTACAGAAACAAAATTGAAAGCATTCCTTGGAATATTGTACGCACGAGGGGCATACGAAGCGAAAAATTTGAAACTTTCATATTTGTGGAATACAAAATGGGGGCCAAGCTTCTTTTCCAGCACAATGAGTCGGAATGAGTTTCTTGAAATATTGAAGTTTATTCGATTTGACAAAAAAAAAAAATGATAGAAGTCAACGTTTGAAAAATGATAAATTTGCACTAATATCAACCGTATGGGATAAGTTTATTGAAAACAGCCAGAATTGGCATAAACCTGGTACAAACATTACAATAGACCAGCAACTTTTCCCAACCAAAGCCAGATGCAGGTTTACACAATATTTACCGAATAAGCCCGACAAATTCGGAATTAAATTTTGGCTGGCATCTGATGTTCAAACAAAATATATTGTAAATGGATTTCCTTATTTAGGAAAGAATTTGTGGTACTCAAACTTACTGAACTGTAAAGTATGATGGGAAGGACCATAATGACCGACAATTTTTTTACAAGTTTGTCACTGGCATATAAATTATTAGTCAAAAGAACCACACTGGTTGGCACAATACGCGGAAACAGGAGAGAACTCCCTAAAATTTGTAAAACGAAGGAGGATACCATGGCTCGCTTTTCGTCGCTGCTGTATCCATCAAATGAGATTACACTCACAATTTATAAAAGTAAGCCGAGAAAGGAAGTTTTTATCTTGAGCTCAAAACATAAAGCCGTCAAAATTAGAAAAAGGGCCTACCTGAAACGGTCGAATTTTATAATAAGACAAAATTTGGAGTAGATATAGCAGACCAAATGGCAAAAAAATATAGCGTGAAGTCGGGATTAAGAAGATGACCACTTCAAGTATTTTCAATATTTTAGATTTAGCTGGCATAAATGCCTGGATTTTATATAAGGAAACCACAGATGAGCAGATATCCAGAAAAGAGTTTGCGTTTCAATTAGCAGATGAACTTGCCGCTGACAATGAAAAATCACGAGTAGAACAAAGAGCATCTGAGATTCAAGGTACGTCAAAGAACTCACCTTATTCACGCAATTGTCACATAGGGTATTATAATAATAATAATAAGACCACCATCATTTGCGATGTTTGCGGAAAATGCATGCAGAAGAAAGTTAACGTTTGCAAGAAATGTTACGAATGATAACTTTTGTATCTAATAATTTAAGTTATATTTGTATTTTATTTATTCTATTATGCTTATTACGTTTATTATGATATTACTATATTATACTTCTTATATTTACCAATGGAAATTTATTTTAATATTTTTGTTACCAAAGATTTGGGTACTAAATATTCTTCATTATTGTACTTATTTGTACTTATTGTTATTATTATAGTTGTTATTATATAGTTTTTATGATCTCAGAACATGTAGTTCCTTTTCTAAAATAATAATAAATCAATAAATATTAAAATATTCCATTATTACGTATTTTTTAAAGATCAGTCATTTCGACTTGTTTTGGTGGAGATAGTTACCTCTCAACTGTCGGTAGTTTTAGTGTTAAAATATAAAAATTTTGAAGACTTTGAAAATTTTGAATACTTCCTGTATTTGATGGGTAAAAATATTATTCTAATCCATCCTATTTATTTTCCAAAATAAACTCTCTACCCGTTTTGATTTGCACACGTTTCTAAGTCACATTGATAATGAACGATTCTATGTCTTTTTTGCTTTTACTATTTGCACCAAGTAGAAGAATTTGAAAATAGCTTAGTTTCATTTGAGATACAAAGATTATCAATTTCGAATTCTAGCATTCATATTAATATTTAAATACCAAATTCATACTTTTAGCTATTTTCTATGTTTAAACTTTTAAAAAATAATGATTTATATAGAATAATTAAATTCAAACAGTTTTATTACAATATTTTTTAACTCTTTCGCTCCTAACGTCGGATATATCCGGCATGCACAATGTGACATGATAAAATCGTTTGTTCCTTGTGATTGCAAGTTATTGTTATTATTTATACAGGGTCTGGTACTATTATAGGGCCCGAACATAAAGACTGTGATAAATCAAGAAGTATTGTTGTTACGTTCCGTGACTCTCTGCACAAACCAGACTCCACACCTCAGGCAACATAGCTATTAGATGTCTAAACACCCTTATTGCGGACCCTCAATAATCTTAATCGGGTTGGCTCGGTAGTAGTCCTAGCCACTTCCCCGGAGTGTAGCCGGACTGCACGACGGCCAGTTCGGTTTCTGGAGAGGGCGGTCTACGACCGACGCTGTCGCCCGCGGCCGCTCCCTTGTCGAGGAGACCGAGCGGCGTGGTTACGTGGCGCTGGCCGTGGTCAACGCCTTCAACAGCATCCCCTGGGACACGATATGCCGGGCCCTCGAATTTCATCGGGTGCCCGCATACCTGCGGGGTGTGATCCGAGCGTTTCTCCGGGACCGGAGTATCGTCTATACCGTCCGGGACGGAGGGATGACCGGGAGGGCTGTACACCGCGAGGTCCCGCAGGGTTCGTTGTTGGGTCCGTTGCTGTGGAACATCGCGTACGACGCAGTGCTTTGGACGCCGATGCCTCCGAACTCGGAACTGACGTGCTACGCCGACGACACGTTGGTGCTGGTCTGGGGCACGGCATGGGGTAGAACCGTCCGCCTGGCGGTGGCCTGCGTGGTCGCCGAGATCAAGGGATTGGGACTGAGGGTGCCCCCTGAGAAGTCCGAGGCAATGTGGTTTTGCCGCAAGGCCGATCACGGGACGCCTTCAGCGGGTTATCGCCTGAGGCTGGAGGGGGCTGAGATCGGGGTCGGAGCCAGCATGAAGTATCTGGGCCTAATCCTCGACAGCCACTGGACCTTCAGCGCTTACTTCGAGCGCCTGGCACCGTCTGTTGAGGCGACGACGAACGCCTTAGGACGTTTGCCGCCTCGGCTGGGCGGGCCCGACGTCGGAGTGCGCCGGCTGTACGCCGGCGTGGTGCGATCGAAGCTTCTCTACGGAGCTCCGATTTAGGCAGAGGACCTGATGACCAACCGTCGCAGTCTCCTAGCGATCAGAAGACTGCACAGGACGGTGGCCATCAGGGTAGCGAGGGGCTTTCGCACCATTTCGGCGGCGGCAGTGGCGGTGCTCGCCGGGTTTCCCCCGTTCGAATTGCAGGCCCTGAGGTGTCGCGAGATTTACCTCCACACTCGGGGTGTGTCGGGCGGGATGGACCTGGCGGGTGCCGACGTCAGAGTTCGGGCTCGGCGGGCTTTGCTCGACAGATGGCCTTCCAAACTGGGACGTTTGGTTGGACGGCGGCGGGCCTCGCCTGACCTACAGGGTGACGCAGGTGCTCACCGGACACGGCTGCTTCGGTGAGTATCTGCACCGAATCGGGAAGGAGGCGACCGCGCGCTGCCACCACTGCGATGCGAGCGTGGATTCAGCGCAGCACACACTGGAATACTGCCCGGCGTGGGCACGCCACGACCTCATCGCGGAAATCGGATGGGACCTCTCGCCGCCGACGATCCTCGAGGCATTGTTGGTAAGCGAGAGAAAGAGGAGGGCCGTGACCTCCTTCTGTAAGCAAGTTATGCTTCGAAAAGAGGCCGCGGAGAGGGCGAGGGTGCGGTACTCTCACCCTGAGAGGATTGATCGGCGAGGGCGCGGCAGAGGCCATGGACGCGCTTCAGTGAGGCGCGCTAGGTCCGGCGCGCCCCTCGGTGGGGTGCAAACTTAGGCACTGGCAGTTCAGCGCCCCGGGGCCGCAAAGCAGTCCGGTAGGGGAACCGGGCTGCCTGGCGGGGCGGTTCCGGCGACGAGGCGCGATGTGACAATGGCCACACACCGCTCCATCAAGCGGTGGTATTAGGCGCGCGGGTGTATCGCTCACACCGGTTTCCGGGCCCCTTTCGATCGCCGCCGGGACGGTCATCGTGGAGGTTTTAGTCGGTTGGAGTCCGGCACTACCACGCCGCTTTTCCCCAAAAGCGACCTGGTGTCCGTGCGGATTTCCTCCACGTTATTTAAAAAAAATTTCTAGCCACTTAACGCCTCGATCTAAGATGCTAGTTGCCGTCTGAATTGTGGCCGTCTGAATAATGCCGTCGTTGCTGGGGTGGGCCTTGATGTGAGGTGAAAGGAGGTGTCGGGTGAGGTATCGGATGAGGTGTCGAGAATGTCGAGAATTCGGCCGCTAGTGATGTCCCGAGTCTGGATTCGAGTTTCAGACCCATGCAACAGCGTGTGGTATCGTTTCCCGCACATACGACAGGATACGGCGGTGCAATGAAGAAGTGCGTGTTCTCTCCCCAGGCAGTTGGTGCACACTGATACCTCATTGGCGGCTATAAGGCGTTCTCTGACGGGTTTCGCCTTGAAGATCCTTAAGGTCCTTCAGACCAAGCGAGTATCTCTTGTCTTAAGTCTCCTTTCACGTTTATTGCTTACTACGGGTTAACACGGAAAGTTAGTTTTCCTCGCGTCTGGTATGTTCCGTTAGCAACTTTCTCACGAGGGCGGCTAAAACCCTTCCTGGTCCATCAACCGTCTTATTATCCAATCGAAGACGGTGTCTACTGCCCTCACTTCCCTAACCAAAATTGTCATCAACAAATCCAATAGTCCCGTGACCTTAGACACACCCACCCCTAGCTTTCCTCAGACACAGTATCGTCACTAAAATTCATTCAGTCTCTATCTTTAGAATAGTCAACACCTCTTCACCGAGTTTCTACCCTTAGACCGGTCCCGTATTCAACGTATCAGTGTAATTAGGTTTTACATAAAGTTGTTGGAGTAAATTGTGATTTATGTGTGTTAATTCAGTGTGTATTCCATTGTGATTGCTCAATTCATAATAAAGTTTAATAAAACCAAAGTTGATAGTTGTGTTACGACTCAGTTATTTTATTTTATCATCCAACCCTAAAGTTTACGTAACAAGAGAGTCGTCGCCGCCCGTTTGGAGCGACGCATGTCGGCACGGGTGCCGGGTTGGCACGAAAGCCAGTACGGCTTCCGGAGGGGCTGCTCGACGATCGACGCGGTCAGACGCGTGAGAGCCCTCACGGAGGACATGGTTTCCCGGGATGGCGTGGCACTGGCGGTGTCTCTGGACATCGTCAACACGTTCGACTCCATACTATGGAATAGAATAGTAGCGGCCCTGGAATACTTCCAGGAGTCCCACTACCTCGTTCATCTAAGCGCCGCGTTCGCCCTGAGACGAACGACAGCCCCTGCCAGGCTTAGCTAATCCAGGTAGCAAGGTACTGAGTGCCTTGTGCGCTGGTTGGGCGTAACCCCAACCCCTATGGCCCTAGGGGTGCCCGGGTACTGTATGGTGATAAATTTGCGCTAAGGAAAGCAGCCTTTACCAAAGACGAGAATACCTCGTTCGGCTGATACGCGTCTATCTCGACGACAGGTGGGTAGGGTATACCAGCAGGGAAGGGGAGAAAAGGCGGCCCGTCGAGCGCGGAGTTCCGCAGGGCTCAGTGTTAGGACCGATCCTGTAGATCGTCATGTACGACGAGGTACTGCGCTGTCCGCTGCCTCCGGGTGCGACCATGGTCTGGTCATGGTCGCAGGGCGCGGATGGCACGAAACGTTGCGTCTCGGGGAGGTCGCAACGGCCTGCGCGATACGCGCTGTGCGCGGACTGGGCCTGAGGATCTTCCCTGCTAAGCCGGAGGCCATCCAGTTTTACGACAAGAATAGGCGAGAGACTCCTCCGCCTGGTCTGAGCATAAGCATGACAGGGGAAGCTGTCGGGGTGAGATCGCAAATGAAGTATCTGGGTCTCATCATCGACAGCCAGTGGACGTTCGGACCGCACTTCGACTCCCTGGTCCCGAAGATATCGGTAGCGGCTAACGTCTTGTGCGGCCTGCTGCGGAACATCGGCGGGGCAGGAGTCGGGGTGCGCCGATTGTACGAGGGCGTCATTCCATCCGGAGTGATGTACCGGGCTCCGGTATGGGCGTATGATCTGATGGTCAGTCGCCGCAACATCCTGTTCCTAAGAAGGCTGCACAGGGTGACCGCCATCAGAATCGTCAGTGGATACCGAACGGTGTCGCACGCATCGGCAACTGTTTTGACCGCGTCTCCTCCGTGGGAGCTCGGGGCGTTGGCACTCAAGCAAAAATATACCTACTTGAGAGCGCTGAACCCTGGGGAGGACGCGGCCGGGCAGGCGGCCCCAGACGACGTGGGTCCAGTGGCGGTCTCAGCTGATCAACGAAGGAGGCGAACATCGAGGCGTGGAGGCGGTCCTCCCAAGTTAGAAGACATGGAGGAGCCGCCGCGGTTTCCCGCTCACCTACAGGATGATCCAGGTGCTCACGGACAATGGCGTGTTCGGCGAGTACCTGATGAAAATTGGACGCGAGGCAATGGACATCTGTCACCATTGCAGGGAGGGCAGGGGCACAGCGCAGCACACGCTGGAATTTTGTCCGGCATGGGAGCTGGCCCGTCATTGGGGAGAGATTTGGCCTCTTCGGTGATCGTGGAGACGATGCTGGGCGGGCCGCACGAGTACGAGGCTGTCCGTTCCTTCTGCGAGCAAGTTATGCTCGTAAAGGAGCTGGCAGAGAGGGAGAGAAAGAGGAACTCTCACTCTTGTAGGGTAACGCGGCGAAGGGCGATGGCGGTCAGGCGGCCCAGGGCCGCTCCACAGCCGCCCCCCTCGGACCGTGTCTAGCAGGGGGTGGTGCTAGGGGTAATGGCCTCCCCTAGCGTCAAATTAATTAGTTAGGGAAATTTGCAGGATTGTCTCAATCAAGAGAATGCTGGGAGTGCACAGGCAGTAATTCGCAAGAAGTCCCAGGGCACTCCTGTCACACGCGTAGCCATGGTGGAGTTTTAGTCGGTAAGAGTTCGACACTGCTCTACTGCTGCCGTCGCGTTATTTCCTTCCCGAAGTTGATCCTTCGCTTGTTGGAATTTGCTGCATTGATGATAATGGTGGAGTCACGTGGCACTGTTTGATTGAAGTTAGGGGGGCTGCTGTGTTACTGATGTGTACACTGTTTTATTTAACGGTTTAGTGCATATGAGTTCGGCTCGAAGGACCAACTGTTCGACCGTTCGCGGAGAGATGTGGTAGATAGCGCCAACGAGAGTAGTAAATTCTCGTTACGATAAGATAATCGACACTACGAATTAATCGATCCCCTATTTCGGTTAAGATAATAGAGGTGGTTAAAATGATGATAACACTGAGTTAACAGGTTAAAATATACGCTTTATTTCAACACCTTTAAGATTTAAGTATTTATGCGTGGTGCGTGTAGATATGTTCTCAGCGAAGTGTAAATAGCAAGTTAAGATGATGACTGATGAAAGAACGGAAAACCAGTCAAGATGTTCGCTGGTCTAAGGACGTAAAACCAGAAGCGTAAAACCAGAAGCTGCATAAAATGGCACGATAAAAAAGAGGTTTTCATGATTTCAACAATACATACAGAAGAATTTGTGGATGTACCAAAATACTACAGTGCACAAGAAATTTTACAGAAACCATCTTGTGTATACAACTATGATAAATTGATGGGTGCTATAGACAGGACAGACATAGTCATCAGCACTATAAATTCTACCCGCAAAACAACAAAATGGTACAAAAAGTATTTCTCCCATATGATTGATATGTGTTTATGGAATTCATATTGTCTATACAAATTGGAAATCAACAAAACAATATCAATTGCACAATTTCGACTGAAATTAATAGATCAAATTTGAAAGAAATATCAGAAAAAACATCCCGTCATCTTACTACACCCGGAAATAATTACTTATCAAGACTCAACGGAAGACATTTTCCTTCACTTTATGAAGCTACAGGAAAAAATATATCACGAAGGTGTGTTGTGTGTGCGAAAAACAATAAGGGATGAAAATCTCGTTATCAATGCCAAGAATGTGATGTTGGGTTATGCGTTTTTCCATGTTCCAAAACATATCATATTAAATTAAATTATTAACCACTGTATATTATTCATTCATTATTTTCAATCATTGGTCAGACTCTTTATACCCATTAAATAAGTTTACATCTTTTATGTAGAAATTATAAGTATATTGTTTTAAAGAAAAGACCCTTTTCTTTCAAGATAAACTGTCCACGCACAATGTGTACAGTTTGGGCGCAGTGTCGAGTTCAGTACCGAACCGCTGTAGCGAAAGGATTAATATTCAATACTTATTATTATAGCATTATAGCGAATTTTTCCTTAAAACTTTGACTGCCACGCCGAAATTCCCGCAGGGAGGACTTGCTGATGTAAGTCTATGGGGGCTGGCAAACCCACGTTCCCGTAGCCAGGGAGGACCGTCGGGACAAGCGTCCCATTTACGTGAGTCCTCTATGTACACCGCAAGGAAGGACGCCGGGAGTGTAGGCGAGAGGTTCGTCCATGCTCTCTCTACGTGGCCTTGGGTAATAGCGCACCCACGATCCTGATACCAAGGATAAGACCGTTGAGTCCTATCTGGATCTGTCGAGTACGGTTAGCAGGTTGCCGGCCGGCAGTGACGTGGCGGTACATCCACACGATAGTCTCACCAATGACTTAGGATGTCGAGTGTAAGCCCGGAGGGAGTAGCGACCCCTCTGCTCGACCAATTATGGGTTCGGACTCGTGGTGGCAGTGGTTGATCGCCAAGATGCTGGCAAGAGGGCCGATTTAAGGGGTACTTGACTCCCCCGAATGGCCTTCGGCGGGTGAGTAGCGTCCCACCAGCTCCGGAACCGTCCTGGAGAGACGGTAGGGCTTAGAAAGCGCCCCATTCGACTTGAGACGAGCGACAGCCCCTGCCAGGCTTAGCTAGTCAAGGTAGCAAGGCACAAGGTGCCTTGCGCGCTGGTTGGGCATATCCCAACCCGTATGGCCCTAGGGGTGCCCGGGTACTGTGTGGCGATAAGTATACGCCGAGGTAAGCACCCGTTATCAAAGACTGACAATACTTGCCACGCCGAAATCATATGTTTCGCTCAGGACGCCACGGGAGTATTTTTATTATTCAAAACATATACTGGCAAAATAATAATAAATTGAAGATGTAAGACAACATTCTTCCCTAATGGATCGTTTATCTTATTGGTGGTCACGGGTAACCACCATGGCGCCTTGGTAACAGTTGATAGCGACATATTATAACAAGGCTTCGTTTATTTCAACAAACCATTCGCATTCGTTATTTCGTCGTAAGCAAAACGTCCAGAATATATTGTTGAAACGTGTAGAAGATAATAGTAAACGGTATTTGCTCATTCTATCCATAATAATAAGGTATTTTCACATTTCTAACTTCAATTATATAATTATAAAGCAGCATTAACGATTATTTTCTAAGGTATGTTTATAATAATATTCGTAGTGAGATGTAATATGTTTGTGGTGATAGTGCTACTGCCAGCTGTAGATGCCGAGATAGGTCCTGCTGCTGGTGTAGATGTCGCTGCTGAGGTACGGCTGCTTTTCTTCTCATTTACGTATCGTGGAAGAAAAATCGGACTCCGGTCGCCGGGATTTGGACCCGGCGTCCCTCCACAGTACCCCTCAAGATATGGATACAAAAACAGTGCACCGTTAGATGAAAGATTTGTTATCATTTTTTTTTTATTGATGTTTTAATAAAAATGTTTAATTGTTCAATGGGGCACTTTTTATTTCAAAGTATCTCCTCTATATCGGTTGTATTCAAAATGCCCTAACTGTCAATTTTCATTCAATTTTTACAATTGTAAGAAGTTCAAGCGCTCCGGTCACCAATGACCGTGGCGTCACAGGAGAAACCGTGACTGGTCATATATGACCAACGTGGCAGTCAAAGTGTTAATCTGGTTTTCAATATATTGAGTGTTAATCTGGTTTCCAATTGAATGTCGAACGAAATTTTGAACATCGATAAAAAGCGACATGTTATACGTGTGTATGTATATATAAATTGCAAAATATGTTATAGAACTCTATTACCAATAACAAATGTTTTCTATTATTTCATATAAATAAAATATAAAGCATAAAACTATACATAAAAAAAGAAAATACAAGTGTAATGAGGAAGATTCTAAACCTGCTGCTTTTTTCACTCACTTTTTACAATGTTTTAGATCATAATGGTCCGAAAAACAAAAGATTTATAGCTTGGGAATGTCATAGAATTAATATTATACTTACTCATCAGGATACTTATCACTGCACATTACATGTAGATCAATTTGTGCATACACTTTAGCTGGACCTGACATGCCTTTCTGAGGCATCAAAGTAATTACTATGTCTAATGGTTGCCATTTCCGTCTATTTTTTTCATGACGTAAATCGCGAAGCTCATCTCCAAAAATACTCTATAAGAATAATAAACCGCCGATTTTAATAAAACTTAAGAATGATACATTTTTCGAAAAATATTTGACACGTATGTTTTTTAGATGCCAGCATTTATGTAAGTAGCCTCCAAAGTTGGAGATTGGAAATATACTTCATGGGTATCTTGCAAAATATTAGGTTTAGGATAACTATACCCACGTAAACATTGCTCGTTTTTAAACAAGAAATTTAGCTACATAAACAACATTAAAAGGAGTATTTGTTTGTAAAATATAATAAAAATTATATTGTTAATTTTTGTTGTAAAATACTGATATATTTTCATGAAAATTTACATACGATACTTCAAATTATTGGTACAATCCGAATCTTTGTATAAAGTTCTTTGTAAATATGTAAAGAATGTGATTCCCTATTTAATTTTTGTGTAAAATATAACCGTCGACTCTAAAGTTTATGTATATCAAAAATCATAAATTTTTAAAATAGACGGAATATAATGTAATAGTGTTTGAGATTATTAACCTGTTGAAAATAATAATCTTGTCCTAAATTTCATTTTTCCACACTTTTACTTTAAAATATTTAAATAATCATATTTGTCCATGGTATTTTCAATAAAAAGAAACTCTCCTACATCAGATAAGTGCTCCGCCATCCCCGTGTTTGATAGTTTGAACAATTTTTTTCATCTAATCTAGTATTCGATTTTCTAACTAAAACTCGTTCATCACATTGAAAAATAATAAATTTATTTTGGTCTGTGTTTTGTCGGAATGCTGTATTTTCGTGCACATAATTAATAGCGAACTCTAACAATTTTTTTTTATTAATTTTGCAACTCATTCGTCTTGCAACTCTTAGTTCATATCTAATAGTTTTGAGTGGTCTTCGAATTATTACAGGGTGCATTTCCCTGTTAGATTCGTTTTTTACTATCCCAGCTATTTCCGAGAATGTAGTTTTAGGTTTTTTTTTATTATATTTCTATATTCTATATTCTATTTCTGAACAAGATTTTCCTTGCTTGTATAAATTTAATACAATCTTTCTTTCAGCAGTTTTTCTTCTTTTTACAAAATATTCTAACTTTAATAAATGACGATCAGTTTGGATGGAAAAACTTCCCGCGATATAACAAGTGTGCTAACATTGTCAATATTTAAGTAGAATATACGTTATAACAAATTTTTAAAGTGTGTCAATATTTTTGTTTTACTGAAAATTTCAAAATTGTTTCAGTCAAAATGGACGTGTATGTGTATTTTATTTTTTTCTTTATTATAACTATTTCTAAAATTCATGATTCATGGTATACTTGAAGTGAGTCGACAGTTATACTTTACAAAAATATTAAATAAAGAATCACATTCTTTACAGATTTATAAAGAATTTCATACAAAGGTCCAAACTGTGTAAATACTTTTATTTGACACTGTATATAAACTTCAAACATTTTATATGAAATACATTTAGTTTTACCATATGTTTTGTATGCCAAAATATGTAATAATGTGCTCTGAGACATGTGAAAGCCATAAATATTAACATTAGATGTAAATACATAAAACATTGATCAGTACTCTGATATTCAAACCATAGGAGTATTAGATTTTACTTTTAATCATTACTTTAAACAAAAATAGAATTTTATATCTAAACAAATCCATGTATAAATACATTACAGTGTAGAATCAAATGCACTTAAAAAGAAAATATGGATTCTGGTGAATTTTTATATTTTTAACTAACTATTTTAATGGCTTTATATAAATCAACTTCTAATTCCCACAAAATAATCCAAACTAAATTTTCATGCTTAAACTAGAAGCAAAATTAGTAATTTTAAATAAAATCCAATAAATAAAGATGATTTATATTCATCTTCATTGTTTATGTTCTTTATTAGCTTTAAAGATATTCTTGAAAAATATGCTATAAAAATAAAGGCATTGATTTCAAAATATTTTTCCATGTTAGTATACAAAACTCTAATACAATTGATTATTCATTTTAAAAATTAAATCATCAAAAATTATTTATATAAATGATATTATTTAACTTCATGTAAAGATCAAATGATTTCCTATCAGTGTGTATGTGTGTATATAATGATCACAGTTATGTATATGTTATAAATAATATAAACAATATATAGACAAAACTTAAGCAGAGGAAATAAAATTACAATTCAACACCAATTATATTAATATAAATATATATCCTTCTCTAATTTTGTTATAATGTAATTTTATTTACTATATCATATTAATCCATTTATATTTATATTCATATTAAATTCGAACATATTCATACACTACACTCATCGGAATACATTTATATTTATTATAGATCCTTTATTTAAAAAAAAATACGAACAATTTGTAGATACATGCATAAAATACGAAAATCTGAATCTTTATCTATTCATAAATTACATAACAAGTCATATAAAATTTAATTTACTAGAAATAAATGTGTATATTCCATTATGATACGTAAAACATAAAACATTAAATAAATAAATTTTTATCTATTTATATCATGACGTACCTTCAGAACCTCGATTTCGTTTTTTTGCCGATCTTTAGACGACTCACAGGACATATTTTCATTACACATTTTTTAAATACTCTTCAAGAATTACGAATAACTTAGTTTAACTCATTGTTTAACATTTAACCTCAAACTTTATTACAGCGATCTCACCGTTCAATTGAAACTAAACACTAAACACTCACTGTTTTCACATTACTATCCACTGAAAATTCTGTTGAAAATATGATTCCACATATTTTATAACTTAAAAAGATACCAAATATAAATTCACTGATAATCTCATGTTTTGATTGTGTCGGTATTAAACAAGTAATTTAACTTAACCACAAGAATAAAAATACATAATACAACTGCTCAGTGTTCACCAATGAACCACAAAATATATAACCTTTTAGTAAAATATCGAGCACGTGATTATCATTTCAGTATTGCGCGAAATTTGAAATATCATAATTTTTGTATTTTAATTACGTATATACATATATTATTAATTATATTATTAATTATATATATATAAATATATAAATATATATGTAATATATTAGTAATTATATATATATATATTAATAATATAAAATCCGGAATAGACATAATATTAAATTCAGAATACATTTTCAAAGTAAAGACCTAACGTTTTTTACTCTATCTATGTAATTGTTGTGTTCATATAACATTTATATGAATGGATATTTGTGGAAATAAAAATTCATAATAAATTTATATAAGACCACATGAATTAACAAATAAATATAATCCTCAAACCAGTATTTAGAAAGCATAAATTTTAATTTTATTACCTTCACAAGAAAACAAATTCAATAGTATAAGGTTAATTCACCTATCAGATTTCAGATTCAGGTATCAGATTTCACCTATACTGTATATTAATTATGATTTAACTGTTGTAAATATGTATATCATTCTAAAATTAATTTTTGTAAAGTACTTTTTCATAAAATACAGTTTATAAACAAAATAATTCGTAAAGTTTTACAATTTAAAGATATAAATGTTGATAATATTAATTTATATTTTAACAATAATTTAGTTTATGGTTTATAGCTTATATTCTGAATGTATACATAAAAACTTACAGAAATATTTACATTATAGATAAACTATTACAAATAGTTACATTATAGAAACATGATGTTACTCATCTATTTGACATTGGTCATTAATGACCAAACCTAACATAACACAACCTATCTTTTTCTCCTTCATTTTGTGATTTATGTAGTGTAACAGAAAAAAGTATTCTAATGTCAAGAATCTTCCAAAACCGTGTCCTCTTATACAAAAATAAAAAATCTAAAGTTTTAAACAAATACATATAAAAATTTTGTTTAATTTTATATCAGAACCCGAATGTATCACTATAGTGCGTTGGCAAAATTTGGATAACGATTGTTCTATAACGAGGTTGTGTACCTCGTTTGTGATATAATTTTTCCTTTTGTTTACGTAAAGGTTGAATAGTCGTAGCAAAATGGTTCTCGCAGATTTAGGTCGTAAAATAACATCTGCGCTTCGATCCCTCAGCAATGCAACTGTTATTAATGAAGAAGTAAGTATTTCCACAGTAACATAACCTTCAAACTCATTTCTATACATCTAATTAAAATTGTAACATATGTTAATTTATGTTATTCAATAAACGTTACATTATAAACATTTCCCAAATATTTTCTAAATGTAATAATTTCTTAATTTTATAAACTTGAAAGCTTATAGCTTTCGATTTATTAAAAAGTCAAAATAATAATTATTAAATTAACTATTACTGTCAATAGAAATACCTCGACATTTTATACTATTATTTTAGGTCCTGAATTCTATGCTAAAAGAAATATGTGCGGCATTACTTGAAGCAGATGTTAATATCAGACTTGTCAAAAAGCTAAGAGAGAATGTACGTCTTGTAATTGATTTTGATGATATGGCTGGTGGCCTTAATAAGAGGAGAATGATACAGAGTGCTGTATTTAAAGAACTTGTAAAGGTAAGTTGAATGATTTATTTATTATTTGAAAATTTATTATTCGGAACACTGAAAAATGATTTTCTTCTCTATTGTTGTAATTAAGAAATAGGGAAAGTATATTTAATTTTGTTACAGCTCATTGATCCTAGAGTAAAAGCTTATCAGCCTATTAAAGGGCGTCCAAGTATAATAATGTTTGTTGGATTGCAAGGTTCAGGAAAAACAACTACTTGTACAAAACTTGCTTATCATTATTTAAAGAAAAATTGGAAAGCTTGTTTAGTTTGTGCTGATACTTTCCGCGCTGGCGCATATGATCAAATAAAACAAAATGCAACAAAAGCAAGAATTCCATTTTATGGAAGGTGGGTAATAATTTAAAAATTATTTGTTACTGTTCAACAACAAATTAAGTATAAGACACAAGTAAATAAATTAGTTTTATGAGATATAACAGTTTTTATTTTTATATATACTTTCTATGTATAGTTTCTAATCTTATTCCTTCAAGTAATGGATAATTCTACAAAGATTTTAATGTTACAAAATAAATACTAGTGTAATAGGACAAAACAAATTTATTATTTAGTTATACAGAAGTTGATCCAGTTACAATAGCACAGGATGGTGTGGAAATGTTTAAAAAAGAAGGTTATGAAATTATTATCGTTGACACTAGTGGCAGGCACAAACAGGAAGAGTCTCTGTTCGAGGAAATGCTTCAAGTTGCAAATGCAATTGTAAGTAATTTAATAGTTCTTATCTCTTTCAAACATTTTTTAATGAATAAAAATTAGCAATATCTAACTTATGAAATATTTATGTCAATAAATAAAAATTGTTATTATTTGTAGCAACCAGATAATATAATTTTTGTAATGGATGCAACGATAGGTCAGGCTTGTGAAGCTCAAGCAAAAGCTTTTAAGGAACGTGTTAATGTCGGTTCTATCATTATTACAAAACTTGATGGACATGCAAAAGGTGGAGGTGCTCTTTCAGCGTAAGTTTTCATAATTTGTAAATAGTTTCTCTAAGTTTTTATGAAATATGTTTGAAAAAGTTCTTTTGTAGTACCTTCATATACTTACTTATTCATATCATATACTTTTCTTTAAGTAGTATTTAAATTATATTTATATTTAAATAATACTATGGGTAAACAATGTTTAATTAAGAATCAGTAATATAAGTAATAATTCTTAATAATTAATAATTAATAAAAAGTAATAATTATTTTAGTGATATAAAAGTCACAATATAACAAAGTCAGTTATAAAAGTGATATTTGTATTATTTTATACTAGTGTTAAAAATCCTTTTTCAATGTAATGAAACTTAAATTTTAATGTAATATTATAATTGAATTTGGGGATTGAAGAAAATTTACCTTTGTAATTATTAAAGGTTTTGATATTATATAAGCATATTTCTATAGGGTCGCTGCAACACAAAGTCCAGTAATCTTTGTAGGTACAGGGGAGCATATAGATGATTTAGAACCATTCAAAACAAAACCTTTTATTAGTAAATTATTGGGTATGGGTGATATCGAAGGACTAATAGACAAAGTAAATGAATTAAATCTCGATGATAATGAAGAACTACTAGAGAAAATCAAACATGGACAATTCACTTTGAGGGATATGTATGAACAGTTTCAGAATGTTATGAAAATGGGACCATTCTCTCAGTTAATGGTAAGTTTTAGTTTGTTCTTTTTTTCTTTTGTCTATAAATTTCTAATATTTTTTAAAAATTTCATCCAAATTTGTAAAGTGTAAAGAATGTAATTTATATATTTTTTACTTATAGTTAAAATATGTTATGCACATATATTTTGAATAGAATATACACTTAAATATTTTTTATATAACATAAAGGGGATTTTTTGTTAAACAGGGGATGATTCCTGGTTTCAGTCAAGACTTTATGTCAAAAGGTACAGAACAAGAATCTATGGCAAGACTAAAACGTATAATGACTATTATGGACAGTATGAACGACTCAGGTAATTTTCTTTTAATTAAATTCAATTATCCATATAAGTTGATATTATTGAAATGTGAGATTTCAACATTCATGCACATTGTTATATTTCTACGAATATTTTATTTGTGATAAACAAATATAAAAGTTGTCAAAAATGTTGAGAATAATAGAACTCAGATCTTTCTGATATTATGTATTCTGTAGCCATAGTTTTAATTATTTTTAAAGTAGTCACAGCAAATAAGTTTGTTGCATATAATTTATATGGATCCTTTTTTTCTCTTATATTGCTTATTTTCTTATATGGCTCACTGTATATTTTTTAAAAATATAATATTTTATATTTTTTGATCATATTTCGATTATTTCTATATTTTTTTAAATGAGACACTATATTATTAGTATTATAAAAGCGCATATTTTTACTGCAAACAATAAATTGAGTTAATAGTAATATTTTACTATACATAATGTACTCTTAACGTTATTTAACATATGAATTTACATTGTAGAAAAAATTGCATTCAGCTATTTGTTTTTAATTAGTAAAAGAAATTGTTTCATCAAAAAATCTGGGTTGTATATTAACACAAATATATTTTATAGTTATACAACATTCAAATAAAAAATAAAAAAATATTAAATAAACAAACATTTATAGAATTGGATAACAGAGATGGTGCAAAATTATTTAGTAAACAACCAGGCAGAATTGTAAGAGTAGCACAAGGTTCTGGAGTGACTGAAAAAGAAGTCAAAGATGTAATTACACAATACACAAAATTCGCTGCTGTTGTAAAGAAAATGGGCGGCATTAAAGGATTATTTAAAGCAGGAGATATGTCCAAAAATGTAAATTCGATACAAATGGCAAAGTTAAATCATCAAATGGCAAAAATGATGGATCCCAGAGTGCTACATCAAATGGGTAAGTAATATTTTTATTAAACAGTGCTTAATAATTGATATAAAGTTAGCAAATTTTGAAAGGAATATATACTTCATTGATTTAATTTTTATGTTCATTTTCATATTACTTTTTAACATATGCATATTCGTAATTTATGTGTTTATATACATATGTATTGTGTTTATATGTATGTCTGTATTCAAGTGTAACTAAGCTTTACACTTCAAGTATTTACGCTATAGCATATTATATTTGTACTATTTGAATAAACTAAGTAAAAATAAATATATGGGTTTGAACATTAAAAAAAGCTTATATATATATATATATATATATTCTTATTACATTCTTAATATAATAATATATATAAAATCGCTACATATTTTTATTCCATTATTAAAATTTTTCTTTTCACAGGTGGAATGCCAGGATTACAAAATATTATGAAACAATTACAACAGGGTGCAGCAGGAGGACTTGGAAATTTAATGGGTGGTTTTGGTGGAAAATCGTGAAAAAAGATTTGTTAGGCAATGCTTTGATTGCCTTTGATATAATTCTTTGTTAACCTATTAATTGCAGAAGACGATTTTATTTGTCATTCGAATAATAATTTTTTTATTTAGAGATCCCCCATCTTCTATCTATAGTTTCATTTCTGTTACAAATAAATTATCGTGTAAACTATCATATTTACATTTGCAACAACTAAACTTGATGTAATTGAAATCAAACTATCTTTATTATTAATTTTGAATTTCATAATTATAGAAGTTCCTTGTTAAAGGACAAATCGTTTAATAAAATAAACATTATTTAGTTATAATAAGAAGGAAGAAGAGCGAAGAAGGAAAGAGAGCAAAGAATTTAAAATCTATTACTCTATGATGATCTCTTCAAAATTTTTAAAATGTTTAAGAAAAATTTTATGTTTAAAAATCTTTTTCAATGTATAAGAAATAAAAAAGTGATGTTCGTTACCATGTGTATGTTTCCTACTTTTTATTTTATGCTTCCTTTCATTTAATTCTTTGTTTTACACAGATATAGAGTCCTATTTATCTTAACAGTTGTTAATATCTCACTTTTTTTTTATTGTAAGCAGAAACGGAGATCTGACTCTCTCTTTTTATGTACAAAGATTAATTCATTTTTAAGCAGTTCTCTCTTTGGTGTGTGTTTGCAAAACATTTTCATAAATCTTATCTTGCAAACAAAGAGTAAAAGAAGTTTGAAAAATAGCCGGTGTGGTAAACTAAGAACCGATATTAAAATATAAATTATTTTTATAAAATTTTATATTCTTATTTCTTAATTTTATATTCTATATTAAAAGTTTCTACTTGATAAAATGTTACAAACTATTTTTTTTATTGTTATAAATTAATAATTTAATTGTCGTTAATAAATAAGTATGTAAAAGCTTATTTTATTTCGATGTTCGCTTTACAAGAGTTCGAGTAAAAATGAGCTCGAGCGAATTCGTTTTTTAATTTATCAGATGATTGTGTGTACATGCCACGCTTGAAAATCTAAGCCTAAAATCTCCCCTTAGCAGTGTCATATATGGTAATAAGTAATTAATGGCTTTTTGTAAAAAGATAGATTAGTATTAATTAATATTAATCTGTAATATAGGAAGGAAGATTTGCAAAAACCTTCTGGTGCAGAGTACAATACTAAACAATACTTATACCGAACTATATGATAACACTGAAAAGAAAGAAAATAGAATCATTATCAAAATAAACGAAAAAGCAACGTACAAGGTATTAATATAAATCTAATGAACTGGAAGAAGAAACTAAATTAAACAAAAACAAGGAGAGGAGAGAAAAAATGGGAAGGAGATGCTGAAGGGGAGATACTGGAAATCTTAAGTTAGGAAAAATAAATGAACAGCACTCCTCCGTTTTAAAACTAGAAGTACAGAAAAAATATCTCTTGCGATAAAGTATTGCCAACTGATGGGAAGGAGATTTTATTTAAGTCAAATATACCGGTAATTCTTACCAACTGATTAGTCATCTCATGTCATATCAATCAAAGATTTAATAAAGTGTCGAATAAGGGTAATCTTTGTATCTTGATATAGCTTGAGAGTGGAATATCTCCTCTCTCTACCTCTTGTAATTTAAAAAATTCTATTTCGAATTATTTATATTCTTGTTTTGACATATTTAAAATAACATATTTAAAGATCATTCACCAAATCTAGCCCCATAAGCTAACATTCGAATGCAAATTTTATATAAATTTTATCTTATCCCGAAGTTTAACTATATATGTATTAGTTACATAGTTATATATATAATACAGAAAGATTTATTGTTAATATAAAGGTGAAGAACTTTAAATGTCCTATTCATTCTGTCATTGATAGATATTCTTCGTCTCATCTGATCGTCTAATCAAAAGTAATCTCAAGATATTTTATTTTTTTAGATCAGAGAAGCTGGTACGACCAAAAATGTACAAGGTGACATGCCCTTGACAAAGTTAGTCGAAAGTTAACAATCTTTGTCGTGAAAAATACTTTTTCCATTATAACACAACCGAATTTAATAATTTCTAAATTTTTATTGTAAATTTACGTTTTCGACAATTTATTACTATAATAATTACTATAATTCTTATATTTTTTACAAACTAAAACTATATACTTCTGAAGTATTAGTTTTTGACTTACGATTAGAACAGTGTTAATTTATATTAAATGCCAATTTATGACAAAAAATAGTTATACTATAGTAACCAAACATCAAGTCGATCAGTAATCAAAAATGATTATGCTGTGATGATACGTGTACATTCTGATTTTTATCTTCTCAAGTTAATGTCAACAATCTAAAGTTAATGCGAGCAATAACAAACTTTAGGTTTCCTAAAGGAAAAAGATTTTATACAATATTTCAAGTTTAATAATTATATTAAAACGTCAATACATATAGATCGAAGAATGAAGATTATTTGTTTTTGTACTTTTTATTATTGTATACTAAATGAATAATAAAATATTGCAGACTAATTGATAGATGTCATAGCGTTTCTTGACCGTCGCGTCGTTTAAGTTGCACGGACGTAAAATTCGACATATTTATCTTTTGTGATTACATATGCATTCATATACACTTTCATGTTACAGTACATTAAACGAAAGTTTGTCTGACTAGGTTCTAGGTTACGTACCATTTTCCATGAGCCCTTAGCGCATTTTAGTGAGAAAAGTGTGGTTGATACCTAGACGGACATGAGGCTTCAAAATAATTAGAAACAGGTAACGGAAACTTTCTGAATCTTCTGTTTTCATCTCATCTCTTACTGGCTGCCGTTACGTAGTCTTTCATATAGATTTCTTACTTTCCCGAGTTGTATTCTTAAAATTTCATAACATAGATAATTTTTACATTATTTAACATACAATAATTACAAGAAATGATGTTGTTATATAGAATATAAAAAATGAAAAATTATTTATTCTACAGTCAGGAAGCAGAAGATACCTAACATTTATATCAGACATGATAATGATATGATAAAATATACAGTTAAGTTGAACATTTAAATTATTTCCACTGAAAGTAAGAAATAATGATTAAAAAGGATTTATATGATATCAGAACACGCATCTGGCAAAGTCTCTCTAAGCTTGTTTAGGATGTTATTTCAAGATCATGATCATCTTCCTGCATATTAATATGATTTGTCTTTTGTAACGTGAAGTTATCTTATATGAGAACAACTGTTATACGAAAAAACTGTTGAATATCGTATTATATGTACATATATATACATGTTAATTTAAATATTAAAAAATTTGAAAAATAGCATTTCTTTCAATAATACTTTTATAAAGTAACGATATAATGTTAATTTTAATAAAATAACATTCAAAAGTATAAAAAATAAGTTAATTACAATATTTAATGTAATATTTTCTAAATTTTGATACATAATATAGAAATTTGGATGTTACATCACGTATTTAAAGTTATAGAATGTTAATGTTTGTGCCATTATTCATTTTTTTAAATATTTTTCAAGCAAAGTAGGAAGATATTATAGAACGGCAAGTAACAAAACTGTACATTAAATTTAGTTTTTTTTTTCAAGTGAGAAAGATTTATTCAACAATCGAGAAGGTAATAGAAGAGTTTAGCTTGTAGGTATGTACAGGGTGTTCAAAGATGATTTGTCTCGATCATTATAGCGTTATCCTACATCTCTGGATTGCTGAAGATCTGCAAAAAAAGTAGCCGTAAAATTGACCTTGACCTTGCCAGTCAATCTTGGGAAGAAACTTGGCTGGAAAGTAGAAATGCGAGTGGGGCTGCTGAAATAGTAAAAAGGAAAAAAAAGGAAAAAGAAAGAAAGGAACACATGAGTTATATGGGGTATAACGATGGATTTAGAGTATCTAAGTATGCGCGACAATAGATACTGCCTCGGGCTGCAAAATGTAGGTAAACGCATTTGAAGTGAAGTGAGTTCGGAAACCAATGAAACGTTAACATTTTATTTTTGAAAGAGCGTTTAAGGTACGACCCATGGTTCTTCTGCAATTTTTTATCTTCATAATGAGCAGACTATGATGCAGTAAACAAAAGAATTGTCCTTGAACTTCGAGATCATGGTCAATTTTGCGACTACTGTTTTGCAGAACATCATCTATCCAGAGGTGTAAAATAACGTTACGATGATCGTGACATATCATTTTCGAACACCCTATATATGTATAGAGATAAGAAAAATCAAGCAAAAGATTGCGGAGGATGGACTTCGTAAAAAGTCACTTATTTTAAAAGTCAATGCCAAGAAACGTTCGACTATACGACACATAGGTATATATATGTATATGCATATACATATATATACATATATATGTACATATATATATATATATATATATATATATATATATATATATATATATATATATGTATAACGGATATATTTACATATAACAGACGATAGTTTGAAAAATGTGCACCGAGATGAGTCAACATTTAAAATTCTTGGTAATAATAGAGAATAATGTTTAAAATTGACAAAATAGTTATTCTTAACTAACTTAATATGTTTATGACGAATAAATATACATATAAGATCTAGTAAAAATTTAAATTTTGTGAAATTAGTACGGCTACAAATTGTTAACATGAAAGAAATATGTAATTTTTTTTAAGAATATAACGTACTTAATGTAAAATCGGAGAATCGTCCAAATCCGAAAGGACAGGACTGTGTAAAAATAAATAAATAAAATAAATAATTATAATAGCTATATTTGTTAGAAATCATGATGTTTCTATCATCATAAAATTATGTAATTAATATATTTATTAACTTATTTTACGTATTATACTTATTAACGTATTATTTACTTATTTTATTGTACACATGTACGTTAACGAAAAGCAGTAGCCGTTTCATCCGAATATTATATACTTTGCGCAATCTTCTAAAAATTACATTATCTCTTCGTGAATTATAGAAAAAATTCAGGTTTTTGACTAAAAAAAGTAAGCGCATAAATATTTAGTTTCTAAGTGAATGAAGAAAATACTATTTTGTCAATTGTAAGGAAATTTTCGAAGAAGATAGTTCAAAGAAGGTGGGCACAAGGTTGCAATTGCGATTGGGATGGTAGGGAGATATTGAAGATTGGCGAATCGATATAAAAGAAGAACGAATACTAAAGCAGCGCCAGTTTTATTAACTTTCTTTTAGGTATCACGTGGAAAAGTAAATTCCATTTAGTGAATCGTACTCATCACATACGGATCTACCAAATAAGTAGGTGCCATTGTTTCTAATCTTGATCTACTTTTGAATTTTCAATTTTATTTATATAAATCAATAAAAATATAGAATTATAAAAATTTGGCTATTAAACTAATATTCAAACTTTTACCAAAGTTATTTGCAAAATTTATTGGTTTATAAAATTTAAAAAAATAGTCAATTTTTTATAGTAATATTCCGTACAAATAACATAAATTCTAAATTGTGAAATATCTAAAATACCTTAATTATTACATTGAAAATAAGATTTATCTGTTTTCCATTTAAAAATAATTATTTTCCTTTCTTTTATGCTATTTCGTATTTTGTGGTTAGTACCTTTCCTTGTTATATTAATTTTTCATTAATTTTTTGTAATTCTTCGTCGTTACTTTGTGTAATTTGCTTATCTGTGTTTCACAGAAATATCAACGTCAACAAATATATCATCGCGTTTTATACATTACAATTTTTTAGTGTATTGTTTATATAAGTATCATTTTTTCTTCATCCTTTGGCAAAATGAAAGTTATTTATCGTCATCTTCTGTAATTTATTTTGACAGATACGTTATACAGATTTAACAACAAGTCTCAACGAACATATAAATTACCAACAAATCTTTTGTTACATTGTTCATTTAAAGGATATTATCGTCGTTTAATATACAATATTTTATTTATTCAAAATACTAATATACATTCTTTTTAATCAGAATTATTTTATAAGAAAATTGTTTATTTTTAATACACATACAGGAATTTCAGGATGAACAAAGAAACACGTGTATATTTTTCTGAATTTTATCTTCGTAAATGATTATTAAATATAAGGTAAAACTAAAAAATATAAATTTATAATCAGCAGTGAATGTGCATAAAATGAAGGTATTCTATGTTGATATATCTGGTTGTAATAATTACTATTAACTTGTTAAAAAAATGATACATACATATGAGTCTTACATTATGAATCTTAGATGAAAACTTTGAACGTCCGTGACATTTAAATCTTTTGGTTACACCGGCTGTAGTTGTAGGAATCGAGTTTTTAATTTTTGTGATAATTTTTAAATAACTACATTTTTATAAAAATAACTACATTCTTGATACACGTTAATAGATTATAAACTAGCGAGGAAATTAGCTTTTCAATATAATGTTAAACAAAGAAAACTTTTGGAAATTGAAATTTATTTAGTTTCTTGTAAATTATTCATATTTATGTACATAAGTTATGTTACAACATACTTGCAAATATCCGAAAAGGATATTAACGAAACTCCCCATCATCCATGGAAAACAAATTCCATCAAATTAAAGAGATAGTTTAATTTATTTGTATTTGTTTGTTCATCGAAAAGATTATAAAATTTTCTAAAATAATATCTATAAATAGTAATTGCTAATAAAATAGACGAAGAAATAACTACGAGGAAGGGAGAAAGGGAGATAGAGAGACAAAGTGAAACACTCTCGAGGTCGACGAAAGAATGACGTGAGCTCCAAAATATCATTCTTGGAATGTAGGACATTAGAAAAGTAAAAATCAAGAATCTCTGTATGTGTGTATTCCTTTCTCTTTCGATCGAGACGATGTGGCCTGGATCAGCTATTTCCGGGTGATGGGTCTTCCTTTTTCCATAAATTAAAATTAATGCTTTTCACCACTTTGCCCAAACGTCAGCATCCTTATACATATACAACATTTTCTTCGTATTTAGTCATGGAACGTGTCAGTATTTTATATTTACTTTCAATTTTCTTATTACCTCTTTTATCTTATTGCATTTATTTGTTTTTTTTGTCTTCATGTTTATGTATCTTATATGTAATTAATTCTAACTCTGTCTTGTCTTTTATAATGTTAAAGCATCTTGACTGAAGATTACAATTTTTTGCCCTCTTACATCGCTCGTTTTATAATCTTTACAGACATACATAGGAGAAACACAAAGAAAGATGCTTGTCAGGTCATTAATATTTATTGCTATTATTTTTTCAACAAATGGATTGCCTTACTCGCCTCAAACCAAAACTCCTTACACAGGTCTGTACATTTGATATTTTAATATTTATGTAGTTCTATGCAAACTATTAAGAAGATTTCTCGATAGGAGATATGCTTTCTTTCCTATATTTATACGCATTTATTTATTCAAAACAAAAATATTACTTTAGAAATTGTCGCATCGATCAATAATGATTTATTAAATTTATTAATATGAAATACTAAAAACATGACTTTCTTGAGTATTTCTTTTGGCCAATTGTTTTGGTATTTCTTTCAGTTTACAGAGAAATCTCGTCTTTTATCGTGTTAAATCACTTTTACTCAATGCAAATTTTTATATCAGATGAAAGTTGAGTTTTGTATTGTTGTTGTTATCAATCGTCTTTTTATTTGCATAGCATATCAAAATTCTGAACAAAAATCCATATTTCAAATTCCCGAACAACCAGAAGTAATATTTCAACCTCCTGAACAACAACATGTGATATTTCAAACACCTGAACAACAAGAAGTAATATTTCAACCAGAGCAAGATGGTGTAATATTTCAAAATTCTCGGCAAAAGATGATATTTGAAAATCCTAAACAAGACACCAACCAAAACCAAGCTTATCGAGGTCATTTTGCTTCCGATGGTTTAAAATTCGCGGAACAGGACGCTGATTTTATAATTAGCTGTATTGGATTGAATAGAATTTGCGTTAACAAAAAAGATTGTGTAAATGGTTATATTCACTCGAGTAAAAGTACTACTTACTCCTCATCCATCAAGGTAAACTTATTCGTACTTTTCCAAAATAGTACCACTAGCTATAGTATGATGCAGTTCATTTAAAGAATTTATAATTCTTATTTTAATTACAATGCTTTCATTAATCCAGTAGAAAAATTTGGGGTACAAATGTTCCTGTTTCTTTTTTAAACGTTACTCCGTAATCTTAGTTTTAATAATAACGCGATAGATCGTTTTCTTATTGCTTCAAAAATATGAGAAATTTAATTTCAGTCCATCGAAAGCTTTTAAAAAATTGTACAACGATATTTTTCGTAACAGATTTTAGATTTTACCTGCAACAATCATTAACAGATGTTGTTTTCTTAACATTTCTCTTAATAGACTCAACAATGCAGGGTACATGATCAAGTTTGTTGCACGATTACAAAAGAATTTGAAAGGAAATTGAAAACGTCTAGCAAAAATGTAAAAGATAATTCTAATAATATAAACTATCAAACTGAGCAATCATCTATAAGCTATAACCAGGTCGCAGTAACTAAAGAAAGGAATGAGCCAAATATTTTTGGATCTTCTATGCAAAGTATATTAATTTAACTTTCCATTTATTATACACAATTGATAACGATAATATGCAATAACAGCTTATATGTAATTTTAAGCTTGAAAGTGGCTACAGCATATACAACAAACATACATGTACACATATGCACAATACCACATACACATATGTACACGATATAGAATTTTACAAATTAGGTTTTAATTAACGAAGATAAAACGAAAAATTATCTTATTTTCGTTCCAACAGCAAATTACTTTTTACAGTAATTTAAAAAAAATATATTGTGAGATTATTATAGCACAATCCACTATTCGTTTAGAAAATATTTGCTGTCCTGCGTAACTAAAAAATTCGAGAAAATAACAAATTTTATATCTAGTACAATAATAAACGTTAAAAATAACGTGCTTATAACGGCATTGCTGAACAGGATCGGATACATCTTGAAAGAGATTTCTAACTAAAAAACCATCAACCTTGATGCGTTCCATTTCTATTTCGAAATTCTGTCGATATAGTTGATATACTAAAATGCTCAAACTAGGATTGTCGCTATCCATATTTCTCGAGAAAACAACTCGTAACATGTTATAGCTTATTCTATATTCATAGTTTTCTAAATGTTATGCAACTAAAGAATACCTATTTTAGCAAATCGTATAAATTATTCAATTTCTTAATTTTCTGGTTGCTAAATAAAATAATTGGTATCATTAATATTAGTTGTAACGCAATGCATGAGATAACATAATATTGCTAGGGAATATCTTATTGCGACAACAATTTAATAACATTATTCATTGAAATATCAAAATATTTAGGCGCTTTTGCAATTCCGACCCATGTACAGCTTGGATGTGCAGCAGCGCTTATATGTGTTGAAGAGAAGTTCTGCACTATGGACGGAACGATCAGTCCAGAGCCTGTTATTCTGTCGGAAAAGCAACTTCTTCGACGTGTGCCAATGAGTGTGAGTAAAAATTACCGTGAGTAAAAATTACCGATTAAAAATACCGCGAATAAAAGTAACAAATATTCAAAATGTAGAGTTCACAACGTCCAGTCTTAGGGTGCCCTCAGGCGATAAATAATATTGTCAATATTTCAAGGTTTTCAACGAAAATACAACTTGTCAATAAATATTGACAATATTGTATTGATAATACATGTTGATTTTTTTAGTTCAGAACCTTGAACATATTGACAACATATATCGATAGACCAAGGGCACCTTTGCAGATATAATCGTACTTTCATGACTTCGAGGAGTTATAGAAAAAGATTAAATATCAAATAGAGAAATGTAATACAACATATATAAATATAAATTTTGCATAAAAATTCTCTTGTCGAAATATATCTGTAAATATATTTAAAATTGAAATGTACCGATAGACGCATTGTTTTAAAATTATACTTGCAACATAGCGGTACATATGTACTGCTATTATATCTCAGTAAATAGAATGCCGATGTAGTATAAAATTTATACTGATTTTAAAATTATTTTCGAAGGTAAAAATATGTAGCAATATCGTAATAGTTGTATTATAATATAAATAAACAGTGCTCATTTGGATATAAGAACATTGAAAATACAAGTAAAAGATTTACTAAAGAAATAATCTTTACTAAATATAAATGAATAAATCTTTAAGTTTTTAATTTAGGCACAGAATATTTGAAGATAAATATTTTTATTGAATTTTCGAAACTCAGCTTACAAGAAACGTTGTTATACTTGTTCATAGAGTTGCAAAAATCCTGATAATGGAATAATTGGCAAATGTTGTCGGGATCCAAACTACGTAGATCCTTGGCCAACAGGGAATCTTCCGGCAAATTACTCCGGTGGATTTGACGAACAAGGATTTCCAACGTTTATGAATATTGTAAAAGTAAAACTACCCAATATACCTGCAAAAACTACTAAAATACCTGCAATCAATCGCAATGTAGAGTATTCCAAAGAAGTTGAGCCCGTGTTAATACCAGAAAATTCCGATATTTCTACGAAAAAAGTATTTTTAGTTCCTCCAAATACGGGCATAGATGACAGAAGTGGTTTTAACACGCCAAAAACAAGATCAAGATGTGGTATTAGAAATAAGGTAAGTATCTTTAAATAAGTGTCAGTAAATGCGACGAATTCTATTTCCTTTGTGCCAATTTTTATTACGAAATTATCAAAACCGACTAAAAAATCAAACAGCCGAAATTTATATAATATAAAAATAAAAAAAATTGTAGTAACAATGTAAACCGAGTCCCTTTTCATGCCCGGAGGACTGAAAAAATAAACTATTACTAACTATATAAACTATTATTCTTACTATTATTATTATTAAATAGAAAAAATAACTGCATATAATTTTATACATATACATATAATTAAATATACAATAACGTTATGACGTTATCATGGAAGGGCAGTGCAGTACGTGTCAGAAACAAGCTATGCTAAACTCACAGAATTTCTTATCAAAAGCTTTTCTTACCGAATTTCTTACGGGAAGACTGTTCACCACAGTAAAATTCGAAATTTCATTTTGAAACACAAATTAATAAGATTTATGAGCTAGATGGCGTCATTTAAATGTCAAGTGACTAAGTGTACACATACATACAAAATTACAAATATTTTTATAAGTACACATTCAGCTTGTTCTTGTAAACAATTAGCAGTAGTTTGTATATTTTTGTGTTTTCAATGTATTTCCACCTTCGACAAAATAATGCATCGCACATAAAAACCATACATTTTTATTTTTATAATTATCAAGCCGTCCCCTTGTCTCTTCTAATTTTGCTATGAACGAAAATCTATTTTGTACATTACAAAATATTTTTATTGAGTTATCATTGAATTGTAATATCTACATAAATTATCACAATGTAGAATACTTTTATTAGCATTTTACTTTTAAAAGCAAATACTTTTATAAGCATATGCCATAAAATGTGAAAGCAGTATATGTAGGATGTATTCCTATTTCAATTTCCTGTGAAAATGATATGAAATAAAAGAAGAAATTTTCTCATTTCTATGCGAACTCTTTTGTAAATGTACAAGTACATATGCATCTATGCATACTACATTAAAGTCATGAAATTCAAACACGTGTAATACGTGTAATGTGTGAAAGAGTAAAAAAATGTTAATTGTTTTTTCGAAATATGCTTCACTTTATTTTTCAACGAACATCTCAATTTTATTATATCGTATTTGACTGTAATTATAATGCTTCAATATTTACACATATTAATCGAGTCGTATCTTTTAAAAGAATGTAAATTACGAGAATACAGAGAACAATAATCGATGTAATAAAACGTTCGAAAAAAATTAGGATGTCAATAAAACCATTTAACATATTACAAGTACGCTATTTATTAACATAAGAAATTGAAATATGCAACAATATGAAACAATTAACGTTCTGAATATGAGTAAATAAAAAATGTTTTTAAAAGGATTGTTCTCTGTTGTCAGGTATTAAAACAATCACAAGAAACGGACTCCAAAACAGTTTTTGCAGAAATTCCATGGCAAGCGATGGTTTTACATTTAAAGGAGCGGAAAATTCTCTGTTCTGGTGTTCTAATTGGAAATCAAGATGTATTAACAGCAGCTAATTGCATCTACGGGTAAGCATACTAAATATAAAAACAGGCAATAATAATTAATTACACAGATCAAAATATGCCTAGAAATATTCATATATTTTTCTTGTATTATTTTGCCCAGAAGTTTCAGTTTCACTTAAAAATTTTGTTCAGATGGAAAATAGAAGAAATAAAAAAATATATTTTCATAAACTAATAAATATATATGTATATTCGTTTTACTTGAATTTTAACTCAAATTTATTGATAAAAATGAAATCTGTCAAAAAATCTCAATTTATTTTCTATTTTCGATAATTTAGCGAGAATTTGCTCTTACAGAACAATATCTCAATTAAACACAGGTTAACTTCATCATAACTTACAAATTACGCATAAGAAACGGTACAACGAATAGATACTGTTATATAGGTATATAATATAATAATATTATATAGAGTGGATAAGAGGGGAGGTAGATATATAAGAAAAGAGAGATAGACAAGGAAAAAAGTATAGATAGATATAAGGGAGGAGGTAATAAGATGATAACGCCATAAGACTGATAGAATGTAAAAAGCGTAATAGGTAAACGAGATGTAAAACCGAAAGGCACGGACTAAGTAATAATAATAATAATAATATAATAATATTATATATTATTATATATAATGTATTATATATTATATAATATTTTATTATATAATATATTATATTATTATATTATATAAACTTCTATAGGCCTAAAGTATTAATAGTAGAAAAGAACAAAAAATTTTCCGAAAACGGATTCGTGAAGCTACTCAATAAACAGTAAAAAGTCATGGAAAAAAAAGAAGTTGTATGCATTATTCAATAAAATGCAGATTTTATGAATCATGAAAATATTTTATCTCCAAAATTTTTTTAAATTTCGTAACGAAATTTCCGAATGATCCACCCACAAAATTTAAGCGAAGAATATAGCATAGTCACCATATTTGGAAAGGTGTACGCAACTTCTTATTAAAATCTCTTAGAATATAACATATGCAAATGATGCAACCTAAGATACTTACGGGCATTTAAAATTCAGATACATTTCTAGAACTATTATCAAAAACATGACCGAATATTACAATATACTTTTATTAAATAAAAAGTATTTTTTCTATTACAAATGATGACCTCTTTCATGGTACATGGATATCGCGCTTTCTGCTGCAAGTGAAATTTACTTTTTATAGTAATTATATTTATTAAGCTTATTATTATTATATTATAAGCTTATTATTATAATCCTATTATTTTTTGCATTTGATTATTTAATTTTAATATTACCGTTTGTAAGATATATGTAATTAGCTTAGAATAAACTGTTATCATTTTATTTTCTTCATCAAAATATTTTACATTATTATTCAAGTCTGCTGCCGGAAGATATTTTGATAAAATTGGGAGAATGGAAATTGGGGTACGAATTAAAACATGAGGAACCATTGCCTTTCCAAATCATCAATGTATCATCCATAAGTATACATCCTTATTATGAAGGAAAACCTGGAGAATACGACCTCGCAATGTTGCATCTCGAAAATCCCATTACTTTCGATCGTCATATAAGTCCCATATGTCTGCCTGATTCAAAGCATTTACTGCAAAATAATAAATTGTGCATTGCCACTGGTTGGGGAAAGTCCATTCTTCAAGGTAACTAAGCGAGGAATATCGTCTATTATATTTAAATAAATAATTTACACGTAAATAAAAAGTTAAATATTGTTTATCATAATAATGTTACTTCTTTCATAATTCCGATTCTGTTTGCGAGTACAGTCTAACATAAAAATTTTATTATTTTTGTATATATGTTACTGTATACATGTTATTATGATTGTATTTATTTTTGAGAATCAAAATAATCCGGAACTTAAACCAAATTAAATGATTAAATACATAAATATTTCTGTTTTAGCACATTACGCTGGTGCAATTATGCATGCAATTAGCATGAACATACTATCCAGAGAACGTTGCCAAGATGTGTTATTACTAAGCACAAATCTTGGAATTAATGTTACAAATGGGACTATCTGTGCTGCACCCAAAGAAGAAAAAGATAATATTTGTGACACAGATGTTGGGGGACCTCTTGCTTGTCAAAATGAGCATGGTGCTTATGAATTAAGTGGAATTTATAGTCAAGATACAGGATGCTATCCATCAAATCAAGTAAGATAATGATATTATCATATATTACTGGAGATATTACTATTTATATCTACATTAATGTTATTAATTACAATAATAAAGAAATAGGAAAAGATGTTTTGAATACTGTTTTTGTATTTTTGTGTTTGTCGATACAATTACTCATATTAGTTATAGGAATCAATCAATATTCGAATATCGTATGCTACTTTTATATTAAATTAATAAATCAATCTTAATATATTTTATTTATTTCTAAAATTAATAAATTTTAAAATCAGAAATAGATAAATACAAATTCTCTGCTTTATATTTTAGGTAGCTGTGTTTGCTTCATTAGATGTAGCATGGGTAAAGAAAATCATGTCCAACTCTACAGTTGAAGGAAACAAAATAAATATCAAATATGATGCAAACAATGAAAATTCAGCGTCAAGTGATTATAGGAAGAGCACTTTGGTTACAGATAATCAATATCTACCTCCACATTAAAAATTTATTGACTAATATTTTTTTTCCTTAATATTTAATACTCTTTATCTTTTTGTATTATATAATAATTATTAATAAAATTGTTATCCTTGGGAAGTATCTTAGCATAAGAATTTACAATTACATTTTATTCTACTTTACAAATTACTGTTAATCTTATATATTGGGTAATAGCTTTAGGAAAAAAATAAAAGATTAATTCTATAGCTGTTTGAATTAATACATTACAATCCTGTCATCAGAATCACCTCTAAATTGATTTACTAGTAACTTAATATATTTCAAATGACTAAGTGGACATTCGTTTCTTTGCTTTTTTACAAATTATATAATATGTATGAATTTCTATACAGGATAATAGATATTTCTAATCTTTCAAAAAATAACTTATACCACCACTCAAGAGTTTTTCTCATAAAGGAATATGTTAAACTGCATTGGTCTGCTTAATCAACACCATCCATAAATTTTATGTAATATAGAATATTAGATTTTTCTACAATAATTTTAGTATCATTCCATAGTATCCTTTTGACAGAACTAGTTCCACCATTGTCCCAATTTGCCAACATTACTGTAATCTGCTTATTTTCCAAAACCAGGATCAAAGTATTATTTCCTTAACACTTAGCCAACCGAATGGGGAGATCTCCCCTCTGTGAAGAACATCGCTGGGTGACCCAATGGGAAGATCTCCCTTTTTGACTTTAGCAATGCATTTTATCTTTTGTTGTTGTTATTATTAGTTATCGTTTGCCTGGAATTGTTCCCAATTAATTGCGTCATTTTTTCTGCTTTTATAAAGTACAGTATATAATAAAATACACCAATTTAGTGGTGTTAAAATTAATTAAAATATTACACTATTAATTATGACTAAATAAAGTTATAATCGAATGATGTCACACTATAAAAAAATATTAAAATGCATTATGAATTTTTTATTTCACGTTCAAGTCGTGTTATTTATCTTTAGTCATCTTTAATGTTTTTAATTTTACCTATATTTTTTACACTTTTAATATATACTTTTAATTTGATGTTTCGTATAAACAATATATGAAATCGTTAAATAAAATTATTACCGCAAAATATAATTAACCACTTAAATAATTTTTACACCTCCTTGTTTTTAACTAGTGAATACCAGTCCTTGATATTTGCAAAAATGCGCGGTGGACAGCGTATAGGTTAGCTTATCCGAGGGAAATAGCTCGCTATGGCGCGCGCGGTTGGCTAAATGTTAACATGCTACTATATATGTTTCATTCTATTTTATCTTTTATGGCAATCTTTTTCTATTTGTTTGAATATTTTCTTTGAATTTGTTTGGTTAGATAACACTTCATCTTGTATAATTTTTTGGCCAAAGAACAGCTTGTATAATAGTCAATGAACATACGGTGTCCTTGAGAAACTGGGGCTTTATCCAATAGCGTTTTATACAAAAGTAAAGAAATTCTAGTTGACACTGGAAGATCAATTCTTATCAATTGTTCTGTTGACAAAAGACTATTATCAAAGTACCACAATACTGCAAATGTGTCCTGTTTCAGTGCCTATTATTATTTTTATTTCTTATTTTCCATTTGATTGGCTCCTCTGGGTTCTAGGTAATAAAAGAAACTGCCTCTTTGTATTTCACAACTACAGAGATATTCTCACCCGGCACAAAATAAAGCAAAAATTTTGAGTTTATGTATTTCAAATAACAACTCAACTCTTTCCTACAAACAAGTTCTCATGCTTCCATCTTCCTTTTGAGACTGTCATCAAATGAAGTATCCAAAAAATTTCGGTAAACCTATCTTAGGTAAATGTATTGGAAGAAAAAATCCGACCGATATCATTTGTTAATCAATATCCTTGAATATTGGAACCGATGGCATTGTACCTATATGTTTAATTACTCCAATGGGAGTCCATAGATAAATCTAACCTAAACCTAAGCCATATCTAACTCACGTCAAAGAGCATATAACAATCCTTATCTTGAAAACTAAAGCCGAGCAGTAGTTATATGTATAGGAAAAAGTTGGCCAAAATCATGATCCTGAGAACATATTTGAAAATCATTGAACGATTAGCATAATAATTATAATAATTTAAAATACAGTATTATAATAATAATAGTAATAATATTCATAGAACAGTGCTGTACTATGAAATCTAAAAGAAACGACTATTTATTTTAGAGTGTTTTCTTTTTATATACAAAACAGTGACTACTAGTACAAGGTACAATATAACCTATCTGGTACTTATAACAGCTACAAACTACAAGCTGCAACCTATCATTCTTTCCTTCGGTCTTAGTTACAAAACAAAACGTTTGATATCGAACCGTTGCTTTGCCTACAAGAAAACGTAAAACCAGCTATTGTTGCCTCTCGATTCTGGAATGCAAAGAATTAATACCAATCAAATACGTAAAACAGTTTAACAATAAACGACTGAAATTATGATAAGAGACATTGTAACACATTGGTAGTTTAATACATACAGGGTGGTTGGTAATTAGTGGTACAAGCGGAAAGGGTGTGATTCTACGCGAAAAAAGAAGTCGAAAATATAGAATAACAATTTTTTTTTAATTTTTTTTTTTTAATTTTTCCATCGAGACAACGATCTACAGTGAGATCCGTTATAACGCACCGCACGCGTATTGAGCGAAAATTCAAAGTCGATTTTCTCGAAACCAAAGCCTCAAACGAAAAATTTTTATTCTATATTTTCGACTTCTTTTTTGTATGTACTATCTTAAATAAAGCTATATATGTAATCACTATTGTAATTTATCATTGGATATTGATTTTTTAATTTATTAATTTAAACCTTTTTATTATTAAAAAATCTAAATTTTCTTATCTTAACAACATTTCATTTCTTTATAATAATATTTTATTGATTTAGAAACCTGTCTTGTACATATATATGAAAACAAAATTTTGCAGATATAGTATTTACAAATAAGTAGCGAATAAGTTAAATATGCAGTTAACCGTGCGTCTAATTGAAATAATATGTACCAATAGTTTCAAACTTCACTTATACTTCTTAAATTCATACTTTCAGTGGCGCCAATTTGGTGCAACTGTGTCCACTTTTGGTACTAAAATATTGAATCCTTTTCCCTGCTATCATCCGACACAACATCTATTCAAAAAGACGTTCATTTAATGACGAAAATCATGTACCTGTAATACAGGACGACGAAAGTTTGAAATACTTAGTAAAAGATTAATTCTACTTTTCGTATCATCGAGTAACGCTACTATTAAACATGGATAAAAGAAAGATGTCGTGAGTACTTTACCACCCTTGTCTAAACTTTTGCGTTTTAAATTATTTCTTTGCTTTAAAAAAATTACGTTGTTTTATTTCAACGGAAATTAACATAAATTTTCCACTGAATTTGGTGCATTTATTTTAGGAATTGAAAATCTTGCAAAATTAGAAAAATTCTAGGTTATTCTTCTACTCATTCTTGTATGTTTTAATCTCTATTTTTTATTTACTTTTTATTTTAATGTTTGCTTTAACGAAAATAAAAAATGATAATTCTATCAATTGACAGTTTATTCTTTAACGATAAAAATATGTATTTACTAGGTTAATTTGTTGATTTGTGCATACCACCCAACATAAGTTTGAAGATGACTGTCATTAAAATTAATTTAGTATTTTATCTTCAGAAACGTCTTATATCTAACCAAATAAATTAATTTATTTAAATTTTAATATGAAAATTGAACGTTAACTGCAACTGTCAAATTTGCAAAATATTTCTTGTACATTTGTAAAAATCAATATAGTGAAATAAAAATTTTAAACTGTAAAGGAAGTACAGGTTTTCTAGTATCAAGAATAATTATCTGTTTTAAAATAAATTATAACTCATATTTTAATTAATTAAAATCTTTTAAAGTATATGTTAAATATTTTTTTTATAAATTCTTTTATACAATTAGATTATTATATTAATAATAATATGATATTTCTATGACAAGAACCTGGACATTTTTAAATATCTTCTTTATTAAAATTAAATTTCTATTACATAAATATATTATTTTATAAGTAAAAAGACTATATATGTCAGACTCTTTTTTTTATTATTCCATGTTATGTATGGACTACAATAAGTTAATCTTATAGTCTGAGTTTAAACATTTTTCAATGTAATTTTGAAAATAATATTTGCTCATTGACAAGTTATGTTTAGGATAAAAATTGATAGTTAATTGATTCATTAACATCTTATTTGTTTTAGGACAGCAGGAGATTCCCTGTATCAAATATTAGAAATTCCAAAAACTGCCACTCCTGAAGAAATTAAAAGGACTTATAGAAAGTTAGCATTAAAATATCATCCTGATAAAAATCCAAATAATCCAGAAGCGGCAGATAAGGTAGAGTTTGATACGATACATTAGAAAAGATTAATATTAATCATATCCATTTTATTTTAATAACAAACATCTGTTTAACACTTATTTTATTTTAATTTGTCAGTAAATTGCAAACTTTCATATTTGTATGAAAACAATTTCTTCTTACTTTTCCTATTATGAGGAGAAATTGCATCTTTTATAGTTTAGTTTGATTCGTTTGCTTCCAATTTCATATAATTTCAATTTTTAGTTGTGAGAATAAGTATGCAATTTAACTTTTGATAGAGATGTATATCTTGTTTTTCATATAATAGTTCTATAATTTTCTTAAAAGAGTTCATGTCTGTTCTATAAATTGAACAATATTTAAATATTTTGTCATAGAACTAAATGTGATAACATTTGTTTCCATCCAACTATATTTTAAAGCCTATTATAATGATGTATGCATATTTAGATAAATCTTATAAATCGGATATGGAAAAAATTTTAATTATTACTTTAATCTAACACAATATAACTATGTAAAGTTCATCTTTTTAAACATAATTATGTTTCAGTTTAAAGAAATAAATAGAGCACATGCTATATTAACAGATTTAACTAAGAGAAATATATATGATAATTATGGATCTCTTGGATTATATGTTGCGGAACAATTTGGTGAAGAAAATGTTAATGCATATTTTGTAGTCACTTCTGGTTGGTGCAAAGTAAGTCTTTATTATAATTTCTAAGTTTTTCTATAAACTAAATATTATTTTAATATTAGCTTTGATTAGAATTTGATAAAATTTTATTAATAGTAATATATAATATACAGATGAGTGAATACAATGACTTTTATTTGTTCAAATTTATAATATTTTCATTTAATTATGAAATTAATAAACTTACTTTCCAAATGCATAATTTAAATCTTCGATGTCAATATCATGCAACTAATTATATGTTATAAGTTTATAATTATCACATTAATTAAAACTAAAAGAATTTGTTATTTGCAGGCACTCTTCATATTTTGTAGTCTGATAACTGCATGTTATTGCTGTTGTTGCTGCTGTTGTTGTTGCAACTTTTGCTGTGGCAAATTTAAGCCAACACCACCAGAAGATAGTGGAGAATACCACAATTTACAGGTAAGATTATTACTTATGTTTCCATTTCTTAAATATTTTATGCCGTGGACAATTATATTGTTTATACAAAATGAAATTAAAAATATTCTCCATCCGTTCCAATTAATTATCAAATATTAATTGTTGTTTATGTTATCGTATATTTACTAGAAATGTACGAATATAAAAAAGAAAAGGAATTTTTAAAAATCCATAGCATAATCATTATTTTTGATAAATCAAGGAAATTATTTTTAAGTATATTTTATAATACAAAACATTATACTTTTTTAAAATAAATCAACGTTTATCAATTTCTTGAAGTTACTTAAATTAATAGATGTTCAAAATAAAAAATATAATTTGAATGACGTTTTTAATATATTTTAGCTTGAAAGAAAATTATATAAGAATTAAAATTCTATTACATATATAAAAATATAAAACATTTTCAATCTTTTAAGAGATTTGTGTCTTTTCATATTTTGTTGATTTGCAAGAATGAATGATTCATATGAAGTCCCAAAGTAATTTACAAATGTTGATGTACATAAAATTTGTATTTAAAATATCAAATTATATAAAACCTAATATATATATAAACATAAATAATATATATAGTAAAGCCTCATTAATTAATCGTCACAAAATACTACTTAATTGATGAGTCGTTATCCTCATCTCTGGAAAATTCCCCCATGATTCTATCGATTTCAGTTACCGATTTTTTTCGGATTTGTATGACACATCCAGAAGCTAGATAACTGTGTTGTGTAACTTGATACGAAATCAAATGTCTATGAGATAATATATTAATTTAGTAATGAATTTTTTATTTATGATCTTTTTTGAATTACACTTTTATGACGTATATATGAGATCTTCATGATCTTTTCCTACGCTTGGCAAGATTTTATCTGTATTTAAAATCAAGTCCTAGTCATGATAATTTGTCGCCAAATGGTGCCAATGTTCGGGACTTTAGTGTATAGACATATGTATATATCTATAAAAAAATAACGAAAATGCGTATATGATAAATAGAAGTGTCATAAAATTATGTTGTTATTATGACCAAGCATTCTAGAAAAGATTAATTTTTATTGATCGTATTTCATCTTTGATGTAACATTCTGTATAAACATGAAATCTGAAAATATAATAAAAATATAAATGTTTTGTTTGCATTGCATCAAGTGTCCAAGTATATGGTTGCATGATAGTGTACATCTGTAGAGTTATCCTTGGTGATTAAATATTCATACAAGGGTGGGATTAAGTAAAATATTACATAACTTTCTAAAAATTCTTGCAGGTACCGATTACATCTTTCTTTTTTCCTTTCCTTTATCTTTCTTTTTTCTTTTTTTACTTTTTTGATTAAATGAAACTGAACAATTATCAATAAATTTTTTAGTATTAAAGGGACAATTTTATTTAAAATACTTTTATCAACAACATAAATAACATTTAGTTGATGCACTCTTTCTTATTCTGCACAATTTGAATTATGACGAAAAATATTTTATTTAAGAATTTCTTTGAGAAGGCAAACAAAGAAAATATAGGTGAAAAATATGCACAATGTATGTATTCTGAATATTTTTAATTTGATTATTAATAGTAATTCTTTTCTTTTTTCTTTTTCAATCTGTTTGTTACTTCATGTCATTTAACTTCTTTTAGAAAATGATCTGACACATTTTAACATACTTATTAATCATATATGAATTATGTGTATACATATATAGTAAGAAAATATTGAGATAATATATAGATAATTTTGAATAAGCTTGTTTGCTCACTATGAATACGTGTTCATTTCAGTTTAATTTATTAGTTTCCTCCTTAGATACAATATTGCAAAAATTGTTGAAGGAAGGCGGAGTATGTATTTATGTGGTTAATATGAACGCGACTTTAAAATTATATCCCTTGCTGTCAAACTTTTTCATCTCGCTTAAACAATAGTATTATCATTTTTTACATTTTTCATAAAACTATCTAAAGCTTATTCTAACAAACAAATGTATTTATTTTGGAGAGATGTTAAGTTAAAAAACACTAAAGTTTGCCATTTTATAAGAAGAACCATTAACATGTTTATTTCAGAAATTATTATTACTTTTTATATTATATTAAATTCTGAATGTAATTTTTTTAAAGTTTTATAGTTTTTCTGATTGTAAGTTTGCAAGGTGAAGTCGAATGGGACAACCGTGTAGGGGCTGATTCAACGTGAAAAAAATAAGTCTAAATATACAATAGAATTTTTTCATAAAACGATTTGTTTTTGAGAAAAATAAATTTGGAAATGTATTATGCAGATGTAATCAGACCAGTTCTTAACTAAATATGTTTTCAATTTTTATTCTCTTAAAAATGATGCCATAAACAGAAAATTTTCATTTTATATATTCAACTTACTTTTACATCTAGAATAACGCTGATCGTTTACTTACTAGTCGATACTTAATTAAGTTTAAGTATTATTGACAAATTTCCAATCTTTAGTTTCTCGAAAATAAAACATTATATGAAACAATTTTATTCTGTATTTTCGACTTATTTTCCCACGTGGAATTATCATCATCCTGGTTGTATGACCTATCCGGTCTTGCCTTGTAAATTCTAAAACTAAATGTCAATTCAGATTAAAAATGTACGTAGTGAATGTGTTAAACTTAAAAATAACTCTGTTTTTTCTCTAAATACTTTGTATAATTACAAAAAAAAAAAAATACAATGACAATTCATATAGGTACATGATGTTCAAATCCTGTTGTAGATATATGCAAGGATTTTCATTATATACGAACAACAATTTATTAATTAATCTAGAGAATCAATCAATGAATGATCAAGAGAAAATATTATTAATTTATTAATATTTTAAAATTATCATCTGAAATATCTCTATCATATAATATTTGTATAATTAAAACTGTATGAAAATGTTTTTTACGAGAATAACATAGTTTTCTGGAGTAATGGTATGATAGTAATATGGTAGTAATATCTTTACTCTATAAAAATTTATTATCTTGTCCGAAAAGTTTCTTTCGTTTCATAAGGTGATAAAAGATATACAACAATTTCTATTTTATATTATTTTATTGAATTAGGTATGATTCATTTCGTTATATTTCTATTATTATGTTCATGCATAATTCAGTAAACTAATATAAAACAAAAAAACATTGTGCATCTATTATTTTCTTACAGAACGAAAGAAACTTTTCGGACAACCTAATAGATTGTATAAAAATATCAAATCTTGATTACTACATATTTAATCCTAAGACTTCTAAGATTTATGCCACTATTTTATTGGAGTTAGGAGCAGTATAATACGTGCCATTAAAAAAATAATATTTATCTTAAACCTGAAAACGTTCTACCCTAGAAATAATTGTCAACCTGTTGTTGTATAATATTTATAAGCAAACATTCTTATATTTTTAAATTGATTAAAGTCAAGTATGTAATAAATGTTAGTCAATTCTTGAACTCTAAGAACAATAAGGAGATAATATTTACAATATTCCTCTCTATATAGTTTATAGCTAACTATCATATTAGTTCTTTAACCAACTTTTCGTATTATTAAAAACAATGAAATATTATTTTTGACGCTCACGTTAAATGGATATTTTGTACAATTATATATTTTGTACAATAGTTTAATTTAATCTTTGATGTAGAGTATGTTCCATCTGGAAATCAATTGATTATTTTGTTTCAATTTAATGGTGCAATATATAATTCTTCAACTATTCTCAATGTTTTTTAATGATATTTGTATCATTAATAGATTTTACTTAGATTTAAGTATACCCTTGTAAATACATGTTAAAAACTTTTGATCATATTTATTTTAAAAAATCTCAAGGATAGGTGCATTTTTTGGCTCTTTAGGTATCTTAGCCCTCTTAAATCCGTGATAATCTAGTAGAAATCATATACTTAGATATCACAATATAATTTAAGCATAGAATATTAGTTTGAGAAGATTCATTGAGGAGAAGGTTCATTAGTGAGAAGGTAAATTTATAAAATAAGCTTACTCTACATGTAAGTTTGCATAAAAATTTCTAAAAATGATATTTGGGGCTTTATGATTATTATCCTTAATTACAAAGTAAATTAAATTATTTTATGGCACACAATTTACAATTGCACTAAATATCTCATATAGTAATATAAATATAGTGATATACAAAATGTTCTTGAACAAATGTTCAATGATATTCTACAAAATGTTAGCGTGATTTAGTATCACTTACATCTTTTTTCAATAATTTATAGTATTTAAACAAAATTTATTTTAGATATTCTTCTAGATACAATTCTAAATATGAAACGTATGAAATTTTTTAAAAACTATAAAAATAGATTTATTATTAAACATCATAATGTATAATGTATTATTAAATTATGGGATAAGTAATGTCGTTTTTAAATTGGTTTTTTTTATGAAAGCTTTTGTTAGATAAGAAAATTTTGCAATATGAAGATTGTTAGTAGATGACAAGAATTTAGTGGATTTCTATGAAAAGGATTTTTTGACTGTTGAGCCAGATGATTCCAGCATTCTTGCATGTGATTTGTTTAATTATTAGCATTAGTTATAATTCGTGTTAGTTTACTACAAATTTATACAAGTTATTTACTAGTATAGTACAAGCCTCTGTTAAAATATATTGTTTCTTATCCAGTTTCCAGAAAAATTTTGCATGGTTTTTTAATCTTGCACGAGATTAGATATTATAATTCTTTAGATTGAAGCTTATTATTGTATAGTACTCATCACTAATGCTTGGCAAAAAGCTTCATTATTTTATTTTGATAATTAGAAGTATGAAAATTGGATATTTACAGAGCTTATGCATTACACAATTGTGCCTTTTCTTTGCTAAGGGACGTATGATATATCTTTTTTCATATAGATTAAATTACATCATCATCTTGCAAAGAAATGTTGGAATAGGGTGATAAAAAGTGATTAGGTATTTTTGTGGGATGTTTTAATTAAATACGTTTACTAAAGAAAATCTATTTCCTTTAATAAATATTAGGTTATCCCAAAAGTTTCTTTCGTTTTATAAAGAAATAGTAGATGCACAATATTTTTTGTTTTATATTATTTTATCCAATTATGTATGATACATTTTATCTCAATAGGACGATTCAATTAAATAATATAAAACCAAAAATTTTGTGCATCTATTATTTCCTCATAAAACGAAAGGAACTTTTGGGACAACCTAGCACATCTATTTAAAATGTCAGCGAATTTCAATTTAAAGGAATGGTACAACAGTAAAACATACATGCATAGTTATATTTGCAGAAAAAATGTAGTTCTCAAAATATAAATCATTCATATTTTATTCTGGCAGTTTTTATTTTACAATCTGAAAGGTAACTTGTTTTAGTTGTACGAATACTATACTATACCTGGTATACTATAGTATGTAATCTTTCATTAAAAGTTTGAATGTAGCTCATTTTCCTAACTTTTCCATTTCTCGTTTTGATATCTACAGTATACATGTTTCAATATTCTTTAATATAATTTAAACCATTGTTATCGAATCCTTCTTTCGAATGGTAGAGTATATAGAAAATATGTGTTAGCCATATTTCTTTCGCTCCTAATAAATTTTTTGTGTAATATGGAAACATTCTTAGCAGTTATTATCTTTTTTCATACTTTGTATGTGATATACTTTGCAAGTGATGTTCGTACTTAATCTTTCTGAACCAAAAAAGCGACATTACTTATAACTTATAAGAGCATATAACATTCAGGAATTGTTATTGATTGTTCTTTTAAAGTAGAGCACAACAATTTTTAATACATACGTTTTATTACTATAAAGTCACGGTTTATTTTCAGATTAGCCATATAATGATATATATTTTATTAAATACATATAATATTTCAACTATAATATTATCATTAAATCATTAAATTTAATTTTTAACTTTTATATAAAATAGTATATTATAAAATATCTTTTATTTTTACAAGATAGAATCTCAAACCTAGAGGTTAGGAAGAAACGAAGCTTATGAAAGAGAGACAAGAAAGACAGAAGTTTCGAATCCGTAATTTTTACGAAAATTTATGATATTTATCAGAGGGTTACTATAATGCTTGAATATATATTACTATCATACTTATGATAATTGTAAAATTATGTAGTATTATAAAGTTTTACAATGAATTTATTGATATTTGAATGTTTCATTAATTATTGTAAGAATTAAAAATTTGTTAATGTTCAGTTCTTAAAATTACTTTGTATAAAAATACAACAGCATAAAAGTACTTGGTTATTTGTTAATATTTGAATATATATATTAGCAATATTCAAAAAACACTCGTCAAGATCGCAACCCATTCTTGTGAGATCAAGGCTATTTTATAAATACATACACACCTATAATTGGTTGTATGCTTTTCATTTTAGGAAGGGTATAGAAACTATAATAACACGAGAAGTTTTGTTACATATATTCAAATTAAAATATCGTTTCATCCTCCTGCCAAAATTAAGAAGTCGTGCTTCGTTTTAGAAATGTTGCACCTGTTTAGTTTTACAAAATTACGTCTTTTTATTAACACTGGTTTTACAGATTTACGAGGACAAGAAAGTAATATTTCTTTTTCTTTATTTCTCGACAATTCAGTGCACTTTTAATGTAATTGATTATTTCCTTGATCAGTCATTTCATATTTGTCATACATCATCAATCTGTAATTTGTGAAATCTGTCTAATTTAGCCTAGCATGCACATTTTACTTCTGCCTTTTTTTTTTTAGAATACGATAGATTAGCGGTTTTGTTTACGTTGTTGTTGTATTGTAGCGGAACCAGAACCCAGAGGCAAATGTCGTGATGAATCAGCCCAGAGGCCTGGTTAAGGTAAGTTTTTTCCAGTATCAGTGGTTCTTAGTCCTCTAATTTTATTTAAGAAATGTGACTGAATTTTGTTTTAGTTGCGACAAATGTTAAGAAATCTTGTTGATAATTATGGAAGTAGTACTAGAATTTTTTAATAGCGAACATATGTTTTCTTCTTCTTTAATCGTTAATAATCGTTTATGCTTGTTAAATGTTATTTTTTAATTAATTTCAATCGCGCAAATTGTTTTTGTCTCATGATACAGAATTATATGTTTCTCATTTTATATTTGCATATAATTTACGAAATTTAAAAATCGCGAGTTCGTTACGAAAACACAATATTTATAGTTTCATTTAGTACATTGATATGTTTTTATACTAACTTGTAATTTCTAGTGACTTATACTAGGATTTATAAAGTAGAAATAAGATTACATCATAAAAAGAAAAAAAAATATATTATGTATTATAACAGGAGGAAATGAGAACCATTGAGACAAACATTTACATACAGAATACATATTGTTCGTTTCTCGATCATTTTCATACCAGCTTCTTGAACATTTTCGTTTCTTCTTTCATCATTTTTTTTTCTGGTCTCCATACCGGAATATACAGAACGAGAATTGCAGGTTTGTATGCATTAACTAAAGGGAAACATGATGCTTTAAGTTTGATAAACAGAGTTTGTGACTGATATGAGTGTTTTTTTATTTGAACTGACTTTAAAATATAGACTAATATCAATAAAGAAGTTCTAAAACTTTAGGCATTTCGCTTTACAAAAGCTGGTTTTTTATGTAACATTTTAATAATTGATCATAATTTCGTAATACTTTAATACTTATGCAAATAGATTACCTTCTCGTAATAATATAATTTATTTAATTATATCAAAGTTCCAGTGATGTTTGTATAAATGCTATATTCTGTACTTTTTGTGTTTCTTGATGAAACTGTAAAAATGTTAATTATCCTACGATTTCAATGATTTTTGAATATGTTATAAAACTCAACATTTTGAACAACTTTTTCCTATATGTATAGGGGGTGTATATGTATATGTATAACTTGCTTAGTTTCCAAAAAAAACTGCCGGCACAATTACGATGCACTTTTGCCTAGATGTGCGTTTGTGGCAGCGTATGCATCAGTTAGTTGTTGGCTGTCGACCACTTATCTTCTGTTTACAAACCAGAATCGGGAAAGCTGAAAAGCCCCAATCACATGTGTGAGACTGCGAAAAATGTGCGTTATAACTTAATTAATTTCTTCGGCTGCTTAATCCCTAACCTAAACCCAATACATTGATAATATTTACTATTAATTGAGTTATAAGCTGTAAAATTATAACAGACTCTTGCAGCCTCGCATATGTACGTTGTGTATAAAGCCTTTAAAATCGCCCAACCTTCGTTTAGAAACAGAAGATGAGTGGCCGGCGGCCGACAGCCGGCAACCAACATAGACGCATACATTGCCAGAAGTGCACAACTATAGGCAAAATCCACTGTAGTGATACTGACAATTTATCGAAAATATTTCAAATATATATAGGAAAAATATTATTCAAAATATCGATTTCTACAACTAATCCAAAAATTATCGAAATCGAGTGGAAATTAACGTTTCTATACAATGTATTTCATTTCACATAAGCTACATTTTCGATACATCTTTTTTCTGTTTTTTTAATACCGAAATCCCGTACAATTTATCTACGTAGACACTAGGTAAATTCTTATATTCCGTACGAGGTTAAATATTACGTAGACGATTTCTCCGTTAAGGAAGCGTCTATGGTGAGCTCTATCGGTTTATCAGATCTGCTTGATGAGTACCTTTCCTTAATCGAACTGTTAAATTGCAACAAGATCTGTTTTAACTTTTTTTATCACATTAGAGATTGTTGATTTGCGTAAATAAAACTATTTCAATAGAATGAAAGCCGGGTAGTAAACCAGATAACTGATTTTAATTTAAATTGTCTAAGTCTTAATCTGTAATCCGAGATGATTTCTGATTATTTCTCGTAGAAAATGAAACAGGGACACATAGAAAGAGTTTTAATTAGAGTCTAATCGTAAGTGAAATAAATGACTCGCTAATTTATATTAAGTGCCAATCAATTCAAAATATCAATCATTTTATCTAAAACAGTTTTGTGATTATTTCCTCATAAATTATAAACATTTAAATTTTGAAATAGCGTAGTTTGATCGAGTCATGTCGCACGCTATATATAGTTTTTAACGATAGGAAATATCATTTATATCTATATATGATTTCTAATTAAAAAAGTATAATGTATATTCAATTTTTGTGTCTTAAATAAAAAATTTCGCAAATAGTGACTATTTTCTATGAAAACCTACTGCGGTCTGAACAATTTGAAATTTGATATTCGGCGTAAAACCATAGTGACAGCTTCAAATGAACTGTGATTAACATCTCATCTTAGATGATAGATTTATTGTATTTAATTAGTCATGAGTGTCTTAGAGCGTAAAGCGGTCTTTATTTATCTTGGAGCATGCCTGTAGACGAGGTCTTATACGTGACAAACTGGGTATCGTGATATCAACTCACAATCAGCAGTTTTAATCCTTTCGTTCTTAACGTTAGCTATAGTCACCAATTATCACACGCTCACTGTATTCTACCAGTGACTTTAGTCACTCGTTCAAATTTTTTATCAATTCACAACTTTAGTTAAGCAGAGCATAGCTTGTTTTTTCCCCAAGATCTTCGACATTCTTTTTTTAAAATTGTTTTGTTTATGTCATAACGATTGCGTGAATAACTATTTGAATAAGAAATTGCTAATTTACATGACATAACAAAGTTACACTTCAAATTTTACGCTCTGTCCGCGATGAAGTATTATACATTCGCGTCATGACTGCTCTGTACAGTGATAGCGTGTTCGTCAAATTCGTCCTAGCGGAAGTTTAAAGTAGTAAAATAGCGTTTTAACACCTAGGTGTACGAAAAAAATGCAATTGTTAGGTACAGTGGTAGCTATATATGTATATTAAACAGGGAGAGATACAAGTTAAAAAAGAGACCAAAAAATTAGTTGATTGCTAGAAATAAATATCGATGTGGTATTTAATTTTTATGTTCCACAAACATGGAAAATTCAAATACACTTAGTGTCTGTACGCTTGGTGGATGTTCCACGTTTCAACAAAGAGTCCGACTTAGATTTTGTGAGCATGTTCATCTATCATCCCGTTGACCGCGGATTCGTTATTGAACCTAGGATCATTGTCATTAGTTTCTCGAGTATCTAATTACCACGGTTACTTGTCCAATTCTATAATAATCGTATTTGCACTAGTCAATGTCTTCTCTATTGCATAACGGCAATGTGTAATCCAAACGAAGTTTCGTTTCACGCCCCTAACCCTAATTTTAATATAAACCTGACATATATATATATATATATATATATATATATATATATATATAGTTACTAGGATTTCAGCCGACGTCAATGCCCAGGTACCAATTGTTGAGACTGGGAAGAAATTTCACAGTGTTGGGAAAACTACCTCCATAATTCCTGAGATCGCTTTACCCCCACTCCATAAAGGGTGATTAATTATTGTTTTTCGAAACACAGGCTAATCAGCAATCTTAAAAATTCTCAATTAAGAGGACGATTCCTGGAGAGGGTGGCTGAGATTAGCAAGATAGTTTCGAGTCAGAGTTTATAATCAAAGTCAAAAGATCACCTGTTAGAGTCACTTATCTAAACCTCAATCAGACTGTGACTCTCAATAAAGAGACTTATGCAATGCCAGTCAGAATTGGATGGTCCATCAAGTATAAACGATACTCGTTATCAGTTGTCCGAGACCACAAAGAATCTGCTCAAATCCATCGAACTGAACAAGTTTCTGACTCTAGCACAAATTATGATTTAATATACGAAGCGACAGTTAGAATGACCAACATAAACATTGTATGACTATGTAATATCGTCCGTTAATACCTTTTAACACATGGTCTTAATACTATTGCAATATTGTACTGATTAATAGTGCTGTCAACCAAGACTTGATGAATTTTGGACTGTAAAATATGTGTAGGTGGTTTCAATGTAATCGAGTTTTGAGATACTGAGCAGTACGAAAGTACCAAGATTTTATTAGTAAAATTAACTAGTGCAATTCCTTTTAAAAATAGTTCGCGGACAGTTGAATATAAGAAAAACATATAGTTTAATCCGTCCTGACGTATATGCAGGATGGTCCACATAAAGTGTTACAGTTGTTTTTTTTGGAAATCATAGCTGATATCGATTAATTTTCTTTTTAATTTCAATGATACGAAAGGGTTGATTATTAACTTAGTAAACAAGAGATTTTTCTGAGATGACTGCTAGTGTACTAAGGGGAGACACCTTTTTTTTTTTTAAATAAAATGCGATATGTTTCTATCGTCTATTTAGATAGTTCTTATGAAACTGAATAAATTTATGAGGCGTAAAAGTGTTGTCCGTGATATAACTCTTGTAGAATGCTGGCTGTAGATGTCGCTGATGGGGTACTACTTTTTTTCTTCTAATTTAGGTGCTTCTAATTAGGTTCCGGGATTTGACCCCGGGTCGCGAAGTTTGTAACCTAAGGCGCTAATCACTGTGCTACCGTCATCTTACGCTAGTTAGTGTCGAGTGATGGTATTTGCTGTTGAGTGCCGCCACATTTACTTGAAGCATTTTTCGTTATTCTGTATAATTAGAGAGCTATGACGGGAAGAAGTAAAATTTATTTTATTAAGTGATCGAAATGATGATTGTTCACTTCTAAACATTTATTTATTCCTTGTATGACATTATTTCGTACATCTGAGAATATTGTTGCAGTTATGGTTTTACAAGCATATTATATTCTTCTCTTTATATCTTCTTTTGTGATAAATGTTATACTTATAACTAATAAATGTTTAAAAGTAAACGGTAACTTTTATTTCGAACACTTAATAAAATGAATTTTATCTCGGAATAAGTCTACTTAAGTTTAAATTACGCTTCGATGCCTCCGCGTAGTCCTCCTTTAGATCTTCCCTCCGTCATAACTCTTTAATTACGCAGAATAATGAAAAATACTTCAAGTAAACATTATTTAATTCCTTAAGAGCTATCTGAATGGACAGAAATTATTATTGCATTACATTTAAAAAAATGAGGAAAAAACAATGTCCTCTTGATATATTAGCAATCTTCTCGGAAAAACCTGTTGTTCTCCAAATAATAATCAGCCCTTTCGTACCATTGAAATTAAAAAGAAAATCAGTCGATGTCAGTTACGGTTTTCGAAAAACCGGCTTCTAATGTTTTATGTTGACCACCTGTATATAGGTCTACTAGTGGAAATTATGATTGCTATAGAAGACTAAATATTTCTTACTGATTGTTGTTTTACAGGAAGAGGAGAGTGATGACGATGCGATTACAGCACAGCCACAGGGTGGTCCGCAAAATAATTCGACGAATCAACAACCCATTTTCGCCATGCCTCCACCAGCCATGAGCCAACCGATCACTACCGTCGATGAGAATACAAATTTGAACAGGGGTGCTGAAAGAGTTATTTACACAACTGGTATTACAAGTACTTAAAATATTAATGCACGTTACCCAGCTGGTCACAATTTTTCTTATTCAGTTTTAGCTCTATTTAAGTACTTTCCTTTTGCCTTTTGTCTTATTATTTCTATGCTTCTAGTGAAGCGTATTATCGCATAATATGCAACAGAAATATAAATGTATTAATTTTATAAAATATTGCTTGAATTCATAACTTAATTGCTGTGCAATTTGCAAAAATTTTTATATTGTTATGAATCTCTCATCGCTAACACAAATTTATATTCTGGATATTTTAATATGAAATATTAAAATTGTGGGGAATATTTGCATAATATCAAAATGAACGAATAATTTAATAATAAAACAAAATCTTCTTCCAACACAAAACGACTCATATACAATTTTAAACAAACATAGGATTGTATTCCGTGATAATTGTTAATAAAATTTTGTAAATTGGTGATATATACACCAAAGTACCATAAAACATAACTTTTACGTTAATAAAACCCCGAAACTGATACAATTTATATCAGAACTCTAAATCTTAAAAGTAAATCTGTCGCTTATTTAAATTTCTTTATCTTAAGAAAATTTTTTATTACGTAAGGAATTTGATTTTATAGATACAGAAAAACAAATTTCTATAAAATTTTCATTCCTGCGAATAACATTCTAAGGCTTTATTTTGAATGTTGACTTTTGGTCTGACAATTAATCGTGATAGTTTTTGGCTGTTTTGGAAGAATCATTTACGGTCGTCTGTTGACGAATGATTGGTCTTGAAATTACGATAATGTCTCAGAAAACGCAGCTTTAAGGAAGCCAAGGAATTATAGCGTTTAAAGCCCAAGCATGTTTTCTTATTTTTTATCATTCGATCATATGCCATATCGTCGACCCAAATCGGCGATCATATTGGTGTATTCTATATTTATATAACTTATTATATACTGATCACAATTATTTTTCATATTTCTTGTATTGTCGCCTCTCGACTTTTTCCAGCAAAAAAGGTATAACTTTTTAATTGCGGTTCATAGACGCAAGGCGGCTATAAACACAACTTTTAATCCATGTCGCTCATACGTACGCGACTGATCAGTTTCCTGGCGAAGAGATTCCATTTTATTCCGAGGCGTAAGTAGTTGTGTGGGCAGTATAACAGCGAGACGCCAAGAAAAGTCTTGAGCTGGGATTTTGTCGATGTGCACGCAGTAATAAAATTGCAATGGGAATTGTTTCGTCGAACGTAGATCACTTTAGAAGGGATAGGCAAGTAAAAGATCTTAACGAAACGCCAAGGAAAAAGGTAGTCTTCCACCTTTCTACGTAACCGCGATTCACTTGACAGGTTCGTTGCGGGGTACATATACCGGGAGACTAATGCACGGCGACATTAGGTTCGCGAAATTGTCAGAAGAATTTACACAACTGTTTTTCACGTCCCATTTGCTTAGTCTTCGGTATGAAAACAATATTACACTTATAGTTAGGACTGGAATTTTTTAGGATAGTATAACGTATTGTGATCCTTTATTATCGGGCGATCTTGTGCAATTCATCCTTACTATGGTTGGATCACTGGATTCTGGTTAAAAGATTTTAGTTATACAGTTACAAGTGAACGCGGTAGATATCTAATAGATGTAAGGCGGTTCTGAGTGCTTTTTCAATTACGGAAATAAATATTAATCTTTTACTTAAAACGAAATAATTTATTAACTAACACTTGTTGTAAACAGTACAACTATTGTTTGGTATATAAGAAAAATCGCAGTGTAACTTACTCGTACATTGCGAATAGTGGCCATTTACGTTCTTCGTGTATTTCTCTGATTAAGGCCCGTAATCGTATCCGTGACGACCATCTTTCTGCCTTGATTCGGAAGTGTATGTATTGTGTATGTATTTTTTTCTTTTTTTTTATTATTATTTATTAAAATTACAATCAATTCTCGCGTTGAGAATTTTCAGTAATGTGTATGTATTTGTCTTTGCCTTTGGACATAGCGATGTGTCTCTCTCCAGAGTAAACACGCGTGCACGAACAAATATCCCCCACGATGGAATGCGTTCCTAGAAACTATGCCCGCTACAATATTTAATGATTTAAGAACAGCATTAAATTTAAAAATTGGTGTACAAAATTCTTCCAAGTACGAAAGCCGCATGCATATAATTGTTATACGTACATACTTTGTTTCACCTTGCGGAATACCAAAGAATTTTATGTTTTTACCCTCAACACGGCTTCGTTTACGATCTTTTCGCAATGACTACTTCAAAAACCTAGAAACAGAACTATAGCAAGTCCCGTGTTAGGAAAGTAAACCTCTCGCAGCTATGTTTTTACTTGTAGAGCTCATTAACCTCTTAGGTACGGCTGAATTTTGCGCGGGGCTGTTTCTCTGTACGGCAGAGTTTGACGCGAATTACGCATTCTTATTATTTCTAAAATAAAATAAAATAAAATTCTAAAATAATATAAAATATAAATTCTTATTATTTAATTTGTACTTTACAATTTGTCCAGTTGGACATTTGGTAAATTTTTCTAGCTTTATTGCTAAATTACATGTGGATGGCTACCCCTAGCGGGATACCATCTTCGAGTTTCTCTATTTTATTTCTTTAGTGAGATCAGTGGGTTGTTTTCTCTTTAGTCTTCTTTTTATGAGAGTTTTGCTCGCTTCAGCAACCAGCTGGTTTGGATGTGTTGTCGTTCTTCCCTTGTATTTTTTTTTGCGTATCTGCCAACTTCTTTTTTTTTTTTTGACCGTTGGTATTTTTAGGTCTACGTATATCCTCGTTTCTGACATACCATGGGGCGTTGATTATTGTTCCGAGCATCTTCGATTGTAGGGACTCTGGTTTATTTATGTGGCTCATTGTTGCCGTCCCTCGTACATTCCGTACATTCAAATTGGTTTTATTATCATTTTGTAGATTTTTAGTTTATTTTCCATGCTAAATTTAAAGTTCCGACTAGTTAGCCAATACATCTGTCTTCTTTTTATCCGTATTTTGTCTATAATTGATTTCATATGTTGCTTCTATGTAAGTTGTGTGTCTAAGTGGATTCCAAGGTATTTAATTTACCTTGTTTGTGTTATGTGAAAAACAAAGACTATACATTCTGTCTGTATATTGTTAGCACTGTTGTAAAACGTTACGAGGACAAAAAAGTGTGAAGCAAGACAACTGAAAAAATCATTTAGCTTAAGCCGTGAGCGCATAAGTCTATAAGAACCACTGTAGTAGTGCGTCGTAATATAAGATGCATCCGCGAAAGCCACTATAATGGCGCATAGTGCCTAGGAGGTTAATACAGATCCACATCATGTATAATTATTATTAACTGTTTAGCTTCCATGAATTTATAAAATGTTTACTTCATAGTGCATTTTATTTCCTTCTCCTTTGAACTTCCTCGTCCAACCTTTTAAACATGCCCAGTGAAGTCCGAAAACAACACGTGTCGCCCAACCATCGAAAGTGAACACAGCCAAGTGTTTCCTACCCTTTAGGGAGAAGAAAATCCCACGCACCTAACCCCAACCCGAATACTAGCCTCATAGCCTCACGACTAGATATTCATTTTGAATTGACTAGCTCGATGATGACCCAGCAATCGCGACCAGGCTCTCCTGAGCAAACTCGCAACTACCCCGCGCTACCTCCCCCGTGGCAGAAGTGCAGCAGAACCCTCCGCACCAACGACGCTAATATTACAAAGAAACGGAAAATAGAAACATCAAAACCAAACACGATCGACACCCGGAACGAACAATCAACGATACAAATAAACACCCGCAACAGGTTCGCCGTATTGCAATCCACTAACGACGCCATGGAAATCGCAGACCCGCCGCCAAACCAACAAGCACAGAGAATCCCCCCTCCCCCACCAATATTTGTGGATGATGTCATCGACATACAAACAACGATCAAGTCCTTAGAGAGAGATATCTCCAAGGACGACTACAACCTGAAGATTAATAATAACAAAGTAAAAATTCTGCCGACAACTCCTGACGCATACAGAAAAATCACCAAACTGCTTAAGACATTGAACGCCAACTTTCACACGTACCAACTCAAACAAGAAAGACCTTTCCGAGTGGTCCTACGCAACATCCACCACTCAGCAGACATAGACGAACTCAAATACGAACTCTCAAAACTCGGCCACGAAGTCATCAACGTAAGTAATATAAGCCATAGAGTCTCGAAAGACCCGTTATCCTTATTCTTCCTAGACATTAAACAAAAGCCGAACAATAAGGAAATCTACAACATCAGTCGCCTAATGAACGCGATAGTAAAGATCGAACCACCACTCGTGAAAAAAGAAATAGTGCAATGCAAAAGGTGCCAAAGGTACGGTCACACGAAGAAATACTGCAACCATACCTTCCGCTGCGTTAAATGTGCAGGCACTCACTCCACTGACCAGTGCGCTAAATCACCGGAAACCCCAGCGAAATGCATCCACTGTCAAGGTGACCATCCTGCCAACTATAAAGGCTGCTCAGCCTATAAAACCCTATACATAAACAGGTACCCTAAACTCAGAGCAAAAGAGGTAACCAACCAAACACCCAGCCCGCCGAAATTCACGACTACCCCAATCCCCTCAACCAACCAAACACCCAGTCCTACCAAATTCATCACCACCTCAACCTCCTATGCCCAAGCAGTACAAGGCATCCAAAATAACCCGAATAGCCAAAGGGATCTTTCCCAAAATAGTGTCCCCAACTCACCTAACACAGACAACTTCTCTAGGCTTGAAAAGCTAATAGAGAAACAATCAGAGCAAATAAATAATTTGCTATCGCTACTAACACTCATCATGGATAAATTAATACGCCCCGGCGCAAAATAAAACCAAGGCGCATAGCTCTTTGGAACGCCAACGGTCTAGCGCAACACAAACTTGAACTAGAACTCTTCCTAAAACACCAGCAAATTGACGTAATGCTCGTATCGGAAACCCACTTCACCGACAAAAACTATCTGAAAATAAATGGTTATAAATTCTACCATACCCAACACCCCAGCGGAAAGGCCCACGGTGGCACCGGAATCATAATCAAAACAAGTATTAAGCACTACGAACTTCCATCATTCCAGAAAGACTACCTCCAAGCAACAAACGTAGCAATAGAAGACTGTCATGGCACAATCACCACTTCAGCAGTATACTGCCCTCCCAGACACTCCATCGCCAAAGAAGACTTTGATAACTTCCTGGACACCCTGGGCAATAGATTCATAGCTGGAGGAGACTATAACGCCAAGCACACCCAATGGGGCAGCAGACTGGTTACAGCAAGAGGCAAAAACCTCTTAAACAGCATAATAAACAACAACCTCAACTACCTTACCACATACGAACCCACATACTGGCCCACTGACACCAACAAAATACCCGACCTTCTCGACTTCTTCGTAACTAAAAATATCTCATCAAGACACGTCCAGATCAACTCCTCGGCTGATCTCTCCTCTGATCATTCTCCCGTGATAGCAACAGTCAGTTCAACAATCATCGAAAATACACCTAATGGCTCCATTCACAACCAACACACCAACTGGCAGCTTTTAGGGAAGTCTTTACACACTCATAGAACACCGGATGACAAACGCAAACTAAACAACGCAACTAGAAAGCTATCCAAAACCATAAAAAATTATAAAAACCACTGTTTCCAAAAATACCTCGCCAGCTTATCCCCCACAGCCGACTCCAACTACTCACTATGGAAGGCCTCCAGGAAACTCACACGCCCCCCACAAATAATCCCACCAATCCGCCGTCCGCAAGGTGGGTGGGCGCGAAGCCCTATAGAAAAAGCCGACCTGTTTGCTAAATACTTGTCTAAAGTATTCAAACCCCATTCCCCCAAAGCTGCCGCGGACGTTACTGAATACTTGCACACCCCCTTCCAAATGTCCCCTCCTATCGAACCCTTCACTTCTGCAGAGACTATAGAAACAATCAGTCGCCTAAATCCCAAGAAAGCAGCAGGGCACGACCTAATAGGCAATAAAGCACTGATTACCCTCATCCCTAAACCCGGTAAACCGATATACGAAACCACTTATCCTAACCAATGAACTATAAGAACCGCGTGCAGTTACCCGTTATGAATAGAACCTCTAACTTTTCAATATGTGTTGTCAATCATTGTAATCAAACATTGGAGAAGCATTAAGTTAAAACTGAAACTAATAATTGAAATTGTACACCGTATACTTTAAATTCCGGCTTGTAAAATCTGAAAGAATGTTTAAAAGGTTTTTTTTTATTTATTTGTAAAAATTACAATCAATTCTTGCGTTGAGAATTTTCAGTAATTTTTCTGGCGTAGCGCAGTGACATGGCTGATTATTTATAATAAGTTAATTCTTATTATAGATAAGTATAATTTATAAGTAAGTATTATAAATAAGTGAATATTATTTGATTTAGATAACTAATTGAATCTAGCGTTTAGGTCTAGCGGGTAGTGCCTCTTCAGCCTGCGAATCTGGTCCGTCGTATCAAGTAGTCCAGTGATTAGGGGGTTTCGGTGTTTGTTGACTCTTCTGCTATATCTGTCGCTATATTTTGCTATTTCCTCTTTGACTGTGGGTATCTTGAGGTCACGATGTATTGTTTCGTTGGAAACATACCAAGGTGCGTCTATTAGGGATCTTAGCGTTTTCGATTGGAAGCGTTGAAGTATTTCAATGTTGGAGTTACTTGCTGTTCCCCATAGTTGGATTCCGTAGGTCCAGACAGGTTTTATTACGATCTTGTAGAGGGTAATTTTATTCTGTATGTTTAGTTTGGAGCGTCGGCCCGTCAGCCAATAGAATTTTTTTAGTTTGTCCTTTAGTTGCTTCGTTTTATCTGAGATGTGTTTCTTCCACGTTAGTCTCCTGTCCAGGGTCATGCCCAGGTATCGGACTGTGTCCCTGCTAGGAACTGTTGCATTGTTGATGGTGACGTGGTGGCAGGTTTGTTTTCGGAGCGTGAAGGTTACATGTGAGGACTTTTTTTCGTTAATTTTGAAGCCCCATTTATGAAACCACTTTTCCATGGAGTCGAGAATTCGCTGGAGAGTGGATGAGGCAATTACCGGGTCTGCGTGGGTAGCTAATAGTGCTGTGTCGTCTGCAAATGTTGCTATTGTTATCTCGTTTGATATAGGTAAGTCGGCAGTGTAGATCGAGTACAATAGGGGTCCGAGGACGCCGGGCGTATTAATTTATCCATGATGAGTGTTAGTAGCGATAGCAAATTATTTATTTGCTCTGATTGTTTCTCTATTAGCTTTTCAAGCCTAGAGAAGTTGTCTGTGTTAGGTGAGTTGGGGACACTATTTTGGGAAAGATCCCTTTGGCTATTCGGGTTATTTTGGATGCCTTGTACTGCTTGGGCATAGGAGGTTGAGGTGGTGATGAATTTGGTAGGACTGGGTGTTTGGTTGGTTGAGGGGATTGGGGTAGTCGTGAATTTCGGCGGGCTGGGTGTTTGGTTGGTTACCTCTCTTGCTCTGAGTTTAGGGTACCTGTTTGTGTATAGAGTTTTATAGGCTGAGCAGCCTTTATAGTTGGCAGGATGGTCACCTTGACAGTGGATGCATTTCGCTGGGGTTTCCGGTGATTTAGCGCACTGGTCAGTGGAGTGAGTGCCTGCACATTTAACGCAGCGGAAGGTATGGTTGCAGTATTTCTTCGTGTGACCGTACCTTTGGCACCTTTTGCATTGCACTATTTCTTTTTTCACGAGTGGTGGTTCGATCTTTACTATCGCGTTCATTAGGCGACTGATGTTGTAGATTTCCTTATTGTTCGGCTTTTGTTTAATGTCTAGGAAGAATAAGGATAACGGGTCTTTCGAGACTCTATGGCTTATATTACTTACGTTGATGACTTCGTGGCCGAGTTTTGAGAGTTCGTATTTGAGTTCGTCTATGTCTGCTGAGTGGTGGATGTTGCGTAGGACCACTCGGAAAGGTCTTTCTTGTTTGAGTTGGTACGTGTGAAAGTTGGCGTTCAATGTCTTAAGCAGTTTGGTGATTTTTCTGTATGCGTCAGGAGTTGTCGGCAGAATTTTTACTTTGTTATTATTAATCTTCAGGTTGTAGTCGTCCTTGGAGATATCTCTCTCTAAGGACTTGATCGTTGTTTGTATGTCGATGACATCATCCACAAATATTGGTGGGGGAGGGGGGATTCTCTGTGCTTGTTGGTTTGGCGGCGGGTCTGCGATTTCCATGGCGTCGTTAGTGGATTGCAATACGGCGAACCTGTTGCGGGTGTTTATTTGTATCGTTGATTGTTCGTTCCGGGTGTCGATCGTGTTTGGTTTTGATGTTTCTATTTTCCGTTTCTTTGTAATATTAGCGTCGTTGGTGCGGAGGGTTCTGCTGCACTTCTGCCACGGGGGAGGTAGCGCGGGGTAGTTGCGAGTTTGCTCAGGAGAGCCTGGTCGCGATTGCTGGGTCATCATCGAGCTAGTCAATTCAAAATGAATATCTAGTCGTGAGGCTATGAGGCTAGTATTCGGGTTGGGGTTAGGTGCGTGGGATTTTCTTCTCCCGTGTTGTTTTCGGACTTCACTGGGCACTAGAGACATGTCTGCACGCTTCGGCACTCAACAGCGAACTGATGATCTTCACAATATGTCACGACCTTTTTTACTACAGTCTTTTGCAGTCCTCCCTAGATGAATTGAGTTTTTTTGATAACATATTTTGCAAAATCGTCTCCCAGTTCTAACCTCTCCCGGCATTGCTTGTAATTCATGACGTGGTTTTCTCAACAAGCTTTCACGTGGAGAAATAGGAACCTCACTTTCATTATCATGACATTTTGTTAAATACATTATTACTTTCATTCTGAAATCGGGATTTCGAATATTTTTGCGAGCTATCTGTTTGAATAATACCATTGCATTTACCATACATGTATTTAATAATATTTTTATTACTAATTTCTTATACCACTTTAAAGTTTTACGCAGTGGTGAACTACATGCTATCATTTGGTCAGATAAATCGACTGATGATTTTCCTAGATTGTATTCCACAACTATTTTTGCTTTTTCATATGAATAGAATTTCTTATGTACAGTAGTCATTTCTGCTGAATGTCTCGTACAAAGCATCGATACAGTCTCTTGTCCTTCCATTTTAAATACTGTTATATCTTTTTTATTTTCGCGAGCAGTAACTTCTCCAAACCTTAATTTTTGAGACACTATTTCTGTTGGATCTTCTGGTCAGGGAAGTACCGGAAAGTTTGAATTCGACTCCCGTTGACAGTTGCATGTAGCGGCGATATTGTTTTGTCCGGAATTTGTTTACTTTTACATCTCGTACATCGAAACTGTCAATGCCCCGAGGCAAAACAACAACATGAGTCGCTCTCGATTCGAATCGTCCTATGACTCATGTGCCGCTACATATATGTAATAATTACGCAAATGAATTTTATCACACTAGTCCCATCCATATAATTAGGCCAAAAAACCGTTTTATTTCATTAGGATTTGTTTCAACCCATTTATCGAGACGATTCGATCGCTGTTCTGACATTATTTGCGCAGCATATATATTCGTTTGATTCGCAGTAATTTAGAATATTTCATTCGTAACAGAAAAAAGATAAAAACTATGTGGTTCAGTATAATAAAAAATTTCAGAGTGATGTATATTAATTTCCTGTAAACTCGAAAATGTGATCTTCGCTTGACTGGCCAAAGGAATATGCCAATTTGTATCACACTCCTCTTCTTGTGTACTATTTTCATCATTACCGACATCTTCAACCTCACTATCCGATTCAATTCGGCGGCGACGTACTGAAGGTGCTATTATCATATCAGATAAACATCTCGAGGAACTGTCCTTTCTATCTGACTGCACTCGACATCCTTTGGAAGGATTGGTAAAAATGTATCGTCAGTTGAACTGCTTGACGCATAATCTTCATTTGAAATCGTATTAACTTTAAGGGCGAACTGAAGAATCAAATAGCAAAAATTTTTGTAGCGTATAAAAGTATAATAAACGCTCTTATCTGATTGTTAGATGCAATTAATTAGTTTTTAACACGGAATTAATTAGTATTTAGTAACGCGAAGAAACAATATGAGATAATTGATAATTGCAAAAAATAAGTGAATCGCACGAAATCGAACTTCAGCGCCACGGCGATTGTCACGTAGAAGACACAGGGAATCGTGAAATTAACAAATCACCGGTTGTCTCCTCACGTCGTTTAAATTATTTCGCGGTAGTTTGAACTTTTCGCAGATAAGGTGAGAAATTCGAACTTTAGATATGATATTCTATGTAAAAATTTGTTACACAAATCCAACGGAGTAACTGTCCAGTATGTTATAACAGAACGTCAACGGTTCAGAATCTTCCAATAGAATGTGTCGAATGCGGATTTTGAGTAGGTTTATATCATAAGGTCCTGGGCCCTATGGAAGGGCTACCGCCGGGTGCAGCTCAGAAGCGTTCATCCTGCCATTGTCCTCTGGGCCGTGGCCCTACAGGACGTTTGGGACACAGGGCCATCCATTACCATTTTATGATTCTTTACAACTTCGCAGACGCGGCTGCGTGAATGGAAATTGTACCATATTCGACAACGGATTTTATACAAAAAATCTGTGTTGTTTTAGCTTCATTTTAATCTTCAATAAAAATTAAACACTTAAACAAATGTATATAAACCTCCAGACAAGATCATATTTCATTCAGCCAAGGACTCCAATAATAAACAGATAGTCTATGGCGATACTTGGAATTAATATATGTACTCAAATGTCTTAGACCAATTTTCACCTGATTTTATTTGCACACATTTTTATTTATAGTAACTAACTTAGATATTATTTGTATTAGTAGTTACTATCTGTATATAAGTGTGTAAGATAAAAACAGTGGAAAAAGTTAACAGTAGAAAATACGTCAACTATATTTTGTATATTTCTGATAATTGGGTGGCCAAATACCTATAGACAGTAGTATGGATATGTTTGGAACACATCAATTGTACTCTAAATTGTATATACTTAGATGTGTCTATCTTGGGCTTGCACGTTTGGCTTGATACAAACTGTGTTCTTTGAGGCCTTATTATAATAATAAAGCCTTACCAATGTATTAAATAAATTTAAATGTATCAGCTAAAAATATGAAATTTTAAAATTTTGATTCTTCACTATTGTGGCTCTTTTTTAATTTAATGCTCTAATTTTGAAACAAAATTCATTGTAAGACCAAAAGTCATTACTATTCTTACTTTTCTGCGAATTCAGAAAATAAAAAAGATTTTCTTTAAATAAAATAAGCTTTGAATGTACATATTAACATTTCTAAAATTTGTAGTGGTGGATAGTATTTCCATTTAGTTACTAACAAAATAGTTTTTAAAAGTTATTTGAATACTGCAATATTGTACGAATTTGAAAGAAATTTATCTCAATACATATCTCCATGAAACTGTAAAAACGTTGCCTACCTTCCGATTTCAATGATCTTTAGGTATGTTATAGAAGCCAGTATTTTGAACAACTTTTTCCTATACATATAACGGGTGGATTCGCCTGGTTTCCGAGATATTCGCAAAGAACTATCTGGACCACTACAATGTATTTCTGCCTATAGTTATGTGCCTATGGCAGCGTATGCGTCAGTATTGGTTGCCACTTATCTTCTATTTATAAACGATGATCAGCGATCTTAACACTAAACCTACCACTATCGGTCAATTTAACCGTTTTTAAACTTTTGTACAACTTTCACATATTTAAACATTATCATATCGCCATCAAACTATACAATTTTTCTTAAAATATGTGTACAATATATATTTCGTATATATCGTATATTTATTTCATATACAATATAGGTATACAAGAAGTCTCGGTAGGTTTAGTGTTAAAGGCAACATTCAACTAAATAATAAAAAAACTAAGTCACTCGTTATATATATAGGAAATAGCTATTCAAAATGTCGATGTCTACAACATATATAAAAATCGGCGTTAATACAATTTCATCCATATTTTTGTTCAACGAATTGCTACGTATTATTCTTTGAATCATCAAATTGATGCAATGAACTATTGGGCTCTTGTTCCCATATTCTTTGTGTCAGTATTACCAACTTCAGTTTTACGGTATTTTAAACATCAAGCAATGACACCAAGGTATATGCTTGCACAGGACGTATCATGTATTCTTATGTAGCAATAAATGATATAGTTATATTATGCTTTATTCCAGTAAATATTTTCTTAATTTTAAGATATTTTATTTTATTTATATCATTGTAGTTATTAAGTGCAGAAAATAATTTTGTGCTTTTTTCATAAATATTATAATAGACTGTTTTTGAATCTGTATCTACCCAAAAATGCTTAAATATTTAAATAACTACACTCAACACTTTTATATCCGTAGAAGTCGATTTTAAACGACGATTATTAAATTCGGCATTAGTAATCACAAGCTATTTCGTGGATGACAGCTAAAGGTAATATTACCTGGAATGGAAAGAGTTAGATTAAATCTTCGATATTCTTTGTTTACATCTAGCAAATGTTAAGACCTTATTACCGAAGGCAAAACAAATCGCTTTAACAGTCATAATATAAAAATAATGCAATGTCTATAAAACATGTTGTTTGTAGTAGTTGTATTTACATGTTTTTTAACAATACAATAAAAATGACAAAAGGCAATTCATGAAAAAATTTTTAGTAATTTTGATACCAATGAGATGTATAATTAACAGCACAAAACTTTTTCTACGCCTAATATTAATATTTGACGCAAGCATGTGCATTTTAAGTAAGTATTAATAGTATAAAGCTAAGTAAAAGTATAGAATTGTATGTATGTACATATGTGTGTGCCTATATACATATATTGAAAAGTAATTGTAAATTTAAGAATAATTTGATGTAAATAGTTGCTGTAGGACTCTCTCCATTACTGAATAGATATGCCAATTTAATATAAATAATTATATAGCTGCACAATGTTAAATATTTCTCTTTTATTATCCTATTATCCAAGTGTTAATCCTTATTTGTTAAGGAATAAAATTATTCGTCATTAAAAAGAGAGAATACCTAATCTTTTGTTTTTTGCTATCGGTGTTTAATTTAAATATATTGTTTTTTATTTATTATGGTGCATTATTATTTCTCCTTGTTAAATGTTATATACACCAAAACAAACACGAAAAGTGATATGCAAATATGTCGATTGAGACTTATTTCTCAAGTTACAAAAGCAATCGAATTTTACACTATAATTCAGAATCGTATTATCGAAGACGTATTACACAAAAAAAGCCATTATCACTAACTTGATTTCTTGTGATTTTCGGCAAGAAGGCAAGTATGTATAGAATATGCTACGTCAAATGCTTCTACCAGGCTTATTGAATGCAGAAATCAAAATAAGGAATATTAAATGCAAGTGAGAAGAAAATTTTCGTCAGCTGTTCTACAGAAGTCTTGACTTATACAGCTAATCCTTGCGAATGTTGGTAAGTAGGGAGATCGATCGTAATGCAGCGATTTATCTACGATTTTAAAAAATTATCTTGCAGAGCTGAATATCGTAGAATCTCCTGTACAATGTAAGCTTTTGGTAAATAACAAATTGCATAAATATTACTTCGTAGAATAGAAAGTTCTTTTATTATAATACGTTCCTTTATATACTGTATTACATTTATAGTAATTTGAATATGATTAATCGTATATCTAAAATGATATTACTTTCGACTACTTTCGTAATCTCGAAAGTTCTTTAGTTGAGGGGCCCTACTGGACGATTGACCCTCTGGCGCTCGGCAGAATCTGTACAATGACGCAGGGCAGATTGCGTGTGTCAGGAATTTTTAATGAAAATTAAATTGTTTACAGCTTGAAAAATAAGTCTTAATTGATATTTAAGCACAGAGTGCAACGAAATATTATATGATACAATATTTTGGTATTAAAAGTACTTCAAATATGTCATTCATTATCATCACTTTCATTGTCATTCTTATTTGAAATATTAGTAGATGATGAATCTTTATATAAATGTATGAACAATTACGTTTTTATCTTTCTTAAACGTTGTTTAATTACTATAATATTTATTTGTTGGATATAGCTGCCTCTACAAATCCCTTCGTTGGAGCAAACGTTGGTACAACTAGCACGACTGCAACAAAGTGGTAGTCACCAAACGATAAAAATACGGTAAACGTATAAGCGTTGGAATATTTGTTACATAAGTTTTACGGGGTGGATTTTTGATCTGTGAGTAGTGTGCAAGACATCAAAAGATTATTGGAAATGCTTTTTGTAAGAAATTAACTTAATTATCGCCAAATAATTAAGTTACAGAAGAATGTATGCATTTTAAAAGTTTTTTATTATCGCATAATCAAATATTTAGGTTTATATTTATTGAATGATTTAATATTGACATGATAATAAAGTGATATATAGTTTAATTCTTCTTGACATCTCCAAATAATTTAATCAATGATATATTTGTCTATAATTTAGAAGAGAAAAAAAGTCAGTACAATTAAAAAAATGAAATGACATAAATATTAGAAACAAAAGTTACTAATTTCTTCTCAATTTTTAAATTTAGCAAATTAAGACAGATTTAACAAAGACTTAGTAAAGTATATAGGATATGAAAAGTGATATTAATATTCGTATGCAAATCCACCCCGTTTTTACAAATAGGCAAAACAAAGAGTGGCGAATAAGGATCTCGATATATAAATATTTAATTCGCAAATTCTCAATTATTCTCAAAATTGAAATCAATATTTAATGATAAAAATCACATTTTGTTATTGCATGAAATACGTAAACAATGGTACATGTACGCGTGAATAAAAATGGCTTGAAGTTAATAGGAAACTTTTCTTTGTTAATTGATTATATTATTATATATTGTAATTAGTATGACAATAAGTTATACATTAATCCAACTGCTTCTTCAAAATATTTATTTTTAATAGTAATCATATCCTGCGAAACACAACAATGTACATACCGAGAATGGATTCATTACAAAGTGGAACTTCCAGTCTTTATTAGGATGATGTGAAATTAATGCACAATGTTATTTTAATCGCTTATTGGCAAACAAATTTACAAATTCAATATCAGTTTCATAATTGATTAAAGACCTTATATAAGAGTTTCATGCTTTTATTAAGTAAACGCACTTGAGTAGGATGATTTACAACAAAAGATATTAAAATAAATTTCAATATTAAAACTTTATAATAAAATACGCAACAAATTTGGATTTATAATGAGTTCAAAACACATTTCATAATTTTTACTTCTTAAAACAGAGAAAAAATTTTTTTTCATTCATACAAAAATGAATATATAAAATTAAATGAAAACAAATAGTATTCAATAATATATTAACATTGATATTATGTATATTAATATACTAAAATGTATTAAATATATATACGCATTTTATGTGTTGTTATTGTTATGACGTATTCACATAAAATATAAATGGATATTTTAGTAATTTTTACTATCTTGTTGTCATGTATAAACTATTCCATACAACGTAAAAATAATAGTACTATTATATAAAAACTCATTTTAGCTTTTATAGAATAATTCGTTTCCGCATTTAATGTATTTAACCTCCTAATTCTTATTTTATAAATGTAAAATAGAAACTGTATGTTAGTTGTATTTTTTAACGATTTTTCTATGTAAAAACTGTTAATATTTACCATTAAGCGTGAAAAAATGACGTACTTATCACAGATGGTAATGTATTTCTGAACAATTTATTAACTAAAAAATTATTTTTTATCGATATGTATAATTGTACAATTATATACAAATTGCATTAATTTTACAACACCCTAATGGTAACCAATAGCAAATTGCAACAAATGTCACAATTTAGTTTATTTGTAATTAAAATTAAGAGTATTATAATATCATTTTGCTCTGCTATTCAAAGAATCATATTATTATATCTGTAAATATTTATGCAATGTATTATGAAGTAGGGAATTATAAAACTTGTGTCATGCAGTTAATGTAGCTAAAACAGATCACCAAAATGTTTAGCTTTTGAAAATGGGATATATACCTAATCATTAAAGTTGTTTGATATGGAGCTTAGAACCAAATTGGTAATGTGTTTTATTATTAGTAAATTATTAAGTCAAAAGCAATTCAAGCCTACCATAATCTTGTAATAAAATACCACGTTTTCACATTTATACTGTATGTAGCCATAGACCACAATTATCATTTCAAATCATATAATTGTGTATATAATAACGTTTATGCATTTAATATTTTAGTTCAATCAATTAAAGGGTCTAGTAAAAAGTGTATTAATTATGAATTATGAAGTATCAATTTTCTGTACTCTTAATTCAAATCTTATAACGAGTAATTATATTTGTCTTGGCATCATATTCCATATCAAACAATTTTTATTTACCATTTCTTTTACTATCTCCATAAATGTTTAAATTATTTTGATGACTTGTTTTAAACGTCTACATCTACGTCTACTATGTATGTGTAGTATAAAACATCATCTGTAATATGTTTGTACGTATGCACATATATATGTGTATGTATACAGAGTGGACTGTTTATTTCAGAATTGAACTAATTCTGAACATATGTAATTGCATTGTATACTTTTTCCTAAACTTTATTGTATCAATAATAGCAGTGAATGGATATATATTAAATCATAATGAAATTCTGTGCATAGGTATATGCATGCATACATATATACATATAATTTATTGTTGAAGAAGTTGTAGAATAAATTTTGTGCGAATATAATCTGTTATTTGTGCATATATTCATATACATTTATTTATAACTTGGATAATATCCAATAGATATCAATCCTTAATATTTATATTTAAATCTATCACAATCGGGAGACAGAACTTAATTTATAGAAAATTAAAAAAAAGAGATATTAAATTATTCTTTTATGCTATCTTTTTTTCAATTGTTCCTTACTGACGTATTTATCCTATAAATTAAATGAAATAAATTCTGCTACAAATTAATATATATTTTACACTGTACTGCATACATACAAGTATTGTATATAATGTAAGTACAGATGACATGTTGCATGTTATAAGATACAATATGATACACAAATTGCAAATTGTAAATAATTATGATAGAGGACTTATCCATTATTAAAAATTACATCTGTTTCCATTCCAATTTTTTAAATATGATATTTTTATTGTTGCTATTGCCATTTTCCTAATTATTTTAATAAATAAAAACAAACCACAAAGATCAATTTTGTAACTATAAATTACGAAATTATAATTTAAAAAGTTATAATAAAATTCAGAATTATGTACCACTTATTGAATCTAAAAAAATATGAATGATTAAGAATTTAGTGATAGTAGATATGTACTATCATCTCTTTTAGTAATATATAAGTAAAACAAATATATAGCAAACTTACAAAATGGTTTATTACTATTTTTCTGTATATATGCATATCATATAGAACTATAAATAAGTTTCCAAAAAACTTGCTTTATGCTAATAAAGCTGATGCACCAGGTGTGTAAATTTGTACTTGACGATCTGATAACTTATATATATATCTTGCTACTTCAGACCAATTATATTTTGTTCTAATATCATCCATTTTCCAATTAATTGTTATATTTCCAGATACATCACTAGAATATCCTGTTTCTAGAGGCTCAATTTTAACAAATAAATCCGCCATGTGTTTAAGCCCATATGCAAATATATTAGAAACAGAATTTTTTGGCTCATCTTTATAGGTGTGTGTTATAATACAAAGTTGAGATTTGTTGTAATATTCAACAAGTGATCTTAAATATCTTACATAATATGTAGATTCTCTCAAATTACATCCAAGATTATAAATATGACTAAAATCATCAATTATAATAGTAACAGGTTCATTGTTTTGTACTATTTTGTCATACTCATTTTTAATAGTTAAAAATATATCATGAATAATATTGTTTGCTGTTTGTTCACATGTATATCCCATATTAGATACAATAAACTTCATTGGTTCTATAACTGTAACTTTATGTTTTTCTTTCAATAACATAAGATTATAACCAAATTTCACACCCATATTATGATAATGATTCATTGTATTATGAAATAATATAAAACATATTCGATAATTCTTTTTTAATGCATTAAATATAACACAACTCAATAAAAAGCTTGCATTACTATCATGTTGTTCTTCTATGCAAATTAATTTTCCATCCATATTTACTTTATCAATGCCAAGTATGTTCGATATTGAATCCATTATATTAGCCATAATTCATATCAAATATAACAGAATATTCTATTTCCAAATGATTTACAAATTAACTACAAAACAAATTGATGTTATTATATCTTCAGACCAAATTAGTTCCAATTATATTTCATTTCAGATTTCAGACATACATTACAATTATTGGTTAGGCCTGTAACATTTAAACACCGTCGAATACGATAAATATTGCATTCCAATTTACTCAGTAATTAGTAATTTCTTATATATAGCGTAATAAAATCAGAATATAAATTTCATATCTTATTAGATTGAAATACTCTATAATAATATGAAGCACATGTTTCTGACTAGCCTTCAGCACGAAGTAGGAATTTAAGGTTAGATTGAGCTGAATTAAGTTTGAGATCTAACCACAGCCGACTCTAGGATCGGCTGTCTCTCTAGTTGAAAATGGAACAAAACAGATCGGCGTTGCCGTGTTCAGCACGATTGGTACTGGAGTCGACTGGGATCTAACTGATTAGGTATCGATTTGTTACGACCAACGGCGCGAGTTTTTAAAGAAGTTTTGATACATTATATTGAATTAATATACAAAAAATAAATTTTAATATTTAACATACTGTAATTTTAGTGATTTAATATTAGAATTAATGTACATATAAATTACAAATTAACTAATAGCAGTTAATAATATTCCAATAACACATTTGCAAGAATTGTACAAACATATTTGCATATTATTATTTCAATACTTGATGAACTTTGTACAAATAATGTATTTCTGCAAATTATGTAATGAATCGTTACATTAATAATTGTATATAAAAGTTCATAAAAATCGTTGGAAAGTAATATAAATAAAGAAACCTCCATAAAAATTTAATCGTATAAAAATATCCTAACGTTAATCAAATAATATGAAAATGCAAAAAGATGATTAAAAACTAACAAATAATAACGACATTATATATGTATAATATATAGAATACTGCCGCTTATAATGTACATTTTTTTGAAAAATAATTGCAACATGTATATAAATACTCAATTTTTTTCATACGAGTCTTTTTTTTTACATTTCATATAAATATGGGTATATAGTATATATATATACATATAGATTCATATATAAAAAATTTCTAATGTCCAAACACTTGTTTGCAAATAATTATTAATTTTGCTAAGAGAAATATAACCATTCTTAAAACTAAGCGTATCGATGAAAAGGAGTTCCAGTTTCGAAAGGAGGTGGTATACACGTGGCTATCAGCTGATGCGTGCGCGTTCACCAACTTTCCAGCTCTGTTAACTGATTGTGGACATTACGTCAGTCAGAGTTTAGATATTGCCGGGTATACTTACTAATCAAGAATAACTTGAAAGTTCTATTAATGATACAATTTATAGTAAGTAGCTACCTTACATTATACTCTATTATTCATTTTTTTCTTCATTTTTTGTGTTTATCTTATCTATATTTTTTTGTTACTTTGATTTGTTAGTGATTATAAAAGATCACCATAATTATTTTTTAATTCTTATCATTAAAAATTAATAAAAAATAATCTTCATGTGGTAAACCTTTACGATATAATTAATAAGTTCTTTTTTATACTTAATTTACTGAAGATATCATATGTTTATATTAAATTGAATGTACAAGCGTGCACAGATGTAATACGGATGTTCTACTTATATACCGCTAATAAAATTAATTATCAATGAATCCTGATTAAACATACTTGACACACATGTATATGCGGTATAACTATAGCTTATGTCATGTTTCGTAACAACGCTTAAATGAAATCATTTAAATTTTAAATTTATGAGAGAAATCGAAATATATGTTCAAGAATTTTATATATATAAATATATGTTCAAATTTTTATGAAGATAATTATGTTAAATTATCACTTATATTTATGTATAATAATTACCATTTGTATGTTAAAGTCTGTTAATAATAAGTTATTTAATTATAACAATTTTTAGGCGCTATGTATCAGTTATGAATATGTGAATTTTGTAAAAATGTTCCAACTTTTATTTAAAAATTTGCGTAAATCTTTTTATATAAACTTCTTAAATAATTTATCAACTAATAATTGTATTCTCAATTTAACTTATTGTTTAAAAAATATTATAATTAAAATGATCATTTTTTTCTTCTAGAAGTATATATGCATATACATATAACTAAAAATCACGCGAGCGCGCGCACAAACATGACGTATATGTACATTATAATTGCTTTAATATCTATTAAATAATTAGTTTATTACATATCACATTAATATTATATATATATGTCAATAATTAATTTTAGTACTTCAAAAATTATTAATAGTTTAATCATTCACTTTCTTAATTTATGTATGATATATATATACGACATTTTAATTTATGTATGCATATATGTATAATTCATATACATACAGTTTATACATATATGTAATCCTAAACCAATATGTAAAAATGTAAAAATAAGTACATGTGTTAATTACATTTTATTTTAAGTAGTTTCATTTATTAATTATTTATCAAATGTCTCATTTTTACTTGTTTTATGAAAGCATAAAACACAGAAAACATGACAGATAAAACAAAAAAAGTGTCACGGTGGTATTTTGGTGGGCTTTCCTCTGCAGGTGCTGCTTGTGTTACCCATCCTTTAGATTTGTTAAAGGTATTTTTATTACTAAATTCATAAATGAATATAACATAAGTTTCAACTCCTCTTTTTTTAAGATTATAATTATATAATTAACAATTAAATATACTAATTATATTTTGAATTTCAAATAGCGTGTTAAGCAAATTGTGAGCTTTATAATTCTAAAAAAATTTTGTGATGTACTGAAATGCAATAGCATTTCATTTACACACCACACATTTATAGGTTCACTTACAAACACAACAAGAAGGCAAGCTATCTATAGCACGATTAACTACATCTATAATACAAAATCAGGGAATTTTAGCTTTGTACAATGGATTAAGTGCTTCTCTGCTTCGTCAACTTACATATTCTACAATGAGATTTGGAGCATATGAAGTAAATTTATTCTCATTATATGTATTATTTACTTATAATATCTATTTTCTTATAATTTGATTGTATATTTAACTTTTCTATGTTACTATTTGAGTTATTACACTATACTTCTCATTTGGAAATATTATATTTATATATATAGGTAGGTAAACAAACATTTGAAACATCTGGACAATCATTATTATTTTACCAAAAATTGTTATTGGCTGGATTCTCTGGCGCAGCTGGTGGTATTCTTGGAACACCAGGAGATGTAATTAATGTACGCATGCAAAATGATATAAAACTTCCACCACAACTAAGACGAAAGTAAGGGTCTAAGTTATTATCTTAATTTACTTTTGCTTTTGTTATTTAATAATAAATTTTATTATAGTTATAAGCATGCTCTAGATGGAATAATACGTGTAATTCAGCAAGAAGGAGTAAGTCATTTATTTAGTGGATGCTCTACAGCAACATTAAGAGCTGCATTAATGACAATTGGACAACTGAGCTTTTATGATCAAGTTAAAATTATGTTGTTACAAAGTGGTTATTTTAAAGATAATCCTATAACTCATGTTGTGTCAAGTGTATGTGCAGTAAGTATATTTAAATAATATATTCAAATTTGAAAAAGAATAGGAACCATAAACATAGTGTAATTCAAACAACAATTTTTTTTTATTACATGAACTTTAAAAAAAAAAGATATTATATAACAAACATTATTTATATTATCATTTCATACTATTTCATATAAATATATGTATGTATTACAATTCATGTAAATGTAATAATACATTTCATATAAATTATATTTATACAGGCTTGCAGTTCTTTTATACAATGATACTAATATAATAACACAAGATTTATATAGATAGTAGTAGATAGTAGCAGATAGTAGTAAGCAATACATACCATATTATTTTACGCATTCTCATTCATCATTCTCAGTTAATGTTTTAATCCTATACAAGGGTGCTGTAGCTACAACTCTTACACAACCTTTGGATGTTTTAAAAACACGAGCAATGAATGCTAACCCAGGAGAATTTAAGGTAATTGTAAAAGTAAGATTAAGTGAATAACGTAGTAATAGAGATTTATTTATGTAATGTTTTATAGAATTTGATGGATCTATTTTTGTATACTGCTAAGCTTGGACCATTTGCATTTTTTAAAGTAAGTTTCTTTTTATGTATTGAATTAGTTTTTCCTAGATACTTCTATATCATAATATCCTAATAATGGGAAGGTTATAGTATGTCTGAGTAAACATATTTGAGATAAATTAAAGATAAACTTTTAAAATTAGTAATTAGAGAAAGCTTTTTATGGATTTTTTAGAATAATTAATTTGGACAGAAAGTTTATATTTAGACATTTAAATTCATCATAATAATTAAGAATTAAAGTAATTTTGTATACCCTTAGAACTTTGCACAGTTCCTGTAATTTATATCTTTCTTTTTTTCTACTTAACCCTTTGATCACTGAATGCTTGGAGTTAAATAATCTATATAAATAGTACACTTAATTCAATAGGCATATATACTTTTTAATCACAAAGTGTTCCATTAAATTATTACTCTCCATTGTAAATGAAACATCTTTTTTTACTTTACATGTAGTTTACATTAATGACATTGATTGAATATATTTATAGAAGAAATTAGTTATAAATGTTTCAGATAGTTTAATAATAGTTGTTTTACTCTTATTAAATGCATAGTCATGACTCAATTATATAAAATGTAGAAAACGTTTGTATCTGTTTGAATTTAATTTTTATCTTTGCATGTATTTGCAATGCAATAAGAATATATATTTAAAAGTGCCAAATTATTTATTCGTAACAGAATATTTGTTTTTATTGAAATATAAAGGAAAATAATTCATATGTACATCTAATCTCCTAAAGAAACTACATATGTATCTACTTAAGAAGGAAGATTATGTATCTTAAGTTTTACATTTTCAATCTATTTTGTATAATAACATATTTATGTTGTAATTATAATTTTCTTAATTATATAATTCAATTTATTTATATATGTCTTATCTAAATGTGTTTATTCAAATAATAATCTTCCTATTAATGTATTCTTATAAAATAAAATTTCAAGCATATGAGTTTAAAAATATATTGATTATTTTATTTTAGGGCTATGTACCTGCATTTATCAGATTAGCTCCACAGACTATTCTTACATTTGTCTTGTTAGAACAATTAAGATCTAATTTTGGATTCTATCCTTCTGGTGTTTCAGTATCATAGAATTCAAGTAACTGTCTTAAATGCTGAAACATAATATTCTACTGAAATGTTCCATAGGAGAAGAAATTAGGATATGAAAATAAGGAATAAAAAAATGATAAAAGTGTTTGTCCTATTTGAAATTGTCCTATTATTTTTGTATGTATGTACAAAATCTTACATACGTGATTTTTATTAATACTATTATACTATAATATATATATTATTTATACAATATATATATTGGTAATTATATATATACAATATATAATATATATAATGTATAAGGCTACCAAACTGATTATTTCAGATTTTTTGTTTTTGCAATTACTAAAAATATGCAAATGTTTTACTTATATAGAGACATAAATACATATATTACATATATTACATTATTTATTACTTTAATTTTAATGAAGTATATATATTTAGGTGCATATTAAAGCTCAGTAGATCTAGTGTCAAAAATTGATTTGTATATCTATATATATATTGGTAAATATCTTGTACTATTGTATGTACACCATTCTATTTCTATAATAATTTATTAATTATAACAATCAATTTTTTTAAATAAAAATATATATGCTGAAATTTTATAATAATGATAAACAAATTCAAATAGGACAAATATTATTTTTATATGTTGAGTTTATTGTTATGTTCATGCCTAAGTTTTATGAAATATGTTTGGTAATATTTCATATTATTACAATCTTAATTTTCAATAGTATATAAACTGCATTTGTACAAATATTAGGTGATACTAATATTTGTTCTTCCAATAATGATATCTAAAAAAAAATAAGTATGATATTTCCTGATCAAATGATACTATAGGCATTCAGAAATTAGATAATCAGATAAAACAAATATATATTTATTAAAAATGATTTGAACTTTCTCGCACTTATTTTCTCGAAACTTAGCCAATTTTTGTTTTCAAAAATAAATAAACTTGTTCTATATATGTGTACTACATACTATGTGTCTAACACATATTCAAAACAAGTAATATTATCAGGATATTGTAATATTCATATCATCAGGAATATTGTAATTGTATTACTAATTTAAACAACTATATAACTATTAAAATGGTTATTATCTTATTTCAAATTGGATACATAACAATCTTCTGACATATAAAAACATTCTATAAAAATATGTTTATAATTATGTATTGGGGTATACACAAACTTTTATATATATGTATATATGTATTTTATTATATAATATTTAAATTTGCAGTAATATATTTTGTTTACAAAAATATTGTTTCATAATTGTTAATGCACAAACTTTGAAAAACAAATATTTTTCTAATTTATATAATATGTATATGAGAATGTATGTATGTACATATATCAGCTTATTTTGTAAATTATTTTAAATTATTTAATAATAAAAATAATATTAACAAATTTGTATAAAATAAAATGTTATTATATACATGTACAAATCCATCATTTCAGAATTACATAAGTTCACGATTAGTATTAGTTATAAAATTGCAAAACAGGTACAAAATTTTACTAATGATGTAAAATACTGAATTATAACTCTGATGTTTTGATAAACTTTTATACGATGATAAAACATCAAAAACTGAAACTGGCGGTTGAAGATTTAGAGACAGGCCGCCGACGATTCATGAGATATTTAACATTGAAGTTACCATCTCTTTTTTACGTTTTCAAGTGAGACTGCGTCTGTTAGAGTATGATTACAGCGTTCTAGATTCTGACTTCTGACTTTCTGGCCACGTTTTGAGCTCTGAGTTCTGACGAACTAATTCATTCGGACGAATGAAACATCTAAAGGCCAAGTGTATACGCATAAGAATCTATCTACATAATACATATGTATATGCATATTTCATTATATGTCAGTGATCTCACTCGTCTACAACTGTGCTCTGATGTATAAGAACATATGTATTTATAGAACTACGTTGCATTGTACTCATTGTATCCTATAATCTGAAACCTACACTCAAGACCACGTACCCCCATAACTCACAACACATAAACCTGCTTATGGAGGGTACGACTATGGCACATAACGTTAGCAATCTAGTCTACTGATATTTTTGTTTATCAGTATATCTATATACTTACTGTCAGTTTGAAAATCAATGTCAATCGATTATACCAAACCAATCACTAATGAACTAATAACAATCCCGGCAGTTGATGCAGCTCAAAAGAATAAGAAATGAACGAATGAAGATTTAAATTACGAATTAATAGTCTTCTGTCATAATATTTTATATTTATTTATAATCTATTTTCTCCATTAAAAACAATTTATATAAAATAAATAAACAACTACCACATAGTAACAATAACATATGTACGCGTACTATAGAAAACAACTTTTCTAATTTCTAATTTAAAAATTTATACAGCTAAATTACATAAATGCAACTCGTTAGTTTCCGTAATTATTCAAGAATTTCTTAGTAATTTTCAATGTAATAAAAAAATATTACTTCTTACATATTTAATCTATTTATAACATTTTTATATCCAAATAAAAGACCAATAAAGAATGTTAAATATAATGAAAGCCACAGGAAATACAATTCTGCTACGTCTGTCAATCCATTGAGCAATTTCTTGTGGAGTCATTGTTGTAAAATTATGTAACTGTGCAAGAGTTGCTCTTCGTTGAAAAGGTTTTGGTGATGATGTACTATTAACAGTCATAATGCTCCCAATAGAGCATTCTTGATCTTTATCTTCTTCAATTTTAACAGAAGGAATATTGAGAGTACTTGGAAAACTCTGCAATATAAAAGTACAGTTGCTATGAAGAATGAATACAGAACTTACGTATACTTTGATATGTTTTCTTATAATATATTTGTATATTTACATGCACAGTAAGGTAATTTTGACTTGAATAATCTTGTTCACTGGTGTTTGCATTATCAAGTGATGACCAAGACCGTGATCGTTCTAATCCTGTAGTGTTCTTCTGAAATTGTTTTCGAGCCAGTTTTGGTGTTAGCGTTGATTTTAATATGTATTTACTATTTACTTTTTTCAAGGGAACATTTTTCCTAAACATATTTTCAAAATTATTAATAACCAGTAAATGATATATGAAGTATGAGATTTCATATTTGTAATATCTGCATACAATATATACATACTTCCGTCGATAAATTGTATTAACAAAAGCAAATTCAACCATTGCTGCAAATAAAAATATTGTACAACCCAAAAACCATATTTCACTGGCTTTTATATAAGAAACTTTTGGCAGAGAATTCTCTACTTTGGATGCAAGAGTCATAAATGTCAAAATAGTATTTGTTCCTAAATACAGAAATTTTAATTAATTATTTATCTTATAATATCAACACCCATAAAGTAAGTTATACACCTTTTAAATATATCACCTAACACTATTCGTGGAGGACTTGCATCCATATGTAACCAAAAAGATACCCAAGAAATGACTACTATTAGTATAGATGGAATGTAATAGTCCATCATAAAAAATCCCATCTCGCGAGCTAATTTAAATGTTATACTAATTGAACTGAAATTACCAGCTATAAATACAAATGATTATCAATTAAAATAGTTTTAAGATATTATTTACTACATATAACAAAAATACATGCCAAAATGACCATAATGTTGCTGCGATGTAGTATAATATACTTCTGATGTGTTAACCCATTTGTCAAAAAGCTTATATTCAGTTAAGTGTAATTCGTCTGCAAGTATGATTGGATCTTGGTCCCAATATAACACCATATCATGCACATTGTATGTCCCTGTAGGTAAAAATTCCATTCATTCCAAGGAGCACAGTTGAATAAAATAGCTGACATTGTAGTAGTACAATAACTATGACATCCTACAGCTTTCAAAGACAAGAGGACATTCTTGTACATCAAACGGAAATTTCTCCAAACGAAGCCCACAGTTAAGAGTAGCTTGCAACCTATAACAGTTTATACATCACGTTTATTATGCAGATAAGATTATATAAGGATGAGTTATGCATTTCATATTATGTCATTATTTTTATTGTGAATACAATTAAAGAAAATTATAAAAGTAACATTATATGTAACATTCAAAATTTGTTAAATCTTAATATAATTTTTACTTTTAAAATAAGCAATATTGCAAGTTTTTAACTTTCAACAATAGAGCATCTTTTAAATAATCTCTGATATACAGGGTGGTTGGTAACTGATGGTACAAGCGGAAAGGGGGCGAATCTACGCGAAAAAAAGAAATCGAAAATATAGAATAAAAATTTTTCGTTTGAGGCTTTGTTTTCGAGAAAATCAACTTTGAATTTTCACTCGGTACGCGTGCGCTTTATCACGTCTCGTTATAACGGATCTCACTGTAGATCGTTTTAAAATTAAAAAATTAAAAAAATTCTTTTTTCGCATAGAATCACCTCCTTTTCGTTTGTACCACCAGTTACCAACCCTGTATATTAGACAGTAAGATTAAAAGATCATTAAATTTTCACTAAAAAATTGTTGATTTTTTAATTGATATAACTCTATAAACAATAATCATACAGTAATTAACATGAGTTCATGTTGGAAGGCAAAATATCTATATAAGGTAAGTATTCTCATTTCAAAAATTTTGCACAATCAAATAGCTCTATGGAATTTATTATTTTACAACACATCATAAAGCCGATTTTGATCAGCTTTCCATTCACACAGATTGTGTTATTTTATATTAAAATGAACAAAAAAATATATAATTAATTTTATACTATTGCCATACTATATACTTATACTATTTATACTAGTGCCATAAAATATGTATTGCATGTTGTACATATTTTCACATATTAATCTTATTTTGAATAATTGAACTCTAACTTTTAAATAATTAAGTAATAAATTATATTTTTGTCATGATATAGTTCATTAAAATACCTATTTAATTGTTTATAGTTAGTTTAGTTTACTCTTCCTGCAACGTAAATTGGAACAATTAATTTATAATAAATTAAATATTGCAACAAATAATTGCAACAACATAAACATTACTATGATTGAACTTTTATTCAATGAAACCTCATGAACTAAAAAGATTTTTAAGTTGTACAAATATTAAAATTAAAATAAAAGAGCATATTAAAAAGTGCAGAATAAAGAATAAACTTAGAATAAATGATATTTTCTGAATTATTTTTTATTACTTTACATTATGTTTTTATTGCTTCATATTTATGTTAATTTTACTTTATATTTGAATTATTATAAATTATTATTAATGAATAAAAAATAAAGATGTTGAATGAATATTATATTTGATAATGTAATATTACTATTTTTAAAATATTAAGTAAATTTATATTTACAAACCTAGTATTCAGTATGACCATGCCTGATGGATCTATTGAAACAAGTATATCTTTCACACTATTTCCCATTATAGCAGAACTGGGCTCATTAGAAACATATACAATAGGTGTCCAAATCAAATCATGTGCAAATTGTCCACCATATAGTTGATTTAAATGCGGAGCAATGTTTGAAAATTTTAACCTGTTATCCAGATATCTAAATTGCAACATCATATGTACATCAAATTGCTGTAAAAATATTTTTATATATATATTTATAAAGGATATAAAACAATATTATTATTTTATAGATATATGCAGAACAAATATTAGAAATTATGTAAGTTATAAAATATAATTATAACACAAGCTACCAGTGTTTTTGCCATATTAGATCTAATTGTATAAATATAAGCCCTGGCATATACGTTAATTGGATCTGTAGAATTAATTTCTCCTGGTGGTCTAATCATTTTATCATAACGACAATTATTTGTCAATTCTTGTAAAAGTTCAGTTTGTGTCATAGAGCTGCTACTACTTAATACTGGACAGCTCTCTAATCTGTAAGAAATTTATGTAATTTCATATACACATATAAAGCTATGCTTCCAGAAGCTTAGTAATATTATTTAAACTTCTAATAGTAAAAAGTATTAATAATGTTATAAAAAAATTCTGTAAAAAATTTATAAAAATATATATAATAATATTATGGTTGATATTTTAATTAATAGTATCAATAGTATATATTTGTTAGTGATATTTAGTTATACTTCAGTACGTAAAAAGATAAAACTGCTTTCAAAGAAAGTCCTTGAATTAAAATTCCAGACGTTACTAAGTAGTAAGAATAGTTCATTGTTGCTTTGTACTAATGCTGGTGACATAATGCAATGCATGTGACTCTACATTATAAAAAGAATTTCTTTGTTATTGCAAGTTGAAATATTTCTGAAAAGCATAGCAATGATGGTTTACTATGGATATGTGATTATTTCATGAAATAAATATGAATAAACACAACTAAAATAAACAAGTACTTTATAAACAGCTATGAAAAATATATTATATTTCATAGTTTATAAGATAAGAATAAGTATAGATAAGTACCTTAAAAAATTATAAAATTTTTAACCTATTTATCATATTTTGTTTATAATATCATTAAGTATCATATTTTATTATGTACATTATTTATTCTGATATTTAGTATGACAAGTAAAAAATTTTTATTAACTAATACAATCGAATATTAATGCTCTAATCAAGACTTTAATACCAATCTCAACAATAAAATCTTATCTACCACATGAGCATATTAATTTATGACATCAAACATTTAACTGTTTATGTAAGTTATCAATATTTTTCTTCATAAAATTGCGTATCATGATTCAGAATCTTTTTTTTTTCTTTTGATGTACGTAATTTAGCGGTATATGCATATACATGTAGTATAAAATAGTTTAATTGGTTGATGAAATGTAATATTGAATATAATACACATACTTTGTTTTCACAAAATAAGAAAGAGAGAGAGGGGAGTGTGTAGTCTTATTTTATAATTAAAATTTATTATTAATCCAACATAAAAATTATGAGTTAGAAAATTATAAATAAAAATCTAATAATCATTGCAATTACAATTAAAGCTATAATAGATATAGATAAATTATGGAAAAGTAAAGAGATACTTTTTTTAATTTATCTTTATTTGTAAATTATCTCATTTATGCTATTTAATCATACAATAATTCAGATACAGATAACATAATATAAAACTGTTGAAAATATAATTTCAATAATTTAAAGATTAATGTAATCAACTTTGAATACTAATGTTTACACAAGTGTTTCAAAATTTAGTTATGTATTTGCATACAAAATATACATGGAAATAGGTAGCACTTATAAATATTTTTAGATATTTTAGATAGTTATGCATGGAAATAGATAGTATTTATAAATATTTTTTACAAAATATGTTTTTTTTAAAGACTTTTTAGTGTCCAAATTAATTTAAAAAGAAGTAGCTTTTTACCACTATTTACCCAATGCCACAAAAATTTGTATATACAAAAATTATATTAAACATGTATTCAGTAATATACATAACTAAATTATAGTTCTGGATATTTTATATTATATACTTTATTAGGATGAAGATGATGTCTTTTCATGATACTGATCTATGCTAGTAACTATATAAAAATTTGTATTTATTTAAAATTGTGGAAAATAAGATTAATATGTAGATTTATTTAAATAAATAGCTTTATTAGGCTTTTAGTAAGTTAATAAGTTTTACTTAAACAAACTCTTCCACATAGATATAAAACTGAGTGATATTTCTAACTACAAAAAATTTAAAAGAATATTTAGTGACTAGAGTCACTAAATTTAATAAAAATTAAAGGAATGGATCTAATTAAGTATAACTTACATAGCAGATGTATTTAAATGTAAAAGTTGTAGTAGATAAATAAAAGACACGAAAGAACAAATTCTTCTTAAGGCCATCTTACGTTTCCTGATGACTTATCTGTTTCACTAATAAACTTGGACTGATTCTTTCTTGAATATACATGCATGGTCTTGAGTAAATTAGCTAGAAACCAAATATTACCCAACCATTCCTCCCACTTACAGTATTCTTTTATAAAGTGAACACTCAGGTGCTTGTATATAATACTAAGTTGGTATTGTACACAAGGTATACAGGGTATGTTGAAAGTACCATACCATAATAAAAGAAGTCACAAAATTTTGTACTTTCTTGAAATATAAGTTTATATTATAGTTATAATAGAAAAAGACTCTTCGAAATTTACAAATATTTTGGCATGTGCTGTTTACATATTAAATAACTAACGCCGATTTATACTGCTATCTACAAAAATTCTCCATCTACATCCATTCGCTATAAAAAGCATTCACATACACACACATGTATGGTATATAGAAAAGAAAGTTATAAAAAAGAAATTTACGAAATTTATACAAGTTGTTAGTTATACATTTATTTTATATTTATGGACGTAATATGTGGTTTCATACGATTGAGAGTATAAGTAAGTATATGCAAATTTTGTAACAATTTTGTAATTCTTATATAATGGCGTTCAGTATATGGTATCACAGATTCCAATGTAGAAGTTAATTTTGTTTGGAATTCCAAATTTTCCATTTCCATCATTAACGCGTTCATGACTACCTATTAATCATGAACATTATAGAAACATGTAAAATTATAATCAAATTTCTTATTTGAAGGAATAACATATTCAATTATGTGAGAACTTACCTGAGCAATTTGACAATTTTTACTATTGACATTCCATGTAACAGCACACTTCAATAACTCTTCTTTATAAATTGGTTTTAAGTCACGAATTGTTTCTTCAAAGTGGCAATTATTTTCCTTTAAAATAGCTGATAGATGAAAAATAAAAAACATAAGAAGAATGAAAAAGTAATCGCGTTCCAGTTCAATTATTAATTTATGTAAAATGATTCACTTTATCTTTACATGTAACACTAACTTTTTGCCGGACAAAGTCCGATTATTACCCGGCATTGTAATATTGGGGAGACCAATGCCACAGAAATTACGACCGGAAAGAGTTAACCGTTAGTCACATAACTACTCTTTTTCTTGAAAATTTTCTTTGCATAATATTAAACATTTCAATAATAGTTCTACTTAACAGCGTTTATTTTAATTAAAGAACTCAATGGGAAAAAAACATCTTTTCCAAAATAAAATAAGAAAAAGGAACGGATGTATAAGATCTTTATTTATCGCAAGAACTTTGGTTGAAACTTCTACCGTTTTTTATTGTATATGTTAATGTGTTTTAATATTTAGGAGCATATAGACTTAGTTTGACTTTAGCTACAATTTTTTAAAATTAAAGATTGTATTGCTTCATTATTCTGAGTTCCCTAATTAAAAGTAAAATATCTTATCAATGGTTAAGTTTAAGACAATAAGAATATATGCATATAATAAGAAATAAGAAGTATATTATATTTTAGAAAATGTTAACCTTTTCAAGATCCTTTTTAAAACTTCCTTGTTCATAAAAAGAAGTGTACTATTTAATACTTTCTTAATATCACGCAAATCTATTTTCCATATAATGTATAATTTAAGATATTTATAGTTAAGTGAATCATTCTGTATATAATTATATAAGAAGTTATATTAAATGATGCATGCTTATATTGATAATACGTAATTAAAACTTACTTTCTACAATTTTGAGAACTTGGAAAGGACGTTCTAACTTTAAAGCTATGTTTAACGCAGATGTTAATTTATTTGCTTTTAGTAAATTTGCTAGTTTTTGTTCTTCCAATGCAAGTTGTTCTAATTTCATTGCAGCTTTTTTTTTATTTTCTTCAGTCACATCTTTCCAAATAACTAGCAATGAATCACTTCCACCACTGATAATAGTTTTCTCATTTTTACTAACTACAATTAAAGTATGATATAATAAATATAATATGTTGATTGAAAAACGTTAAAATGATATTCACCTGCGAGTGTCCATACGCGACTCTCATGCTGTTCTAAAGTACATGTACATTCGGATGTCTTAATATTCCAAAGCTTCAAAAGACCATCTCCACTTGCAGTAATTATTTGCATTCCTCGTGATAAAAATTCTGCTTTTAATACTGATGATTCATGGCCTTCAAGAGTCTATCATACAGAAAGATTATCGATAATGATAAATATATATTTTAATTAAAATAATTGTTATATTAATTTAATAACAATTAGTAACAAATAAATAATTATAATTACTTTTAAACACTGAAGTTCTGTCAGCGACCAAAGTTTTATTGTAGAATCTGCCGATGACGTCAAAAGTACCTGATCTATAGGTGAAAATCGAACACACCAAACTCCTCTACGGTGACCACGAAATACACCAAGTAATTGTAAATCGTCTGCAGACCATAACTATAACATTTAGAGTATGTTTCAAAGCATTTTTAACAAAAACAATTTCTTAAGTAGTGCATTCATATTGAAATGAAGTTGTATATAGTAATGCAGAAGCTAATGATATATATAGGATTTAGAAGACGTAATTAATAGTAAAAAAATTTAATACTAACATTATAGAGCAATATTATGTACCACAACGAATAATACAGTACATATAAAATGTCTATGAAGATATATAAAATAAACATTATATCCATATAAATATCCGTTCAATTTTCGAATATTATGTCTTATGTTAACAAAAATAAAATATTTTATTAGAAGATATTCCACTCTTCCCATTTAAAAGAAACATCCTATATTTTGATGTAAAATTAATTTTATGTATTATACCTTAGCTGTTTTATCTTGTGATCCAGTAGCAATTAATTTATCATTTGGTGAAATATTCACGCTATTAATATCTTTTTGATGAGCCAATGTTGTATGAGCAACATTTAGAGAGCATGTGTCTGCAATCATTGAACGCATAAAATAACACTACGTGATAGAAATAATAATTTATGATATAAAAAGGCATTTTGTTTACCTTTAAAATTAATATTATTTGATAAGTTCCATAATTTAAGACATGAATCTTGACTGACAGAAGCAAAAAATTTTGCAGACATTTGAGAAATTGCTACAGAACCAACGGGAGCAGTATGTCTAGTAGCAGATGCAATGCAAGATACTTTAGTTGTTTCTTTATCCATAAGCCATACTCGAATACTATTGTCCTATAAATTATGAAACATTATTTTTTTAATAATATATTTCATATATATTTCATAAATATTTTTTCTTACATTAAAGCAATTTTCGCAACTATAGATTTCAATTCATTAATAATTTATGAAATGTATACAATATATACCTTTGCTGAAGAAATAAGTAAATAGGCATTAGCAAGTGTAGTAGCAAGAGATAACACAATATCTGTATGACCACATAGCAATTCGCAATTCATGGTTGAAATATTGTACAGTTTTATATCACAACTATTTGTAGCAACAGCTATATGACTCTCATTATCTCCAAGATATACAACATCTAAAATTTCATCACTGTAACCTACTAACTATAACAGTAAAAATTGTATTCATTATAGAACCTCCCTATTATATAAAATATCGATTTTATTATTATTTTTTGAAAAACGAATTTACCTGTTTCAGGCAATCAAATGTTTCTAATGAATGGATAATTATATTATGATCAACCGTAACTACAGCAAAGTTATTACTATTATCATTATAAAGTAAATGTATAATTGATAGAGATCCTGTTTCCTTCGCAGCTGATACAATAGAATTTTTTTGCACATATACTTCTTTACCAGTCTTCATCTCCCAAATTTTCACAACTCCTACAGGAATTTGGATTACAAAATAAATATTTAATTATTATTTGTAAATTTGTATCATTCTAAAAAATATGTAATTATATAAAAAAAAGCAAAATTTCGGAACAGCCAAATAAGATGTAAATATTCTTGACAAAAAAATTGACAAATATTAATTTAATCCATACAAATATTGAAAAATGTATGATTGCACCTTTTTCTCCTGCAGCAGCAACATGTATAGCATTTTCATCTTTGTTATAAAAGGGTAGTAATATATTTTTAGGTATTATAAATGTATCTTCTATTTCCTCATAAACTGGTAAAACTCGTATTGATGATCCAGAAGAAAGATTCCATAAAATGAGTACTCTATCTCTTCCTGAGCTACACAAAACCAATGTGCATTATACATATCACAAATTTTATATTTAGTAATATACAAGATAAGAAATGTAGTTTCAATATATTACCTAACTAAATAATCCTTGTCTTTGAGAAAAGATAAAGAAGTAACTTTACTGAAATGTCCAGAAAGTGTAATTTCTTCTTTACCAGTTTTAATATTCCACCCATAGATTTTGATATCATCGCCAGCAGCAAAGATAAGCTCCTTTTCAATATTTGGATGAAAAACTAAAATACTAAAATTATATTATATTTCACAAATTTTATAAAAATTCATATGCTGCACATTATATATCTTAAAATGATGTAATTGAAAATAGATAGCAAAAGAAATGAGTGATCATAAAAACCAATTTCCACACAATTTGTTAATTTAAAATTTTACATTTGATTTTCAATTTTTGAAATATATTACAGAGTATTGCAAAATTTATATGAATTAAAATAATTATAGCATGTTTTACAGCAGTATGCATTCAGTGATTCTGTTCCATATGTAAAATGTTTGTTATAATAACTCAAAATTTGTAACATTTATAAAATTATTGAAAAATATACACACTTTATTGAAAACAAAAGATAATACAAATTATAAATCTTTAATATATCATTTAAATAAATGCAATTTTTAGAAAATGTTTGCATAGTCACATTTCTCATTCAAATATATGATTTCATATTTTATTATGAAATATGTCTAAAATTTTTATAAATAATATGAAAATATAATATTTTGTTTAAGATGAGTACCTTATTACTCCCTGAACTCCTTTTAGATTATGAGTACAAGCATGATGTTGTAAATTCCATAATCTGACTGTACCATCACTACCTCCAGAAGCCATCAAATTTCTTTCAATAGAATGAGCAATACGAACTACAGGACCCTTATGAATAGATTTCCATAGTTTAATTAATTTATTATCTATAATAATAGTATGCATATTATTGTATTTAATTAATTATTTATAATAAAATTAAGTAATGTTATATATTTATATATTATACAATGTTATGTACCTTTCCAGTTCCATAATTTAAAAAGACCACTTTTGTGATGTGTGATGATGTTTAAGTCATTATTACTTGCAATAAATGTGTTGATTGTATCTTCTTCTTCATTGCTATTGCTTCCTCCCAAATAAGATATTACTGTACCACTCTTTACTGATAATATAGAAACAGTACCATATTTTTGGCAGAACATATACTGTCCATCTGTACTCCACTATAATGCAAAGTGACAATTAAATGATAAAATAAAGAAAAATAAATAATATGTATTTTTTAGTCAACATACTTGAACATTTCCTCCTGTATAAAATGCACCATGTTTGGATTCAACTTCAAACCTGGAATTGAATATAATTAGCTAAATACATGTACACAAATAATATTTTCATACCAGAACCTTTTTCCAAACAAGGTTCTTTAATGCATAAATACATAGTATCTGTGATCTGAAATAATACTAGTAATATATGCTAATTATATCAAATATAATTTAATATAATGAATAACTAAATGTTTATTAAAATATTTCATAGGAAACAAATAGATATAGCGTATCATATCAATAACATATCAAAACCTTCTTATTTAAAAGCATACAAATTTATTTAAATTTATATTTAAAAATATTTTCTTAGTGTCTTATTATTCATAAAATAAATTTAATAACGTTATTTTAAGAAATTATTAGGAATTACTCACGCTTCTTTTAGAATAACGTTGCTCATTTTTTATAAATTACTATGAATATTTAATTATGTTTTTAAATATGTACTAAATTTTATTTACATATCTTGTCTTTAAATTGCGTTAATCGGCAGTACACAATGTCGTAAGACACGTGCACTATTCCTCTAAATATAAATATATATTAGAATACTAAAAACATGGCAAAAATCTTCGTGAAAGCTATAGACCTAAGTAAGTATTTATATGTATATTATTTAGTGCTGTATTTAGTACTATAGTGAAAACCACATGAAAACCGGCCTTGAATCAAACTGAGAATACATATTTATAAAATTTTTGATATTATAATAAACATCGTAATAAACTTGAGCAAATAGCTCCTTTATATTTTGAAAAGTGTGAATGGAATCAATTAAAACAATCTTTCCTCTCTAGTTTTATTTATACTTGTAGTCTCTTTGGTAGTTATCGACCGTGGTTCTAAGCAAGTTTAAAAAATCGTGCAATTAAATCTTAAAACATTATAACTAATCTCTTTATGACGAAATTAAAAAATGAAATTTCTAGATTTATAAGGCGAATTTTTGAACTGTTTAGGAATTACATTAAAGCTTTAACTCTCATAAATTTTTCCTGCATAATATTGTTTCAAGTTTGTACGTAGTTAATTACGTACAATTTGTGCAAAGTGTACTATTTGGACACGATTGCGCTATCTATCGGTGAATCAGTAGTACTAACAAATAGTTAACTTTTCACCGATACATGGCGCCACCATGTTTCCTTTTTGAGTATGAATGAATTTTTATTGTAAAAAGCATAATGGCGTCGCCGGTCTTTCCGGCAAATAGGTTGTGCCATCGTGTCTCACGTCTTTCGTACTAAAAGTACAGAATGACGGACGACGTGGTTGTTTTAGAAGATGCTGTTCACAGAGAAGAAGAGATAGCCCACTTTCAAGCTCCTGCAATTCAACATAATCCCGATGGATGGGGTCCTTGTGAGTTACCTGATCAATTTAAAGATATACCTTATCAACCATTCTCAAAGGGCGACAGATTGGGCAAGGTTCGTTGGAAATGTGGTTTCTTTTTCCTTTGTTTATGGAGATACTTCACATATTTATATTATTTTCTGACATAGATATCTGACTGGACTACACCAGCTTTCCAAGATAAAAAGTTTCCCAGTAAGTGTTATCTATTTCATTTATTTAACCTTAACATTAACATTAAGTCATTTATTAGAAATAATTATGAATCTAGCTAATTATATTTTTATTACCGACTGAACTTTACTTTGGGGGATTAAAAAAATTCTTGACCCTTTTTTATATATTCAATAGCGTTCGATAAGTAGAATCATAAAATACAAGTAATCTGTCAATTCAAAAGTTCTGTGTATATGCAACAAAGTATTTTTAGTTGTTTTATACATTATGCACTTTGACGCCATATTGGTTTCCATAATTTGCCCAATTTAAGTTAGGCTTAGAGTTAAGATTAGGATTAGGTTTTGGTCATTACATTAATGTAACATGTAAAATATGCTAAAATTGTATGTAAAATCTTGCATATGTGTAACTTTTGAACTGGTGGTTTCCTAAACGTTAACTTGTATTTTTGAATAACATTCATCGAAGACTATCAGATGATATAAAAGAAAAGTCAATAACTTTTAGTCTCCTTAGGAGTGTATATTTATAAGTCCTAGATTTATTAATTTGTTATTAAGGTTTAATCTAATCGTAATCATAATTATAATCTAACCATAAAAAATAAGCAGAGATCTTCACTTTATACTTACTGGTAGTATATTAATAATTAAACAATGTAGACATTATTAATTTTGTTAAGGAACTTAAATTTAATATGTTTTACAATTCTAACTCTTGTTATTTTAACAAAATATAATAAACCATAAGTTATAGCCATATATAACATGAGAAATTTTTAAACAATAAGAAGAACGTCACCCATACTTTGTGACGGGGCCCCCACGGAAGTATACCCGTCACATAGATATGTGCGACGTGGCGACGAATGTGTTAAAATAAAATCAATTTAATTTTTTTCTTGAATTACTATTAGCTGATCAATACTAAGAAATCAATATTATTTATTAAATTCTAAAAGAATGCTTTCTTATAAAATTACTATTAATATAATACTTAATAAAGTACAAATTTATATTACTAATAATTTTTTTTATTTCAGATATGATTTTATATGCTTCATTTTATTATTTTCAATTTTATTTCTCATATATTTAAAATCATTCTGTGTCATATAAACCTAATTTGTATTTATATATTATTTAATTGAAATAGTAAATTCAATATTATAAAAGACATTATAAGATTAAAAGGTGGTAATTCTTTTCCTTTTATATGAAAACTATAAGATAGATCACATTAGACCAAATTAACCTTGTGCAGATTACCGCGGGATATATGTGTTCTGCATAAACCATCAATTTGACCAAGGAACTCATATATGCGTTTAGCAAAAACGATTGATAGAGTCGGAAGACTCCTCATATATGTATCCCACGTAAACGCGTTGCTATGATCAAGAAACACATATGTCTCATATATGCATATATTTAAAAGACTCATATGTGTGTCATTTTATTTATCCTGTGGAGAATCTGTGCATGTGTCTAAAATTTGATATCTTGGAGTGCTATGAACGAAAATCGTGTCTAAGCAAAAATGTGCGCTGGCAATTTTAAATGACTATCGTGGTAGCAGTCGGCCTTACAGTACGGCTGACTTTGAACCATTCCGTCCGCAAAGGGTTAAATAATAATTAAATTAATAATTTTATATTTAGGTTTCCCTTTAATAAATTAATATTTTATATACAATCTTTCATTTCTTAACAAAGAAAATCTTCATTATTTACAGACAAATATACGTCACAGTTTGGTTCAGGCAGCCAATATGCATACTATCATGATGAAGATGAAACAACTTTCCACTTGGTTGATACAACCCGTGTACAAAAACCGCCTTATCAACGTGGTGGCAGATTTCGTCATAATCAAAGGAACTTACGTGGCCGTGGAAGCCAGCGTGGTTCGTTGAGTCAAATGCAACAACTGGGTAAATTAAAGCTTCGCGAGAGAGATCGTAAAGGACAAGCGAAACGTTGGGGTAGACAGCAAGGTTTACGTAATCATAAAAATCAACCACCAATTAAAATTCGCGACGCATCCGTTACTGTAAGACCTGATTGGGTAACTATTGAAGAAATGGATTTTCCACGTTTAGCAAAGCTATCGTTACCTAGTATTAAAGATGGAGAAGATATTTTATGTTGCGGCTCTCTTGAATATTATGATAAAACTTATGACAGAGTGAATGTCAAAAGTGAAAAGCCATTGCAAAGAATTGATAGAATTTTCCATACAGTCACCACTACTGATGATCCAATAATTCGTAAGCTATCAAAAACAGAAGGAAATGTTTATGCTACAGATGCAATTTTAGCAACAATAATGTGCTGCACTCGTAGCAACTACTCTTGGGATATTGTAATCGAAAAAATTGGAGACAAACTATTCTTTGATAAACGAGATAATACTGAGTTTGATTTATTAACTGTAAACGAAACTAGCGTTGAACCTCCTCAGGATGATGGAAATTCTTTAAATTCCCCTAGAAATTTAGCTTTGGAAGCTACATTTATTAATCATAATTTTTCTCAGCAAGTACTAAAATCTACTGAACCTAGATTTAAATTTGAAGAAGGAAACCCATTTATTTCAGAAGAAGAAGAAGGTGATGTTGCTAGTGTTGCATATCGGTATAGAAAATGGGATTTAAATAATGGAATTGTTCTTGTTGCAAGATGTGAACATGATGCTGTAATGCAAGGTCCTAATAATGAAATTCAATTTTTAACAATTAAGGCTCTAAATGAATGGGACTCAAAATTAGCCAATGGTGTTGAATGGAGGCAAAAATTAGATACACAGCGTGGTGCAGTATTAGCAAATGAATTACGCAACAATGCTTGCAAATTAGCTAAGTGGACTGTCCAAGCATTATTAGCAGGTTCAGACCAATTAAAATTCGGTTATGTCTCTAGAGCAATGGTTAGAGATTCTAGTAAACATGTTATTCTTGGTACACAACAATATAAGCCAAATGAATTTGCAACACAAATCAATCTTAATATGGATAATGCATGGGGTATTTTACGATGTATTATTGATATTTGCATGAAACAGAAAGATGGAAAATATCTAATTATGAAAGATCCAAATAAACCAATGATAAGATTATATGATATTCCGGATAACACGTTTGAAAGCGAAGGAGAAGAAGATGAAGATGACGATGAACCTGTTAATGATGCATTTCAGAGTTAACAGTTTTAAATTTTCTTAAACTTCTCTGAATTAATATGTTAAAAGTCACTGATTTGTACTATGAATACATATTGTAAGAAGGGAGGAAAGTGGCATAATAAACTGCTTTCATTTCATCTTTTTATTATCTAATTCTAAAAACCTCTACAAACTAATTTCACATTAATATAAAATATTTATGTATTTAATTATATATAACATTATGTAGTTAAATTTCATTTTATCCAATTCAAAGTTACACTTTTAAAAATGTATTAATATATATATTAATTACTTAAGTGTTTTTCTCATTTCATTTTCCTATTTTCTTTCAATATGATAAACATTATATTGCAACAAAACAACATTGATTTAATTAAATTTTATATAGATTTTGGTGATAAAGTACTTTTGCTAAAGTACTTTTTTCTCACATATTGCCTCTAATTACAAAATATTTGTTAATTTCTACTGTGATATGTAAGCACGGTTGTATACATAAACCTGGAAACTCTAGTAGAGGGTGTAATGCTCTCAATGCCTGGAGTTGTACTTTATAAATCGACAACTATAGAACGCTACAATCGATAAGTTAGGATTTCATATCTAACGCCACCCTTTGATGAAAATATTGAAAGTAAAGAATATAAACTAAACCACTGAGCTTACTCTATAAACTACTTTTCATAATTTTTCACCATGTATTTAAACTAAGTACATATACAATATTTCATTCAGTATAGAAAAATGTTTAAATTATTAAATATATATTATTATTTCCAATAAAAAAGTTTAATAAAATAGTAACTTATAATTATAAATCAAATATGTATACATATATATAATACTTTTATATTTAATGCGTATATTGGATAGTTTGTTTTTAGTATTTCTTAATTCATTAAATAATTGTGTAATTATGTATTAACACTATCTATAATATATGTAAATAATATCATGTTCAAAATATTATTGACGATTAAAATATGTTAATATTATAAAATTCTTATTGAAGGTGTAAAATTATAGTGTGATTTCAGAGTTTACAAAAGTTTTTAGTAATGAAAAAGATATTTATATCATAATATTTATTAGAGATTAGCTCGACATAAAATAATAATATAATCATAGACAAATATACAGCTATTCGCAGTAGTATATATATATATATATAAGTAGTATTCATATATGTAAGCAGAAGTTGGTCTCTATTATCATTATAGTGGTGTACTTGTCCCTTTAATCAGGTCAGGGGTGTTTTTACACAATGGCGTTACATAACGAATCCTAAGACTTCGATTAAAATGTCTTATTGCGAACAAACTGATCAACATTATCCGGTCACTAAAAGCCTATCACTCACCACGGAAGTTTCCGGCCTGTATATACGACCGGGACACACCTTATGACATTATTAAGAGTCTACCCTTACCACGGGATCTTGTTAGATCTGTGTATACAATCGTGGCATAAGCTATGTCACTGATATACACATTAATACATACATACATATAACACGTGTCATGTATCAGTGGCCTGTGCTATGTCCAATCTTTCAAACTTCGATGTAGAGGGCCCTGTCGAATTCTTCTATATATGTAGTTAGCTAACAAAAAGAGAGACTGTAGAAAAATAATATGTCGAGCACGAATGAAAGTGAAATTAGTGAACGGTGGTAGGTAGTTCTCCGCCCGTTTACTTCTCACCTGGGCGTTGTCTCCTGAACAAATATTACTTTCCATTTCGATACGTGATCATGGGTGATAATTCTATGAGGTTAGGTGAGTTAGTTAATCGATTTCTCTGTGGCTGCTAATTTTCATGGTATTTCTTAAGTACCTAATCCTTTTTGTCATTGTTTTACGCACATTAGAGAACTATGAAGTGCTTAAAGCTCTCTACGATTTCAAGGCTACGTTTGCGAAAACCCTCAGCTTTCAAGAGGGCGATTATTTTATTTTATATCAGACCAATACCAAACAAAGAAATTGGTGGCAGGTCGTTAACAGAGACGGCCAGATTGGATATATTCCCTCGAATTACGTCACCACTGTAAAGGTATGGATCAGATTGTAGTAATAAGTATGTGAAGATCTTTAAGAATGAAATACATTCCAGGTATCATGTCAAGTATTGATCGAATTTCTGGAAGACTGCATAGGAAGTGTGAAGACTGAAACTAAGAAACAGAGTGGATTACAGTTAGACAAGCAGGATCTTCTTCTGAGATTAATAGAGAAAAAGAAACAAGCAGAATCTAGTAAAAAACCTAAGAAGCAAGCTCCAATGCCTCCAGACTTTGGAAATACAACACCTAATAAAGAAATACGTTCATCGCTTGTTTGTAATACTCAAGAGGGAGATGTTAATACTGTGCAGAGTAACACTTCATACATGACAGCACAGACAACTGTGCACAGTAATACAGAACAGGAGGAAGCACCAGTTATCCCACAATGCCAACGCACACCTACAAATGATCAAAGGATGCAATCCCTTCCACATCAATCTTCCTCTGAATCACAGAAAATTCAGGCAGAAGTTCGTAAGAGTCCCTCTCAGAGCAATATCAGACAGACTCCTACTAATTCGCCTATAAAGAAAAAAGGTTCATTATGTGATATTAACTCTCATACTGCTTATCAGTTACTTGACCAAGTACGTAGAAATACTCAATTAAGCTACGAAATGTCGAAGGTAGCAGTGACGGTAGTTGTTTCTGGATTGCAACAACTGTTGCCCCAAAATGTGAGCTATTATTTTGATGCCTTATTGCATCAGTTAGAAACACCGTTCACGGTATCGCAAATGAGTATAGAAGAAACATATGACGCTAATAGATTGAAAGTAATCTTTACAGAGCTTACTTCTTGTAAGGAAGATTCTCAACAGAGAAATTGGATGCTTTATGAAGATGAATCTATTATTGTTGATTATATAAAAGAACTCACCTCTATATTGGTATATCATATATTTATTGCATTAAAAAAATTAATTATTCCGTTTCTATCAGTTAATAATTTGTTAATTTCACAGACTAACGCAGATGCAAATGTATCTAGATATGTTTTACAGCAGAATCAATATAATGGAGTTAATATATTGATACAATATTATCAAATGGAACCAAGATGGACTATTAGGCAATTGCTCTTGCAGTCATTTGGAGTAATGTGTAGTCTAGATTCTGTGATCCTGACTATAATGTTAAATAGTATATTGCCTATGGAGTTAGCAAGGTAATATTTGGTGAGCTGTATTATTTTATATAACACTCTAATAATGACTTCATATATCTTTGAATACAGAGATATGAGGAGCAATCCTAGAAATGTAACAAAATTAAATTATTCTTCATTATTACTTACTATGATTTTTTCAATGGGTGAACCCATGCCAATTACACATTTGGGTGAGTAAAGTAGGTAATGCGTTACGTCTATTACATCTTCGCCTGACTTTTTTTCTATATGTTACAACGTTTAATTATGAGTTTTATTACAGAGCAATTAGGTTCGGATTTTATAGCATTTGTTTTGGACTTAATAGAGAATCCACCTGATATGGATTTGGAAGATCAAATTCCGGATTTGTTTGTAAATTTAATACTATCGTACAATTTACAATTCACAAATTCGGAAAATATAGTTCTAAATGCATTGAAAGAAAGATCAGTGGCAAAGAACTTTACTGAGAAGATTTTACTGTTATTCAATAGGGAAGGTGAGATAAAACGAGATGTATTTTACATGAAATAAACTGAAATTCCAGCAAACCTGTGATCTGTTACAGAGGATCCTGTGCGAATATTCGATCATGAACCACCGCCGCCGCATTCTGTGCTGAAATTATTTATCGATCTGTTCAACAATGATGTCACAGCAGGTCTATTCTATACAAATGACGTTAAAGTTCTAATTGATATTATATTGCGCCAATTATATGATATGTTTCCTGGTGATAAGGTACTTAGAAATATATGTACATGCTTTTACCCCTCTTACAGAAATAAAAGATGTGACATAATTATTGACATTACAGCGCAGACAATATTTGGAATTATGTCGACGAGTACTTCGTACTTCAAGTTATAATGAGCATAAGTATCGTTCAGAAGACCTATTAAAATGCTTTACAAGGTCTGTATTTGTCATAGTACTATTGTATCATAATCGTAACCATAACATAACTGTTATCACTGTCATAATGTAAAAAAATATATATTGTAGAATATTTTGTGAGGAGACTGGAGAAAGTCAGGAAGATCAACAATCAGTACGCGAAATTAGCAATGAATTTCCCCATTTGTTTAAAATGTGACATTTGTTGTCACCTCCCAGTAATAAAAGCTTGGAGGATGACGATTTGCAAACTCTCGTATAAGAAGATTCCGGTACGTACAATGAGGAGGAGCGACGAAGAAAATCAAGTTACCGATCAAAAAACTTCTTTATTTTTCTAATATTTCTATTTTGCAAATATTTTGCTCAGCTACTATATCAAAAACGCACACACGATTCGCAGAATCTTAAGCGCATCAGATTATATTTTTTTCTCGTTTTAATCTTTCTAGTAAACAATACTATTTATTCTAGTTAAAAAAGGATACAAAAAAGATAAAAAAGACACATAAATCAGCATTTAGAAATTATTATATATTGTATATACATACATATATAGATATGTATATGTGAGAAAGAAACTTTTTCTCGTTCTAAGCATGAGGACCATTGGAAATAACATATAGAATCATTCCAAGTACCGTGATAGTAGATAAATAAATTAGTGTATATGAAAGTAGTCTGACTGCACGAATAAAATATCGAATTAAAAAAGTATCTGAATTACTGCTCTGATATAATATTAAATAAAAGTTTGATTGCATAGTGGAAACATCTATAACAGTTCTCTGTGAAAATGCTTCAACGCTCGAATAAAGGATTTTAATCCTAATCGAACCAGTTATACTCTATTATCTCTGTAAATTGTCTAGTCCGCGTCTGTGCAAGTAATATTCTAAGTCATGCATTATTTCTTCTGTTATGTTTGATCCTCTCTCGTCAACACGCATTAACAAGTTTATAAATTTGTTTAGCAAGAGAGAGAGAGGGAGAGAAAGAGAATTTTGAGACTCTCACAATTACGACCATAGGATTTTTAGAACAAGTTGGTCGGAATAAAATTTCATAGTTTATTAGTGCCACCATTTATAGTTATCGAACTTTCTAGTCTATTGTTAGCTACTCTATTTTTTTAAAAGTATTATACTGTGTTATGTTTATTAAAGTTATGACTATTAAGATGTCAATTACAAAGAAATCTCAAATTATTGTGATTATGAATCAAATGTTAAAGAAATAAAAAGTCTAGGCGATTAATGATTTGGTTTCGTTTTTCCTCCTGAACAATATTATGCAATATGTAGATTTGTAACTAAATTATTGTTCGAACATCTTTCATTAAGAAAAATAAATTTTAATATCTTTTCAATAGAGTTTTATTAACAACAAATAAATACTGTCGATGAAAAACTTAGTAGGCGTGATGCAAATGTATTGGGACCCGTATTGCGGCACTCGTTAAAATAGAAGAGAAATCTGCAAACGAGGCCATTTTCGTGACACTGAAAACATTTCAAATCGTTCCGAGATACGAAGAGCTAAGATAGAAGAACACGCATCGTAACGTTAGGAGACATAACCATTGCACGCTTTCAGGCACCGTTCTCGTTTGCATTATGACTTTTTTGGGTTTTAGAAGACACGCAGATAATTAGTTTGAGAGTTGATCGCGACTGCCGCACTTGTATTGTCTTTGAGTCGAAACATTGACATGCCAGGATATTTATTCTCCGGTCATCATTTCCATGAACTCTGAAACAAAATATTTTACTTACATATTTTTAAATATTTTAATTAAACAAATATTTCGTTATTTTGTATACTTAAAAATGTACTTAATATATTTAAAAAATTAAAAATATTCTATCTAATGTTATCGAACAAAGTACGTAAATGAAGCGAAAATGATAACGCCCGTGAAAGATACGTATGATGAAGAAACTTAGTATGTGTATATATGTGCCATCTAAATCACTTTATAGACTTAGAGAATATGTACATATATGTAGTAACATGTGAAATATGACATGTCAGAGAAATATTAACAATTAGCAGTTTTCAATCTATCAAAGACACATCTATCCAAAACAAAGGAAGCAGTTACATTTTTCCTCGAATTTGTAAACACATTTGAAACTTATTTATTGATTCATATACTTTGTAACTATTGGCAATGTTACATTGAAATAAATTATTGTTGATAAACGATGAAGTATGTTCGTCGTTCTAGGAAATGGAGAAAGATGCCAAGATTTCTGTATCAATGTTGGAATTGGGTTGGAGTGGGTGTAGTTTGTGTAATACGCAATCGTTAGAAAGTTGAAAGATTTTGTGTAAAAGCTTAGAATATCCCACTATTTTGTAAACACGGATATTCTAAATATTAAATATTCTGTACATCTTCATAGTAAATCTTTAGAGTAGACGAAAAGTAAAAGAAGTTCATTGTAAGAAGAAATGGATTATTGTAACGGAAAAGATTCTAACAGATTTGAAGATTTAGAGCTATAAAAGATTATGCTAATCTCTTGAACTAGTAAGTAAGTAATAAAATAAATAGAGAAGTAAGAGAGGTCGATGGTCCTGATTCGCCGCTCATGTATAAATATACCCCAATGTACTCAGCAGACAGCACGTGCGGGCTCTCCAGCGTGATAACAAATGATATCACATACTATTTATTCTCTTACTAATTATACTTTGAAAACATTTATCAAAATGTTGGATACGATTAATATGAATTTAAGAGTACTTCCAAAACAATAACTATACAACTTATAAAATAAAATAAGTCCAATTGTCAAGAAAACAGTCCACACTTAAATCTCTAGTCCACGATAATTAACTAACAGTTGTTCTATTTTTCCTTACCATCAAAGTCAACGGTGCCAGATCCATCAGAATCGATTTCCTCGATCATGATATCCAGTTCTTCATCTGTTAATTGGTCATCCAGTTCCCTGAGGATCTCACGCAAGCACGTAGTGGGTATATAACCATTTCCTATAACAAAAGAAATCTTTTAATTTAAAAGTTCTAAGCGAGTAGTTTCCTTGAACATCGACCGTTGCTTTTCAACCTATAGATTGAAAAATATAATTCATCGTCGTACATTAGTGAAGAGGAGGAAACGGCGAACGAAGTAGTCACATTAATACACCTCTGAAAGTCTTTGGCTTTGGATCATAATTCATGGAGACTTGGGTGATGAAACGAGCTCAATTCTTGGCTGTGTTCCCACAGGCGTAAGCCTTTTCAAATTCGGTCGGCTTTTATTTCCCTGATACGAAACGGAGAACGGCAATGTTTTTACGTAGTGCAGGTTTCGCAGAATCGGTTATTCTCGGTCGGTCAATATATCTTTCTTTCTTCTTTCACGCCATTTTTCCTCTACCATTTCCATTCATTTCAATATCTAATTTATCTGAGATCCCGAATGATTATAGTAATGGATTTACGGCATTTATTGTTTGGTGTTAATATGGTGTTTTAATTTAAGACGCAGGAAAAATACGTATAAAAAATTGGCGAGGATGAAGAAACTGAGATGCAAGAGTATCGGTAGATTATATAGAGTAAAAAGTAGATACTACAATTATCAACAACAGTGAAATTGTGTGTTTTCAAAGGAATCTTTCTTGGCTCAGTCAGACAAACGTCTTTCACAATACAAAAACACTCACAAGACAAACATGTTTTCGGACTTCTTTTTGCGTCCCTTTCATTCTTACAAGAAGAAAACAAATTGCTTATATCTATGTTAGCTATCCAATAAAATAGGAGATAATGAAAAGGAAGACGCCATAGAATAGTGTTACTGAGTAAAACATATATTTAGTTACCTTCTTTGTCGTAGAGCCTGAAAGCCTCTCGAAGTTCTTTTTCCAGGGCTTCCGCATCCTCTTCAACAATGAATTTTGCGGCTAACGTGACGAATTCTTCAAACTCCAGACGACCGGATTCTATCAATTAAAAACAAAATTCCATTCAGAAATCTGCGTTAGTTTAACTTATTGTTAAATTTAATTAATACATAAAATGACAAAATTTTAAATAAGCTCCTATAGTCAATAAAATAGGACAAACTGCGAATATCACACGAGTATCTGGCAAAGATAAACATCGGATTTATACTACGTACTGTCTGCATCAACTTCTTCGATTAGTTCGTCCAAAATCTTTTTGTTAAAGGGTTGACCCATTAATCTGAGGATATCGGCCACCATATCGGTAGGAATGCTACCACTCTTCTCCCTATCAAAGCTGTCGAACGCTTTGCGAAGGACTGAAAAAATTATAAATTTAAATATTTTTTTAGTGGAACGTGAAACATCAGGTTGAAGATAATATGTATGTTTTAGGGGAAAAATCTGACTACTCGTAAGTGGTGTTTCACTGCGTCAAAATTTGTCTATGGTACGGTTACAAATTTAGAAACCGATGTTAATGCCCTTTCGCTCACGATTCTGGCTCAAAGCTTATTTAGCTTGATGCATCATCGTTCACGCTGGTTAAAACGTTTATTTATCGTTGTTGACTGACAGTGTGTAGAAATTTTGAACTAATTTATGCAATTGTTTATTTTTTACTGATCTTCTAATAATCTCTCCTTTTAAAAAATATCCATTTCATTCAATATCCTTATGTAAAAGAAAAGCAATTTCGTGAGGCAGCCAAAAGTATTCGTCTTTTTTTCTATGAGCTTTTCTTCTAAATTATATAAAATATAATGTTTGTATGGATAATAATGAAATAAAAACTAACTAAAGAATTGCTTTGAACGGTTTCATTATAGATTAATAATGTAATAGTTTTCCGTTCGATATTAGCTTGAAAAATCTGACGAATGCCATACATATTTAATAGAAGACAGATACCTTCGTCTAGCAATTATAGCCCGGATGTTTCGTTTTTTAGAGACAGCGAAACGTACGAGTTTCTATTTTTCGATTCTATTGGAGAATCTTTCCTCTATTTTTACCGATCCGATTCTCTCCGATCGAATCGTCACACGATACCTCCTCATCACACTAAGGCGAGTAAGGCGGTTCTGTAGCTATACATAGGCAGCCTATACCGGCTGCCCCCGATTGAATTGAAGCACAAATAAACTCTAGGAACGTGCCGTCCAAATAACTTGTCTGAGCCGTTTATTCGTCGCTTCGTTTTTATCTTTCCTCTTAAAAATTTTAAACAAATTCTCTAATCAGATTATATCGAATCTTGATATAACAGAAAACTACAATGAAAATTGCATCCATGGAAGTCTTCCAAATCTTTGGGAAGTTCCCCTCTTGTACACGAGTGCTATATTTTCCCCCATTTCTACCACGTCGCCTTGACGTATGTCGAAATCATACGGTTTCCGAACAGAGTTTCTTTGTTCTCAGATTGGCATTTGAACAGAGATCGTTCTTTTCTTGTTCGAAACGTAGTTTCCGATATAAAACTATGAACAGGTTGTACCTACAGATACATCTTGGGTTACCCATATAGCGACGGTATGCTCCGGAATGATTAACCCCCACAGCGAAATGGATAGAAATAACCTGGATAGGTTAAACAAGCTCCCTTCTCGTTGACGTGAAGGATTAAGCAGCCGAAAGGGAAACATAAAGAAGAAACAGTAAACCTTTGCTAAATTTAGCACACGGTGTTCAGTAAACATGATACGATTTCGACGCGAAATACCGGAAAGCCAAGAATGGTGCGCCCAGTTGTATCGTGACACTTGTCAAAGACTCCGTTTTCGGGTTTTTATTTCTGAATTTTCAACGAATTTTTGTGTTGATTTAATAACAGAAATCTTCCTTAGATAAATAAAAAATTTGTTTTTATTTAAGAAAAATAACACAAAAGTTTTTACTTTATAGTAAGTTACACATAAAGTTAAGCTTAGAAACAAACATACAGATATGCTTTTTAAGATTATCTTTAACCGCAACTTTCTCAAGTTAAAGACATAATCACTTGCGCCATTTTCCTTTAAACTCCTTATTCGATTTGAAAAACCTAGACTAGGGTATCGATGTTGCGAAGCGTTCTTTAGATCACGAATTCATTTTCATAATTAAAAATTGAATTGTCACTGATCTCGTGGATTAAAGACGTTATTTGCTGTTAATTCGTGGTTATAGAATGTTGAACGTTAGGATATTAATATCTAATAACTGGTTGATGTACCTACCCGCAATTTGTTCAGGGGGAAGTTCGTCGGCCTGCGAACAGAGAAAAATGAAATTTGACAGCCGTATCACAGATCGAGCGGAAAAAGGAAAGTTTCAATCAATCGTAAATCGATCTTGATCAGTTTAAACATCGTTCCTTTACTCTATTAGAATTAATTCGAAGAGATTTCCAAGTGGACGTGCATGGTTAACTTAGCGATTCTTCCCTTTTAGAAAGTTCGTGCATTATTTCTGTCTTCTCTTAATGTAATTGAATATTATTTCTTTTGTATTATTATTATCCATTGTTACTCGATTAATACTAATGGTTGCAATAGAGTGCAAGTTGAAAAAGTTGTCCCGAGTTTTGCAACGCTTGGAACTGAACAAAGTAGAAACGATCGTGAATAGTGAGACATCGGGCTATATTCCTTCTTCTTGTCGATTTCACATTTCACTCAACAATTTTTCTTACATTCGTAATACATTATTTTTGAACATAATGATAAATATTAAGACGCACATTATTATTTAATCCAATTCTAATTTAATTAACAAATGGCTATTTATTTTGGTTATAAATTAATTAATAAATCAACATGAAGAGGGACGGCCCGAGGAAATTCGCCGTGTAAGAAACAATCACGTTTCCAAAACCTCGCATCTCTGGACCGATAATCTCCGATTTCGGTCGCTGTTAGGTCATAACCACTGTTATTGTTTAGACAAGTAAAAATTAAAAAATTCTAAAACAAAAGTCAGATCAGGCCAGAAGAGATATTACAATGAAAAAAAGAGAAATAAAGAGAACAGAGAGAACAGTGGATGCAGATTGCAAGCATACCGCGGCAGAAGTGGAGGAATCAATGTTTCGAAGTAGTCGTTCTTATCAATTTACACCTGTTGCATCGTGTCTGATACATTTAACACGTGTAATTGAAGCGAACACATTCAAATTTGTTGAATACACTACTCGAAATAATTAGAACATTCGTTCTTACAGATTCCATGGCAAATAAGTTGAAAAGAGAAACATCCTGTTCGAATTGATTCTTGAATTACTCCGAGCAGTATATCTTCCAATTTGATAGAATATTCGAAATTTCAATTCGTCCGACGAACACGAGACAAGAGCGAAAAGTGAAGAATGAAGAGTGAAGAGAAACCATAGAGATAAGGCGAGGCACAGTGATGAATTAGACCAGAAAAAGAGAAAAAAATACAATAAATAAATAGAGAGAATATACAATAGGAAAACGTGTATGTTTACCAGGGCGACGACTTACGATATCATCAATAGAACATACCATGGTGGCGCGATTCTCTTTTTACTTTTTTTACTTTTTGTTTTTTACTTTGAACGTTTTACTTTCTTTTTGCTTGTTGAAATTAACAAACGAATTTACTCATAAAGAAAGAACTTAAGAAACACTGCGGCTACGACAATCGAACACGACGAAAAAAACCGTCGTGGAGAATGCGAATGATAAATTGATTATTCGCGACGAGAAAAATAGAAAATCGTGGCGGTTCTCTACGTTCTCTACGTCGTTAGAACGTAGGTGGTATGGTTGCTGTCTGTCGAACACTGTCACGAGAAACGGCCATCGTCGCGGTAATATTCGAAAAGGAGGATATAGCGGTTGCGTGGCGATGCCGGACCGCACCCCGCAACCTCCAGCCAATCGTCAGCTTCTTCTATCCGCTTCTTCACGGGCCTTAAAGCTTTTGGAAAGGCGCTTGCGCTATTTCTGGGATGCAGACGCAGATGATGCCGCGAGGCTCGAAATCAGGGCCGTCTTTTCGTTCCTCGATACTCCAGACTCTGACCCCCTTCGTTTATTCTTTCCTCCCGCGGTATCTCTAAAATCAGATGGATTCTTATTAGTTGTATCTATATTCTGCACTTCATCATATAAATTATCTGTACACGTACATAATGACATGCATACACATATGTATATTTCTTTTTAATTTTAAGTTTGATTTATGTTTAGGTAATCTTCTATAACTATATAAAGCTGTAAAGCTCCATTATTTTGAACTTTGTAGTATTCTTTAAATTAACGGGGTGTTAAAATACTCGAATTCTGCTTTTCAATATAATATAAACTATTTCAAAGGAAAGCAGAATACAAATCTCATTGCCTCTAGATATAATCATTGTAAACGGATTATAAAGGTGAGCAGGAGTTTTTTTTACGAGGAAAGTATCGTGCAACATCATAAATAATTCAGGATTGAAATTATGTAGCAGAGGAGGTTGTAGCGAAGAAATTGTGACGGAATGAATTCCTTTTTAATTTTAGACGCGCGCTGGAACAACGTATTCACTTGATTCTTGTTCATTGAAACGACTATGTGTCGCGTGTACGTCTTTTTGAGAAGAGGAAAACGATATTGCTGTACCAGAACAAAAATAGAGAATGAAAATTCTGCGGTCAGCGTAAACGACAGTAAAACGACAAAGGCATACAGTGGTGAAATCGATGAAACTTATAGTTTGGAATTAAGACAAGACCTTCACTCTACAACGAGAAAACAAAAGAAATATCATTGTTTAATGTCTAGAGTACGATGTTATCCGCGATATGTTTACACGACTTAAATTAATTAGAAGAATTGCCCAAATTTCAGAATGCTATTGCTCAGAATGCTTACGAGCTTTCTATGCTCAAATCAATTTCATATACAATTAGTGAACTACTAAATTTCTCTATTCATTGCACAAGTTCCAAATTTCGATCGTACGTATTCAAATAAAACGGTCCGCTTTCTTGGTGCATGATGTAATTGTTTTGATGACAAAGGCAGTTCTAACAACTCATAAATTGTGTAACATTAGCTAACTCGACTGTTTGACGTTGAAATGCAGCGTGAACCTGAGATCGAACGAACAACAAAAATCTCATTGTACACAGAAACCTGAAACTGTTCATTTCTTCGAGATTTTGTCAACTGCAGATCAATCACAATAGTAAAACACGTAACGAAATAGTTATTGATAAAAAAGTGCCGGATAATAAAATGAGTTAGGTAACCCGAATCATTCGGAAGAATCGGCGGGTTGTCTGGAAAAGGTGGTTCAACATTTGGAAAAGATCCAAAATGCACACAGCTATGTAACACGTTGCATAGTAAAAGCTGTAAATTACTAATCATCGGCGATCGCCACCATCCAAGCAACCATCGAATATCTAGGTACAATTTTTGTTATTTCCTGCGTAATAATCGAATCTCAATTTATCCGAAGAAAATTGCTTAAATTACGTGAATATCACGTGGTGGTATAAATCAAACAAGGAAACTGATATGTCTTTGCCAAATGCACAATCTCGATTGTGCCAATATGCGTTTCTCACGTTGTAAAAACCTTCGAAACGCACAAGTTTATTCCACAATATGCAAGCGTTTAAAGACGTAGTAAAAGTCTTAATAAATATAAATCAATAAATCTTTTATCCCTGACAATGAGATACAAACTGTACATCATAGCACAATTTCTCATAGCAAACGATTAATTACATATGTTTATGTGTATATCGAAGTGCAGCGACTCTTATGCAACAAAATGCAAGTGATAATAACACGGTATAGTATAAGTGAATGTTTACATTTTCACTTCTGCACAGGAATAGAATATACAATTTGGCGAGAGATTTTCTTTCGACGGGTTATACGCTGGCGCAAGTCCAAGTTAAACAAGCAAATAAAGCATTAGAATGGCCAATGTTGGACTGCGTATAATGGATTACAATCTGCGATCCGTTATAATTCGTCAACTGCAATAGAACCGGTTTAATTCATATGAAAATATTTAGTCTCTTGCAAATGTCGGTAAGCCATAATTCGAACTACTATCGTATCACAAATATTGTTAACAATACTGAAAAGAAGGATTATGAAATTCTCTGAAAGATAAGCATACGGTCCATTGATTTCCTCAGCCCTGTTTTCTAGCCAGCTTGACAAACGTTGTAATCGGACAAATGATATGGAACCAACATGATCAATTATTTTTTATGTAATTAAATATAAAGTACACATAATTCTGATGTTATCTAAGTTACGAAGGCATGAAAATATTTTTTAATAATAATTTCGTTTAGTAATGAATTTAGTATGGCAGATTAATGAAATTATCATAAATAAAAACATTTTTATTACATGTATCCATTCGCTCATGAAAATAATTACAGAGTTTCACACAGGTATCTTGGTAACTTAAATGATTATTATCATGCATTCTACACAGCATACATTTTATTGAGTTCCAGTCGACAATAGCGCTAACAATGCGCTCGTTGCACCGACGGAAAATACATAATTTACAGCTGGTGTGAATGTCTTCAGAATGTAGAAAGAAGATACAATTACAAGAGCTAAGAATAAAGCATTATTGTAGAAAATTGAGAATGTTGTTGCTTCATAATCAGCTACTTCATTTTTCTTCCATAAAATTCTGAAAATTTGATTATTTTACATGTATTTCAGTTATATATATATATATATATGTTTAATATACTTTGTACTTAATAATCTGCAAATAATAATCTTTTTACCTTTCATCCTTTTCCTTCTTGCTCATCTTCTTGTCTTCTGATAACTTTCTGCTCATTTCCTTTGTCACTGCATCTTCCCTTTTTACTGCAATCTATTAAAAAATATAAAGTCTTTTTCAGTAAATCCCATAACATTGTGCTAATAAAACATTCTGTTGTGATTCTATATATACCTTATGCTTTAACACGAATTTTGTATTTTTATACGCGAGAGCAAGAGCATATGTGCTCGCTAATGTTACTAAAACGAAGGAAATTAAATTAGCGTAGATGTCAATCAAGTGAATTCTCCAAAAAAGCCCTGTAACAAAAAGATAGAGGTTATCTTCAAAAACGCTATAGTTTCCATGCAACTACTTATTTCCTTACAAAACCATAATACAAACGTATACTAAAATTTATTATAAAATTTATAAATATCAACAAAGTAGCGGTATAAATCATATTTCTAGACAGTTTGAGAATGTGTACTCACAGATGGGGATAGCCGAAACGATAAAAGCATTGCCGTAAAATAACGCTGAAGATTTTGTTGACACATTCCGCGAGAAATCTTGAAGAAGAAGCTCTTCTTCTTTGGTAAATGCTTTCGATTTTCCTGACATTATTTTATGCCACTTTACACTCAGATCCCTTCAATTTTCTCCAAAACAATCACACTACTTCCGCGCGAATTGAAAATCTCCTTAGCTTTCTGGAACGCATGCGCATAAGCGAACTGTGTGGAGATTCGTGTGACAACGTGTCCACAGAAACGTCATTTCAATGAAAGCACAAATTCTGCCATCTAAAGTACTTTCTAAGAAGTTCCTTATCACATTTTAGTTGGTTACGAAGAAATCTATCTTTTTCCACATTTAGTCTATTTTCTGCCAATTAAAAAATTTATCGAGGAAATGCTATTACATTTAGGAAACATTTAGAAAATTATTTAATGTATATGGCTATCTTCTTTCCCAAGCAATATTAATATAAAAAAATGTATATATAAGATCATCGATGATATCAGAATCTAGTGATATACAGGACACGATCATATCCGTAAAAAGATCTCGACCTCTCAACACTCATAGACTGAAGCTCATGATCATATAAAATCATATAAACAAGTTTCGGCCACGATCATATGAAGAAATCTCAGATCTCGACAGTCGTTAGGGAAAACCGACCAAAAATTGAATTATGACTAGTTGTAAAAAACCAACATGGAAGACGACAAAATTCGCATTCTTGCGAGACAGACAGAGATAAATAGAGTATCTCTGTCTCTATTTGAGTCATTCATGGCATGTCATGCAGGCGCAGAATGAAAACCTTCTTGCCCTCCATGTTTATCTTTCACAACTAGTCACGATTCAATTTTCGGATGATTTTCCCTAGGCATCGGTATGTAAGTGTCGAAACCTGTTTATATGATCGTAGTCGAGATTAATTGTGAAAAGTCAACAATTATAACATAGGATGTTCTCTACAACCTTTTTGCAACTGTGGAACTATTTATTTGTCTATGTAGTAACATGATCATATATACGTTTATATGACCGTGGTTTGGAATATGTCACTCACTAGGGGAAAGCATTCGCCGAGTGAATCCTAAAAAATCAACATGGAGGGCCAAAAAGGTACCAAAAAGGATGGTCTACGCATGCGTGACACATGCATATGTTAAATACTATCTAAAACCATGAATGTTTCAGACAAAGACATACAACATAACTGCAGAAGAAGACAGAATATATGTTGGTGTAGGTTCTTTTAGTCGTACGATTTACGGTAAGATGGAATTAGATCAACACAACTAATATTATCCAAGTAATCTTTTGTTGTAATAAGAGAAAAACTATATATTTTATCAAATTTTATACATTTTAGGTTTCTTCTTTAAAAAAAATACCATATTTTCTGTAAATATATTTTTAAATTTGATTAATTTTAACTTGGAAAGGTTAGAATATAACATTTTGTTGGCTTATAACAAGAAATTACATTCATTTCCCTAATTTTAAAATCTTAATAATATTTTATAAAGAGTTTAGCCCAATTATCGGCTATTTTTTGTTTGAAATTTAAGATTTACGAAAACGTGACATAACCTTTGCAAAACATGATGGATATGTTTAATAAAAGATTACGATAATAGAAATATATTAAAATAAAACTCTATTGAAACTTTATATACAATTTTGTCGACTATTCTAGCATTAATTTATTGTTTAGAATGAATATTCGGACAAAATATAAGTGCATGATTATTATGCTATCTATAAATAGTTGTATTACAATGAATTTATATTTATGTTCTAGATGACGAACACAAAGGAAAAAAAAGAATCAAAGGCGAAGTCTCCAGAGAACAAAAGTGCTCCTGTGGAGATTAAAAAAGGTGCAAAGAAAGGTCGTATTAGGCCTCGAAATTACAATTTAGGAAATGGTGTTTATAGGTTTAGCCGAACCCGTATGTACCACAAGAAAGCCATCTACAAATTCATTGACTCCAAGACTCCAAAAACTGTATGTCTAATGATGTCACATGTTCTATTTATTTTTGTTAATATTACTTTTGTTAATTTAAAAGTTTTATCTGGAAGTTCTTCATTTCTTAGGATATGTAGAAATATTTGAAGTTCCTTATGCTTTTTACCTTTTAAGTAAATATACAATAAAGATATATTTATTATTCAATCTCTTTATTGTAATTGAATATTGTTATAAAATAATGACTATATAATTATAATATATATAATTTCGATTTTCTTAAATGTTTTGAAATGGTACAAAGAACTATGTAATCAAGAAGAGTAATATATTTTCATATAATGTTTATACTTTTTGATAAATGTTTAATTCTAAATATTTAATGGTAATTATAGGTTAAGCCTAAGAAACCAGTCACTATTGAAAAGAAGATTAGTGGTGACAAAAATGGAGAGAAACGTATTGTATTATTAAAGAAGAGGCGTGCAAACTACCCTACTGCAGATCCAGTAACTGTACACCATGCTAAGAAATGTTTCCGTGACCATCGTCGTTATCTGAGACCTTCCTTGAAACCAGGAACAATTTGTATCCTATTAGCTGGTGCTCATAAAGGAAAACGTGTTGTTTTCTTAAAGCAACTTAAGAGTGGTTTACTCTTAATTACAGGTGAGATTTATTTGAAGTTATTATATAGTAAAATATTAATATGATAAATTAAAATATCAAAATGCTTTTTAAAATAGGTCCTTTCTTGATCAACGCTTGCCCACTCCGTAGAGTTAGTCAAAATTATGTGATCGCGACTTCCACGCGTATTAACATTTCTGGTTTGAAGATTCCGGCTCATGTTAACGATGATTATTTCAAGAGAAAACGCGAGAAACGCGCGAAGAAGGAAGAAGGTGATATCTTCAGCAAAAAGAAGGACGAGTACAAAGCAAGTGATCAGAGGAAAGCTGATCAGAAAGTGGTTGACAAATTTGTGATTTCTGCTATCAAGAGAAACAAAGAGAAGAAGATGCTATTCACCTACTTATCAGCGATGTTTGGACTCAGAAGCAGCCAATATCCACACAGATTAAAATTCTAATCTTTTGTGATTTGAATACAAATATATAATTAATACAGAAACATGAGGTAGATTTTTTATGACCTTGATTATAAATGTTCACAATTGTTCCGGATTCTTTTTTATTTTATTTGAAAGCTTTATTTATAATGATGAATGAAATAAGAAAATTTATAATGTAATAGAAGGTACAATAAAATTTAGAAATTTTAAATTTATTTTATCTTCTATTGCTGATTATATTTATTTTCTAGTAATTAAATATGTCTTATATGCATCAAGTTTGTGTTCGTAAAATATATGAAAAACGAAAAGTGAAGTCTTTGTTACATAAGTGAATAGTTAAGTTTTATGGTTTTATCAGCCAAAATAATAGTATCCACTCAGGTTCGGTTTTTGGAATGCGCATGCGCGTCATGAACTGGAACGTCAAATGCAAGAAGATCGAATAATATCGTTGTATTATGATATTGTAATATGTAAAATATGTTTCAAACAAAAATATACGTATATCTCTATACATAGTTTTCAGACTAATCCAGTTAGTGTTCAGCATCTGAGTAGTGACATCATTGTGTTAGATATAGCGGTGTAAATTCGTGCTCACACAACAAATGACTATATGCATGTGACATGTCACGTATTCTCAAATGTCTTCTCCCAAAACCACTGAATATTCCGGCAATTATCAACGGTTTAACGATGATGCAAACATATCACTCGAGCAAGACATTTCACATCGAACATGCCAAAGTAAGTCGAATGAATTTTAATTGTACTATTTTAATTCATTTCATTTTTTATTTATTCTTTGCAATGAAATTTCTGCTTTTTCACAACTATGTTACTTTTGTCATTTTCACTTTTACTCTTTTAGCTTATAATATTTAACAAACTAAAGCTCATATTTTATTTTACACATTTTTCTGGCATAATTATCTATAATAGAGCAATGATATAAAATTTTGCAAAAAATATATAATACATAATTTAGTTAATTATAAGTATAATGTTTAATTATCTTCATGATAAAGATAAAAAGAATTTATTTATTTTATATTATTTATTTTATTGCTGAAAAGTATCATTTACTTCTGCATTATAGAAATATTTATTTTTTATGCTTATTTCTTATTGTAGAATATGGATCTATACTATCATATCCTTCTGCAGAAAATCATGTAAACTCCTCCACTGAAAATGTAAGAACATCTGATCAAATCATTCACAAATTTGAAACAGATGATGTACATAGAGAAAACATGTCTGAAAATGCAGTACTTCCATCACATGATTCAATCACAGATCATGATTTGCATTGGGAAATGAATTATCACGAGGCTGCAATATTTTTAGAGGTATTTATACATTTATATGTATATATACTCATATGAATAATTGCTTTCAAATTTACTTACAATAATGTTACATATCCATAGGAAGGTAAAAATAATGAAAAGTTTGATTCGCACCCAAAGCATCCAGAAGATTTGCCAGCATATCTCTTAGTTCATAATAATTGGTATTATGGGTTAGATCTATTAACTTCTCTTATACTTTTGGCTTTAGCTCTTGTAGAAGAGCCAGCTGTATCACTGTTTAGCGTAAGTCATTGATAAGAAAGTACTTTTATTTTATTACAATGGTTATTTATATATTTTAATTTCAGATACCAGTGTGGGCACATGGATCTATAGAACTTTTTGCTTTGATAATTATAGGTATAGAATTAGCTTTGAAACTAAGATGGATTGGCTGGTCAACAATGTTAAAACACAAACGAACAATGCTGAAGGTAAAAAGAACTCTTTTTTAGAATCAGATTTAATAGTTTGTAGTATAATTTTATTAAACTTCATATAAATCCACACGAGTTTACTGATATACAGGGTGGTTGGTAACTGGTGGTACAAGCGAAATGGGGTGATTCTACGCGAAAAAAGAAGTCGAAAATATAGAATAAAAATTTTTTTTTCTTTTTTTTTAATTTTTCCATCTAGACAACGATCTACAGTGAGATCCGTTATAACGTACCGCACGCGTACCGAGCGAAAATTCAAAGTCGATTTTCTCGAAAACAAAGCCTCAAACGAAAAATTTTTATTCTATATTTTCGACTTCTTTTTTCGCGTAGAATCACCCCCTTTCGCTTGTACCGCCAGTTACCAACCACCCTGTATATGACACGTATATTCTAATTGCTTATGTTTACATCTGATAATTATTAGTAAATTGAATACCATTATGAGATTGAAGTACAGTTTTCTTTCATTACTTTGTCAATATGTTTAAGAACAGTGTACAATAAAATGGTTGTTTTGCACAAGACTGATACAAAAAGCATGAGGGTACTAATGAGAAGATAAGAAACACCACAAGTGCAGACTATTTAAGATTACATTTTTATTAAAACGAGACGCTGATAATTGCATTATTTGTTCATTTATAATATATTATGTATACTAATACCTTTATTGGGACATCTTATAGGGAACACATTCAGATTTAACTAATATATGTATAATATATTAGTGATTTTACTGCTACTGACTCATTATTATTATTCTTGTTATCATCATTATCATCATTATCATTATTACTATTGTTGTTGCTGTTGTTTTTGTTACTATTATTATTATTATTATTATTATTATTGTATTATACTCATTCATATCCATATTTATTACACAATGGTTTAAAAGCAATAAACAGTTATGAAACGTTTGTTTGATATGGAATGGATAGATCAGAATAATTAAAATGAATCATTAATAAGAACCTAGTAAGAAAAATAAAATTATAAAGTACAGAATGATTTAAAATAAAATTGCTAAAACAACTTGAAATTTAGCAAAGATAAATTAGAAAAATTAAGAAAATAATGTCTTGTTTCTTTTAATATGATAATTAGTACATATAATAAAAAGCTTTTTTAATAAGAAGTAACAGAAATAATAGAAATGAAATTACCAAATTTGTAGTGAATTTGTAGTTACATATTTAAGATATCTTTAATTAATTCTTTAATACAAGTGAAGACTATACATATAAATTATTTTTACAGTGTATCACATTGGTCATCATGTTTTTAGAAGCGATGACAGTACTAGTACGACAATCATCGCATTTCCGTGTAACACGTGCTCTAAGGCCCATTTTTTTAGTAGATACGAAATGCTTTGGCAGTGTTAGAAGATTTATCAGACAAATACTTTTAACATTGCCACCAATTCTGGATATGTTAGGCTTGCTTTTATTTTTTATAACACTGTACACTGTATTGGGTTACTATATGTTTTCTGAAATGAATAGAAATTTTTGTACACTACAGGACAGTTTTGTGAGTCTCTTTGTTCTTCTTACTACTGCTAAGTAAGTATAATTGTAATTAAATTTCCAATAATATTTTAAAATTTGGATACATTTTATTGTGATTAGATATTAGTAACAATATCAATATTTAGTTTTCCAGATGTAATGATGCCATCATATTCAAGAAACAAATGGTATGCGATATATTTTGTATCTTATTTGTCTACAATGTTGTACGTAATGATGAATTTGATGTTGGCGGTGGTTAACGAAACATTTACAGCAGCTGAGCGTGATAAATTTAAGAAACTGTTTTTACATAAAAGAAAAGCATGTCAACATGCCTTTAAGTTATTAGTTTCAAAACAAAATCCGGATAAAATGCGATTTCGCCAATTTGAAGGATTAATGCGATACTATGCTCCAAATAAAAGTACGTAAAATTCCTCCAGATATACATTAAAGTTTATTTATAAAACAAGAAGGTAAGACAAATTAAATTTATTCCATAATATACTCCACTACAGACATAAGAGACATTGTTCTAATGTATCAACATTTAAATGCTTCTGGAAGTGGAGTTCTAAGTGTTGAAGAGTTTTTAAACATTTATGATACTATTATACTTCAATGGGAACTACAATACTCTACTGTGCCTTGGTATCACAGTACATCACAACCTTTGCAAATTCTATGCACAGGAGCACATGCAGCTATTAGATGGCCATATTTTGAAAGCTTAATGTGTAAGTTTAAAAGGAAGACAAATTTTTATAATACTAATTTACAATTCATATACTCAATTATAAAATGTTTAGATATAACAATCATTGCAAATGGTATTGCTATGATAATAAGGATATTACAGGCAGGCGATAATGTTCATAGCACAATTCTATTTGCTGCATCTTGGGATACTTTTCTTTTTGGAGGAAGTAAGTAAACATAATATTTATAAAAGGTGTGTGAAAAATTATTTTAATGCTAATTTTATTTTATAGTATTTGTCACTGAAGCACTAATAAAAGTATTAGGACTTGGTACAAGACGATATCTGAGTTCCGGATGGAATCTTTTCGATTTAGGAACATCTATAATGACACTTGTTGCAGCTTGTATTTTATCTCTTTTTCCTACAGCCACATTTTTCGTTCTATTTAGACCACTTCGACTGCTAAGATTGTTTAAAATGAAAAAAAGATACCGAGACGTATTTGGCACACTTGTGATTTTAACTCCCTTGATGTCTTCCACTGCAGTAGTCATGCTTGTTTTATATTATTTTTTTGCAATCATTGGGATGGAATTGTTTGCAGGATATAATATGCGAAATTGTTGCAAGTAAGTACATAGGTAAAATATCTTTTTTAATAAATTATATTTTTAAATTGATTACTAAATAATATGTATTTGTCAGAAATACAACAGTTGAAGACTTTTACAAATACTCTGCCAATGAAAGTACCGCACTAGGATATTATTACCTTAATACTTTTGACAACCTTATAGCCAGTGGAATGACCCTTTTTGAGTTAACGGTTGTTAATAATTGGTTTATTTTAATGAACGCATATGCATTTACTGTTGGAATGTATACACGAATATATTTTATGATATTTTATTTGGTGACAATGATTGTTTTAACTATCGTGGTATCCAGTTTCTTAGAGGCCTTTCGATTTAGAATACATTATAAAAAATCAACATCTAAACGTGATGGTAATTAATATCCTTAATTATTCAACATAAAATATGGAAGAAATGTAGACTATTTCTATAAACTTTTTTTGTTATTTTTAACCAAATTTGTACTTTTTTTGGGATTGTTAAATCTTCTATTAGTCCTTTTGTATACATTTCGTTACAGAGGAAAAGATGCTACATGAAGAAGTGGAACTAAAATGGGACGAATTGCAATATATAGTAGAAGATTTTCAACTTTTGGAAAAATTGCGACCCTCACTGATAGTTGGTGTAAGTTTTAAGTTTCAAAAAATATGTTTTTTATTATTCTGCAATCATATAATAATGTTGCAGGGAACTACTGTTTTTATTGGCTCGCGTCCTAGAACCAGAGAAGTTTTGCAAAGAAAAATGTATACGAATGAAATTACCGAATGGATTATAGAGGCTAAACAAGCAGAAAGGCAATTTTTATCAAATGCTACTCATAGTTTAGAAGAAAATTATAGAGAGGAAGCAATTTCTGAAACAGATCATGTAGGATTAACAGACAATTTGCGACAAACACATCGTAATACATCAAATGTTGTATAATTGTAATAATAAATTAAATTTCATTGTGTCTACTTACAATATAGAAGTATTGAAAGCTTGTAATATACAAATTAAATTAAATTTAATTAAGCGATTAAATTTTTTACTAACAACATAAAATAAAAAGAAAATAATATATTTAACTGATATAAAAGAGATTAAACATTTTCGTTTCGGATTATGTTGCGATATATAGAGACTCAAATAATTGATGATATTTCTAAAAATATTGCAACGTAAATATAAATCCACTAAATCATATATCTTGCGTAAATAAAGCTTTATTAATATCAAAATTGACTTTTTGCTTTTTCTGCAGATAAAAATACAATTTTCTTCATAAGGAATTATGAATTGATTTATAAAATTTTTAATGTATTCTATCCTAAATGCTTGTATTTAGAAATTATTTTACTTTCTCTTTGCAATTGTGTAATTTTTATTTAATTCTTCATCACTAAACTTCAATTTTCATATTATTTTAACCGTTTGAGTCCCAAGCAGCGTGATCACGTTGTTTAAATTTTGTGTCGAAAAGTCTCAGTACATTTGAACGCTACGGACGACTGACGGTATTTTGTATTTCACTGTTATCTTCTCAATAGCGCCGTTTGTTTCTCTTCGTAATCGATTAAAACAAGCGCTATCGCGCTGTTCGGGATTTTTTGATCCTGTTTCTTCAAAGACCCCTGGGATTCAAACGGTTAAATATGAAAAATTTTATTCTTTATGTTATAAATTATGTAAATAAATAACTAATAAATATATATATATCATTTTTTAGTTTTATATTACAAATATATAAAATTGTACTGTATAATATACAGGATGTTCCACCTAATCAACACTTCACTGACCGCTAGCAGTTCAACAGAATGCGCACGTCCGATCGGTAGCCCAAGCGCAGATTCTCCCTGGCGCCGGCTCTGTTTCGGTTTAGACTGTCGGGCGGGAGTATCTGTGCTTTTCGTATGCTCAGATAAAATTGGCTGCTTTCTGCTATTATAGGATAATTAAATTGAATAAAATCTTTTGTTTTCATGATATTAGTACTAAATTATATTTATTTTATCTATTACAACGGTTTTTAGTTCAAATGAGAAATAGTTATAATCTTCGACGTTACGTATCTCATCGTCTTCTGAATCACTATATCTTAGTGGCAATACAGAACCTCGCTTCCGAATAATTATATCACTGCCATCACTTTCGTCACCACTATTACTTCTTGAATAACTGTCAGGACAATCTGACAGATCATCTAAATAAAATTCTCCAATACCATTCTTTTCGTTCATCGCGAACGGTAAGTTTTTCAAATTGGTATAAAACTGTCGGAGCTTACAAAGCATCGCAACTGACGTAACTGAGCAAGGTACCTTAGTACTAAATAACAAATTACTGTTCATATAATGAGAAAGATTGTTTATCGCCATGGGAGTCGATTAACTATAGGTAGGCTATAGGTCGGTAAACGTCGGCGACAAAAAACCGATTAATCGGCTATCGGTCGATAAAGTGTTAAAACACGCTATAAAAGATAGAAAAGAATTTTATTAGAAAAAATTAAATGGTGTTGAATTATTGTCCGTAATCTGTATGTGTCCATTTTGAAAGTGATGCTTTCCAAAGATTTTAAGGTCATCTATAGTTTCTTGAATAGAATATTTTTCTATACATCAATCGATAGTTTTAACATTATGATAGAAATAAGACAATTATACTATCATGATTAATGAAAAAGGAAAAAATGAAAATAGTTGAAATAAAAAAGATATTAATGAGATAACCATTAACATGTATTAAACTGTACTAAAACTGTAATTTACATTTTGTGTAAAAATTACAAGTACCCTTTATAATTATAAATAAAATTTACATCACATTGAGAATATTCAGAATAAAAATAAGTTTATTTGCATTAATGTATGCAATATTTATAACAAAATTACTAATTAATTTGTACCCCAGGACCTCCCAAAGTTGTTAACTTAACAGTAAATCCATCTGCAATTAATTTTCGTGAAATACTTGCAATAGTTTCTGGTTGTGTATCTGGTAATAAGAGAATGTATGCATGTCCACCACCGCCAGCACCTGTAAGCTTTGCTGCCAAAGCATAATTTTGTGCTTCTGCACAAATTCTGTCTAAAGATGGATGAGAAACTTGACATGTGGCTAGCAGTCCTTGATTCATATTAATAAGTATCTGTAATAATATATGATAAGTTGTAATAAGATTTGAATACATTTATAGATATAAAAAGTAATGACCAATAACATTTTAACATATTGTTAATCACTTGACCAGACAAATGTTATTTTTCCAAATAACAGACTAATCTTTTAACTTTGTGAATGAAATATTACTAGTTATTCTTATTATACAAGATTTTCTATAAATTGCTTTTAGAAGTATTTTACCCTACTTGAATTAGTAATTATTATAATAATTATTAGCAATATATTATATTTTAATAAAATACTTACCATTAATTGTCTGTATCCTTCAAGAAAATATTCATCGTCAGTAGAAACTGTTTTCAGTTTTTCAATAATTTTAATTACTTCTTTGGATATATTGTCTATAGAACTCATAATCAGATCAATAATAACTGGGTATCTATGTTTCAGTTCTAATAGTCTTTCAACTAAAGCCTTTGTGCTTCTATTTACTCTTGTGTCTACCAGTAAAATTTTTAGAGCATGTACGTTACTTATTGGCTTTACATAATCATCCTTCTTGAATTCTATTATTGACCCATATGTACAGACAGAATTGTCTATTCCAGAGGGGTTTCCATGCATAATTTTTTCACAATTTAGAGCATACTTTGAAATAGTGTCTAAGATAGAAAAATCTAATATTTTATAAATATCTTTTTGTAAACGTGACCAATGTAAAAAACACGCAGCAAGACAAACTGCAAAGGAACTAGAACTACCAAGTCCAGAACCAATTCCCAATTCTGTATTTAAGTGAACTTGAAATGGTTTCACTTCGATCTCTTCCTTTTGCGTAATATAAATAAAAAGATAAAAGAATGCTTCCAGGCTTAATCTTTGTTGCGGATTTGCATAACTAATAATGGAGACAAATTCTTTTACTTTGTTATAAAATGCTTCATAATTTTCTACATGTTCCACGTCTTTGTTAATAAAAAAGAAATTTTGTATTTGCTGTAGAGGTACGTTAATAAATAAATTTACTTTAGGAAAACATATCTTAACAATTTGTTCTGTTTCAGGTAATTCAGCGAAATTTAGAACTGTACGTAAATCTACACTGGCAGCAACGGCTGTTTTTCCATATACTACAGCATGTTCTCCAAAAAGAATTACTTTTCCAGGAGCAGACACTTTAAACTGAATCATTTTAAATTTCTCAAGTCTAATTTGTGGAGCTATTAATGGAAATAGAATAATATACTTTAGAGATGATACATTAAAATCAATCATAATTGAATCAATTATTAAATACCTTTTTATCATTTCCTTCTTTTCCCACTCTGCTGGTGTTAATGTCTTTTGTTTGAATGCATGAATTGTTTTAAGTTCTTCTTCCAGTACTGAATGTACTGACCTGAAATATTAATTTTAATATAGTACTTAAATAATAGCATATTATTTAAATTTTTTAGGACTTTAAAATGTAGTACCTATGTCGATGAATTAAAGATTTGCCTTCAAATGCACTAGAAACAATTGTTACAGAAAACTTAGCGCCACAACCATCAGATTCATCTATGACTTCCTGTAACAACATTTAAAAATAATATGAACATTATTTAATAGGTATAGTAACAAAACAATCTACATATTTCTAATACTAACGGGAACTTTATGATCTTCCTAACATAAAATTTACGTTAAATGTTTATGTTAAATAATATATGTAAATATTTACTTTCAATACAAATAATTTTTAGAAAATAAAATTAGATTTGTATTATAAAAATATTAATGTTATCCGTTACCGCATAAATTACATAAATTTGTGTTTCTTATTATTAATTATTCTAAAGTCAATCAACTCTTTTCCCTGTAACGATATAAGTATATTGTTACAAAGTTTCCGACTACAAAGAGTTAAATTTGTATTCATAACATTATTGTTATGCTAATTAGAAAAGTAGAATTCAGTAATAGAGTAAAGTTCAAATTTCCGTAAAGTATTGTATAATGCTTCAGTAAAGGTGATGATACATATAAACAATATTTTTATCGGCGTAAATATTAGATAATCGTGAATAGTGGCTGCGACACGTTTTGTAAATATATCATAACGCAATATTCTTCTGAAATATTATCTTAAATTGTTGAATTATATTGAAAAAGAAAAATAATTAGTTTTTAATAATTTATTAAAATAATTTAATAAGGAGTATGGTAATAATATAACATAAATTAAATTGTTTTTCTGATTTATTTCAATTTTTAATATTTTTCACATACAAATTGTTTGTAATTAAAGTATAAGTAGAAAGCAATAAAGTGTCCACAGGAATAGGCAGAAACTAATAATGCAAAAAGATCTGGATACCTCTTTGGAGGTTTCAAAAAACCACTAATAAGAGAAAGCATTATTATTCCTAGAATCGAACAATAAAACAGAATTATTTTCCAAAAAGATACAGTAGAACTTACAACAACAAAAATATTCTTATAATGTATCATATCTCTTTTTAATTTGGTAAATAATGATTTATTCTCATTGCTTTTTAGCTTTGCTTTAATTTTTCTTTGATTGGTTACAAGCACATTCTTTTGTAAGTTAATATTACTCAATAATTTGCTGTTATCAAACACATCAGAATATGCCCATAAAACAAAAATGAAATAAAAGATTAATGTAGCCCAATATACCATGTACAAACCATCTTTTATAAATAATGGTAACATACTAAAGTGTGAAATTATTAAAAACCAAAAACAAGGAAATGAATTGCTTTGAAAATACAATAAAACTGGAATTGCAACAAGTAGGATTGATTTTTCATGAACTTGAAACGAAAACAGGAAAAATGCTAATGCACAGTTAATAAGGGAAATAATAAACTTCTCTTTCTGTGGATTTAAGTATAGATTTATGCAACTCGGTGAAACTGCAAATGTAGTTGACATTAAACAAATTTTTGCTAATTCCTTGTTTGCAAAAGTATTACGTAATTTAAAAATCACATTGATTGTGCACCAAATATTAGCAACTTTATCTTCGAATACACCTCTAGAAACTGGAAATAATCGAAGAACAACACTTACAAATGTTTCCCAACTTTTAATAAAAGGTAACCATATAATAAAAAATGTAGAAAGTACTGTAATTGATATACAGAAGAGCATTACTAAATTGAACAACCAAAACCGTTCTTTCATAGGTGAATATTTTCCAAGTATGTAAAAGAAAATTGGCAATGCGTGGTAAAGTTCCATTTGCTTATAGTTTAGTGCTGCAACAAATAAGATCGACCCAATAATAAACGAATTTTGAAGTATAGCTGTAACAGCACTAATGAACAGTCCTAATGAAAATGAATTATATTGAAAATGTCCATGATCTATTAATATTAAACCAGGATATATTAATATAAGCAGAAGATTAATATGTTTTCTTTTCAGACCAAATATAGACAGTTCTACTTTTTCAAAGTTTTCAGATACTTGATTAGTTAATATAAAATATATTATCGACGGGATATAAATCAAAATATCTACACAAAGAACACTGAGTCTCATAAAATATTTATGACTTTCAGATGAGAAACCTCTAGACTCGTGTAACTTTATGTAAGAAGAATTGATCATATTAGCAACATAGCCCAGCACTAAACTATGATAAGCTGTTAATGGTGGATAGTCTAATCCCCAATACTGTAAATCATTATTTGTTGTATTTATGTACCATTTCTCAATTGGCACATTTAACGTTATTTCTTGCCAATGCCGTTGGGCTTCATAGTCTCCAAACATTGGAGGCTTTCCTTCACCGCTGTAGGAATGATATGTAACACACCATCTCAAAAGGAGAGCAAATAGTGAGATTAACAAGATCTGTGTGTTTTCTTGCATCATATATGTTGAATAAGCTTTAACAGCTTATATTTGCAAGCATGCTCTTGATTAACAAATATATTTCAGAAATAACATTTAGCTACCTAGGTTTATATAGAAAATTTAAGGTTAGAATGAAAACAGTAGAACGAAATAAAGAATATATACGCAAATATGATGAATCATACAAAATACATACCACGTGTGAAGCGTTTAATTCTTTCATTAATTTGTTTTTTATGTAACTTTCAGTATATGACATATTTAAAATTAAATTCCTAATCTTGATTTTAATTCACCACGCTTTCAAATGCGAGGAGATTATATATATTTAATAAGAAGTTGTTATATATTTATTGATATTTATTTACTTTAAAATTAGTGTAATTATTTTGATAAACTTTGCAATCATAAGCAGCAAATGTATGATAAAATATAATACTTCTTCTTCTATTTTTTGGTTATATGACTTTTTTGGTTTGAATGATCGTTGAGTTCAAGTGAACGTCAAGGTACATTTTTTGAACTCATTCGCATAATTTGATATGATGTTATCAATTGATTTTCAGTATTTCGACTAATCGAATGATTTTAATATTTTAAAAACTATTATCTTTATGAGCCTTTTTGTTATTTTTGGAATTATTTCGCAATAGTTAGATGAAAATTAATGTCTATTACCTGCAGGAACGTCGATATTAACAGAACTTCTCTGTGAGGCAGTTTTACTGACATAAAAACGAGATTAAAGTCTATGCAGTTACATATTTTTCAGCTACGAACATTGCTCATTGCATGCAGACTTTTTATTATGCATGTATTCCTAGAAAGTTATTTAATTATTCTAATACAAAATAGATAAGGATTAACACATACCATTTTAGATATCAGTTTATTCATTCAAATACAGTTATGTTACAAGAATAAAACTGACTATCTGTTACATTAATTTTTTTTGTTATTCATACAAATAAATTTTAAATAAAAATTATGAACACAAAAATTACCGTATGAAACATACATTTTCACAAATTTACTATATAACATATCTGTTTCTCGTACTTAATTTCTTGTATTTCGTAAGTTGCTACTAATCGACATCGCGCTTTGATGTAAAAATATAATTCTTTTGTTTCAATGCAGTTAAATGCTATTAAACATCAACTCTATTTAGAAAATTTTATTTTCTAAATAAATGTAATAATAAAAATTTTACTTTTATAATAATAGCTAGATAGAAAAGAAAATTCACCGTTTTTTAACAACCCATACTATGTACGTATATAATATGTACTCACATTATTGTATGTACATGGCACGTAAATATTGTCTAATACCTGATCTCAGGTACTGCAACATCTTTATAACAATAATAAATTATTTGTAACAATTGCATTTTATAAGGTTATTAATTTTTCTGTGAATTCTTTTATTGTTAATGTTAAGAAGAATTGTTCATTTTTGCTTAAAATTAATATTTTTGCCTAAAATATATTCAGTTAACAAAATAGATATTAAATATTATGCATTTTTAAAGACAATTAACAACAAGATATAACATTTTTGATATTAGATACATGTTCACTTTGATGCAACATAAGTAAATAATATAATGTATATAATTATCTTAACTACATAAGCTCACAATATTGTAAAATCTGAGCTGTTTCTAAAGCAATCTTTATACAAAATTTAAATATTTTAAGATAAATATATTAACAATTTGAATAAATTTAAGTACAACATACAGCAGGAAATAAATTCACTTTACTTATTGAGATTTGCAATATAAATTAATGAAAAATTATAATTTATAACATACAATTAGAAAAAACAGGAAGAATATTATATCTAAAATTTAAAATTAGCTAAATAAGCATACTATACTATAATTAGTTATGTTTACAATACAATAACTGCAATTATAATTATATCAATTTATAATAAAATTATTAACGAAAAATATATACACATATACTATCCATTTGATAGCTAATATTAACACTGATTGTTTTAATATTTCTTTCATAGAAAGAAGCAATTTTAACTTATAATTGCTTGAATATTGATAAATTGTTTGTGTTTGTGTTTCATGTTTGTAAAAAAAATTTAATTGTCATTGTATTATGAAAATAGATCACATGAATATGATTTAATGAAAATATTAGGAAGAACAAGTTTTATCCAGTCACCTTAATGTTATTACTTCATTTTATTGAGTGTGTCTTAAGATTTTAGAAAAGCAATAATGCTTATGTATGGACATATATATATTAAATATATATTAAATATACATATGTATAATAAATATATATACATAACGCATTGATATGCAGTTAAAGTGTAATAAGCAGTCAAGCAAAATAAATATTTATTTTCTCAGAATGTAAAATGTCCATTACTCATTTGTATATTATCATATATTTGATAAATATTATAGTAATTTAGTGATCTTTGTATATTTATCAGTCTATTATCTATGTCTATCTTTACCATGCATAACACAATACAGATTTGAACTTGTATGGTTTTTCAAGCATGGTACTATGAATAATGAGTTAGTTTCGAAGAGACCTGATAATATTAGAATAGAATACTACTTTTGCCTGTGAAGAATTATTTCAAGAATTTCTTCATCTGTTTTGTTTGATACTGCATGCTGTACTGAGCACTTTCTGCTTTAGTGATGAGAGAGTCTAACTTATCCAAATGAGATCCCATCTTTTCATTGAGATTGATTGTTTTTGGCATTACTGCATTAGTTTCTGTGTTTTCTATGTGTTTCTTGTCATTGGATAATTCTACTATCAAGTTTTCTTCACTCATAGATGTTTCAGAACCAATTTCTTTTGTCTCTTTATGGTTTCGTTCAACGAATTTATGATTTGGTGTGTTGTTTTTGGATCCAACTCTTACTTTCAATAGAGTACCCAAACTGCCACAAACAGACTGTAAAATACTTTCATGTTATAAAGTTAGTTTATATAATATAGTTTATATAATAATAAACTAGTTGTTAAGAAAACTAAGTGTTAAACTAACTAGTTGTTAAACTAAGATGTTAAGAAATGCTTGTTGTACTTGACAATGATTGTTTAGATATAATTATTAAAGTTGTTTTTATTAAAGAATAATAAATAAAAAATGAATGTCATAAAATAATGATATTAGGTAAAAGTGTTTAACCTTGAATCTGTTAATCTTCTTCTGCGTAACACTGAGAATACTATTTAATTCATCTAATCCACCACCTATTCGATGCGCAGCTTCATTAGAAGAATCCAGATTCTATAAATTATATTAAACTGATAATATATTGACAAATTATTAATTTGAAATTTATGTAAGAACTTTGTTTTAATTAATTACATTCCAAATAAGGGAAACATAGAGGCTAAAAAGAAACTTATTAGCATTAAACTTACAGTAGTAGAAATTAGAACTCATTAACACTGTACTTATAATGCATAAAAAGGTACATTAATTTGATTTTTGTTTAATAAAAGATAAAATTATAATTACTTCGATCACTTCATCTTTATCATTATTAATTTTCTCGGCTTCTATTCTTTGGGTCTCTTTCCATTCTTCTTCACTAGGTATCGGCAATCCTAACAATTCCGCCCTTTCGCACGCGTGAATGTAGTCTTGAGACATTTTATCAAATGTCTATAGTCTAACTGTTTCTACTAAATACTAATCAATAATATATAAGAATAGACTTATTTTATCCCGTTTTAGAGATATTAGAATTCATAGAACATTAGAAAGACATGAGGACATGCACAACTTGAGGAATCCGTGTTCGGGTAAATTGTGCGCACACTCCGATAGAAAATAAAGTTTTTAAACATTATAGAAGACATTAATAATAAGAATCTAGAGCATCCTAGTCATTAACAATAAGATTTAAGATGATTTACATATGTATATGGATCAGAGATTTAATAATTTTGAATGGATTCATAATTTCAAAAAAAGTATGATGTTTTTATAGAAAAATAGATTAAAGAAGGAATGGATTAAAAAGATATAAGTTTACTAATTGGAATATTAATCCCACCAGAAGAAATTAATTTATTATATTAAAGTCAAATAATGATAATTTGCTTAGTGTGATATTTATAATTAATTTTTAATAAAGTTTTTTCTTAATTAAATCTAAATCAATCATGCGATGTTCGTCTCATCATGAAAAGACTTTTCAATATTTAACATAATTTAAATAAAAAGAAATACGTTGTAGAAATTTATATAATTTCATTCTATTTCTCATATTTTGTATTTTAAAAAGATATATTTAAAAAATTCTCTTTCAAAAAAACATTAAAAAATAATTTAATGTAATTTAAAATAAATTATAATTAGTAATTACTAATACTAATACTTAATATGCTGCCTCGTACCATATATGTAAATTATAAATAGATTAAGCTAATGTAATTTAAATACCTTGCTAGAACATGAATGCGATAGATTAACTTCTCGCAAACTGAATAAAAACTTTAAGTAACACTTTTTATATCGATCATTACAAAGAAAATTTCTAATTAATTCTAACTCATTTTACTTTATATTCCATGGTATTACATAATGCGTTACATATTCAATTATACAATGTAACTTTTTTATGGATATGTACTTAATATACTGTATAGTTCGACTACAGGTGCAAATAAATTTAAAGGATGATTCTTGAAGCTAGACTAAGATAAAAGTAAAAAATAAAAAGACTGCGTTTTCGGCTTGGTTGTTTAGTTATTGACAAAATATTCCTGTGCACGAAAAAATCTCCTTACATGAACAAAAGTAGAGCAGCTCGACCAACGGGGTCGACACAGTGATCTTCAAATCGAACGACGCATAAGCTGCAGTCACAGGTTACCTCGTACAAGTCGTAGGTCGTAGCAAATGACTTTATGATATTTTGAAATGTAAATTGTAAGTAGAGAGGAAATTTGTAAGTTTTAAACCTGTATGCGGGGGCTCTTCGAGAAAATCGAAGCCTGAGTATTTGGAATGACGTTATAAAAATACATTCATTAATATATGATCAACTATAGACATTTGTATATAAACAGATGATAAAATTTGTATGACATCAACTTCGCGGAGAAGTTGTATATGTATACATGTATATATGCGGCATATACATGTAGTTATAATAGTTCACGTGAATAGTTTTTTTTTGTGAAATGTTCATGGTTATATAAATTTGTTTCGATTACTTTTTTGATAAATTTCATCTGTTTGTATGTGCAGCTTGTACAAGTGTATTCTAAGAATAACATTGTATTACCTATCCTGTATACTTTAAATTATATGTGTAAATATTTTTATATTACATGTTATATTTAATTTATACATTTATGTAATTTAATTTTGTTTTATTTATAGTATGTATTTAGTTTAATATGTAAATTATTCTTAAAGTAATTAAATAACTTTACATTAATAAAATGAACTACATTTTACCTTAAATCATAACATGTAAGTATATATTATTTTTATGTAAAATTGCTTTACTAATAAGAGATGCAAAATAATTTATAACAAAATACGTATAAAATAATTCAGATTTCCATAATTATAACATATGATGTAATTATTCTGAGAAAGAAGTTCTCCCAACTAAATACAAACCTGAGACACAAAAGTTCCAAATCCTGTATGATTGTTGCTAAGTCACAATCACTGTTGAATGATCTGCTGTAATACTTGAATGCAGTAACATATGGTTTGTTCAAACTTAAAATGCATTATGCATTTTTTATAATTAGTTCGCTATTTGTGACTAAAATTACAGATATGTTTATTTTATATGTAAATCTATTATCATTCCTAAATTTCATTGCGATCAGTATGATGTAAGTTGAAATTACCCCTTCTTAGTAAGATGTGCATATGAAAAACTGTATGATGCTTATTATCATGCTTCAGAACTTTTATTTTGAAAATTACATTTTCTTTTATTTCTACTCTTTGATTGAAAAATGTCATAGACATAAAGCTTGATATGACACCAAAAGAACTGAGTTTAAGACTTAAATATGTTAATTAGAAACTTCTTATTTCTCTCAATAGATACTAAGATTACATGATCTTAGAACATTCTTTTCTAACATTTTGTATATTATGATATAATTCATGATTCAAACAGTTGATCAATAAAAATAAATAATAAAAAATATATGATGGATTATATATATTTTCAGGAAAATTTTAGCAACTGTATTATAAAATGTTTGCAATGTTTGCATTTATGTAACTATAATAGGTATCATATTCAAAGGAGCTTCAGGATCATTTCTCATAGTTATTTATGTATTTAACACATTTATCGGAATAAGACATAAACATGACTCAAGATGCAAAAAAATGAGTGTCATCGATAGAAGAAAATTTCCATTGAACCATATTAAAAATAATGAATAGGAGTCATTTTAGGTAAAGAACATAACTGTTTGCATTGGAGGAGTTTGGATAGAGTTATATAACAAATTCTCAATAAAGTGATTGCCCATAAAAGCTAATAGCAGGAAGGAAATTTCCTCTGAGTCTACTTATATTGTTAGTCAAGTTTTCTTTAGCGCATTTGATGGCAGAATTTCGGTTTAACGAACTTTTGTTTTTTTTATTACAATTTAACAGTTTCCAATGCGTTGAAACAAAAAATGAAAGTCTTAACTTTAGGAATCCAGCGGTTCAAAAGTATGTAAAGTTGAGCGTTTTTAGCGTATTTGGCATTTTACTTTGATGCCATGTTGTCTCTATCTACAATTCGTTCAATGAGTGGAGCTGCTAGTTGCAATAACTGCAGGTGTGTATCGACCATATTGTAGCGGGATTTTGAATCGTGAGTATTGGATTACGTTTGGAGTGTTTTATTCTCTGGCTGCCGTTAAGCGGCCGATTACACTAGTACAAACTAATGTTCAACAAATTTCAGTTCAATGCTCATCTGTGCAGACCAATCAGATTACGGATAGAAGCAATATGGCATTATACTAACTTGTAAAATATGCTAAAAATTTTCAGTTTCACATTTGCATACTTCTTAAACGGTGGAGACCGAGCTTAAGACTTAAATTTATGTTATATACGTATAATTATATTATGTATCCATAATATGCATATTAATATCATTATATCAAACAAAATCTTAATCGGAGATATCTGTTTTATAGCCGTACCTATGATAGGAAGCTACATGTATAAATATAAGACATTCCTATTTGTTATTTAATTTTATCCTTATAACCTATAAAAAATTAATTGCAATTATATTTTAAACCTAATCATAATACTACCTACTATAACGCCTACTAAACATAATAGCATTTCTTTAACTTATTGTTAATGCAATGAAAGAAACTGAATTCTAAATAATACAAAAATCCAATAAATGATTCCTTTCATAAAGATTGTATTAAACGATTATCTAATCTCATTATTTAAAAGAATAAAAAACCTTATTTCGTTTTAAGATTTAAAACGTAAATAATTTTCAAAGTAAATATAAATATGTATTTAATATATATAAAATAATGTGAGTATAAAATTTGTATAGATAAATAAAAAGGAAAAATATATCGTCATTAAATATAAAAATATACATAGTTTATTTATTGAGTAGCAGACATAAAGATAATAATTAAGGCTACATTTATTAATTTCATACAAGTAAAAGGAATACCTAAAGTTTTTGCTTTAAAGATATATTTAAACATTCGTTGGTTTACTCTTACAAATTTTTGAAAAACGTTCTAACTTAATATATGTATATAATATATGTGTAATTTTAGTAATTATTTCATAACATGCACCGTATGATAATCGAAAAGTATTTATTTTTTATTATAATAAAAAATATAATCATATATATACATATAAATATGTAATAATAATTTAGTGTTATATGTATAATTTAAAAAATTACCGTTTGCGATTTCTGCTGTAGTTTTTATAGTTAAATTTACATTTAGAGTAATATATCGTCATTGTGAACTAAATGTTATTAAACTGATTAATTTGAAATGTGATTAATAATTTCATAATTGATATAGTACTAACCATATTTCTATTCAAGAAAAAAGTTATAATTTTTTATGAAAGTACATTACATAAAATTAATGAAAATGGACTTAACAGAGAATAAGAAATCTATAGCTGGTCGTACATCATGTAATATGTAGATCGAAGACCTTTGATTTTATGAGCGCTCACGCCATTTTTATTTATATGTGGTGGGGGGTAACAAAGTGTGCAACATTGTCCGTAGGATTTATAATTATCAAAAGATTGATTAAAAGGAATGCTTAATTTTGCGATGTACTTGTAATACAAATTGTGATTATTTGTGAGATAAAATCATATTCTACGCGCAACGTATAAAGTTATTAATGCAATTGCTGGACCTTCCTGTTACTGGTGTCAACTGCAGATTTTTCCACAATTACAACTTGGATAAAATGGATTATCGTCAAAAGGTAAGCACAAATATATTATAATAATTAATAAATGAACATACTTTATTATTTAATTATTAATTGAATATATAATGTATATAACGTCGTCACAAACTATATGTTAAAGATACCCCAAAATTATTTAAAAATTAATAATGCATAAATTAATTTATAATGTTTTTTGTTTCGATAGTGACTAAACTTGTTCATATATATATCATTAAACAATATTGTAAAGGAAGTACTGTGTATTATAATTTTGTTTAATTACTGTTTGTTAGAAAACGGTTTGTGTAAACAATTTTATTATGTTGATATATATAATAATGGTATTGTTATATTTTACTTTTAATGTTTAGAGTAATATGTTGTTATAAAATTATGTAATTATGTTTATTACTGAAAAATTTTAGATGTGTGTTTCATATATTGAAATTAAATTTATTGTTTCATCTAGATGATTATACCTTCCCAACAAAATACAAAGAATGATGATGAGGATGACGAAGATTTGGAAGCTTTAAGACTTGCGGCTCTTCAATCATTAAGGACTAAAGACACTGTACATAATAAAAAGCAACCCCCACCACAGAAAACTGTTTCAGATGTAATACAAACATCTCACACATCGTATAAGAGTCAACGACCTTTACGAAGAGGATATTTTCATAACCGAATGCAACAGCGACAGAATGGCGTAAGTTTTTAATTATAGCTATGATACTTATGAAATGACATTTTAGAAATTTTGTTAGCCCTAATCTGACTGTATCTAATTTTTAACAATCAGCTGCTATATATTTTTTAGCGATGTATGTTGAGATAAAATAATTTATAAATATTAATTTAATTGTTTATCAAGCCATTTTAAATATTTTACTGTGAAATTTATTTAAAATCTACCTAAGACAATAGAGGTTTCTATATATTTTATTCAGTCATTATTGATGTTATTATCCATTACAGGAAAATGGAAACTTTTTATATAGAATAGAAGATAGAAAACTATCTTTGTTTTCAATTTTGATTAATTAGTAATTAAAAAGAAATATTATGTTATTAAGACAATTATGTATGTAAGATTATGAACAAAGAATAACATATGTCTTACAATAAATTTTATAAAGAATAGATTATTTAAAATTTAAACATTCTAATTTTGAAATAATGTAATGTATATGCTCATTTTATGTAAATTCTTTTTAAAATCTTGTAAAGGCAAAAATATTGAATAAGATTATGTTTTGAAGTTTATTATTATTAGAAGGCAACTTTAGGTTGTAACATAAATCAATTCGATTAAACTGAATATTTTTCTTTATTTAACCGGAGTTATTTATACTACAATCAAATATATAAAATTTTGTATACTTAGGTAATTTTGTGTACAAAGTTTCATATGATAGAATATTAAATTTACTTATATTATAACTATATATTTTGCATTTCAATTGTTCATAAATACATCAAAATATATTTACTTTTAATAGAAGTATTTCAGAATAATATTCTAATGTAAAAAATCATATTATTTTAAACTTTAAGAATTAAAATATTGAAAAATAAGAATTGTTCAAAAGTTTTCTATTATTTTCAGTCTCTACTTTTTTTACAGTGATTAGCAATTTACAGTGCAAACAAAAATAGAATTACATAAAAGATCTCATTTGTGAATAAAATTAAAGTAATATATCTTATAATATCAATAACTTAACAATATTTTACATAATATGTAATCTTATATCAACACCTTAATGATGTTTCCATTAAAGAAAATATATCTTTTATGTAAAATGAGTTTCTTGAAGTAATTGTATATTTTATATATTTAATAAAATAAAGTATAATATTTAAATATTATGCTTTAACTATGTATGTCAAATAATATTGGTCTATTTTGTTAGTTTTAAATTAATGCTTTCAATATTGATATATAATAATAGATATATATATATATATCTAACTGTTATTACAAAATAATTAAATGTAAAGAGTAAATTTATCAGTTTTATAAAAGCTATAGAAGGTTTTAGAAACCTTATGAAAGAATTATTTACAAATATTTCATATTTCTCATTAAAAAAATTTTTTGTGTAAAATAGTTTTTGAAATTTTAAAAACATCAGTGTTAGTTAGTAATAACTTATTTCATATACAGGTGAATTTTTCTGAATTAGAATTCTTTTTTAGATATTTTTCAAAATTATCTAAAATATCGATTATTCTTTTTTAAAAAAGGGATGTTATGATAATACATTTTTTTATTTTTGGAGTATTAATATAGAATTTTTTGATTCATTCACACGCATATTTCTAAATTAATTCGTCATTTTCTATTAAATTCTTTTACATCACATTTCTGAATTAGCCTATTGCCCTAGATACCCTTCTCTCCTTGCTCTTTCTTGCTTGTTTTTATTCAACTTCCTTATCCAGTCTATAGCCTTCTGTGTTGTTTCATTACTATCTTCCATGTACTGATCCCCCATTCTACTTACTCGCACTTCTTTTTTCATTTTCACCTTTTTCAGTTTCCTTTCAGTATCTGTTCCGTGTCTCCATCAATCCACATCTTACTTGCGCCAGCAATTGCTGACTTTCTTCCTTTCCTTCTCTACTTAAGTATTTGGGCAGTTGTACAGTCTTTATATAGTTGTATCTTTGGTTATATTTTAATTGCATAATCTTATTGTATTGCACTTGTTTTCGTATCTTTTTGTTTCTCTTTTAATTTCCTTGACATGTTTCCCCTCTTTTCCTTCTTAACTGTATTCTTGCTGTGTTAATCCTGTTCATTCTCAGATATTCTTCTCTTTCCTCCGTGGAGGCATTCCTTCACTAGACTCTTTTTCACCTCCCTTTTTACCTCTTCCTTAAATTTTCATGCTTTCACCCTTAACCTGATCCTCACTTTTTTCCCTTAGCCTCCTTCAACACTATGTAGCATAGCATTGAACATAACTAAAGAAGTGATACCTATGCAGAGATATGTTTTACCTACTAAATATTACGACGAGAGTTCTATTTTCAGTATTTCATATATTCTTTGCATATACATTTTAAAATTTTCTGTAAATGCATAAAAATCTGCAGTCTAATCATAATATTATAACTTAATAAAAAACTAATTTAATTATACAGAATATATTGTATACAAACAATATAAAATATAATTTTTCTCTATTTAAAAATATCTTTAATAACATGCATGTTATGAAGTTCTTACAAAATTATTGTTTAATGCATACTATAATTTTTTTTATTTAAAATACATACCATGAATATAATTCAATTGCACATAACTTTTGATATTTTTAGTGAAATTTGTTATATCAGATAGCAGATATCTCTATGTGTTTAACTTTGTTTAACTCAGCTCAGTTCATTTTCAAAGTCCTTATTACCTTGACTTATTTTGAAGTATTTTTTTGATTATATCACAGATAATTGATACTTTTAAAAATTGAAATTTGTTTCATTATGATACAAATTACAATCTAATATAATATACACAATATTTGATCTTGAATTTTGATGAAATTTTAGTTTATGAAGTCGAGAATTATTAATCAAAATTCATATTTCAGTATTTGTTGTTTACAATATGAGAGACATAAGTAACTTGAATAATAGTTTAAATAATGGTAGAAATGAATACAATTATAAAGAAAAGAGTATAGATTAAATTTTTATTACAAATATTTAGTTTATATATAAAGTTAAGTTTTTTTATTAGCAAATATTCTATGAGTTTTATTTAAATATTATATATTGTTTACAGAATGTATATTATCAAAGTCCACGTAATCCAAATTTGATAGCAATAATTCCTCTAGATGAACGTCCTGTGCTGCAGCAAACTGATTTAGCTTGCTCAGTAGAAAAAATTGTTCCCAGTATTGAGTCTTATTCTACTGGTATGTAAAAATAATCTAATATAAATAATAGTCATGTCTTTTACGTTTTCTCTCAAATACTATATAAAAATAATATTTTTAGAAGTAACAAAATTTCATCGTTTCAAAGATAATGGAAGTGGTTCCGAAGAAGAAGATAATAAAGAACAAAAAAATACAGTTACAAAATCAGAAAATGTTAAGAAAGATGGTGTAGGTGATAAAATATCCACAATGGTTGAAAATCAGATGGAAACTGTGGAAAACTTAAAAAAGGCTGAGGAAGATCAAGGTGGAGTCAATGATGATGATGATGATATCATTATAATGGCTGATCTTGAAGAGGAAGATAGCTTAGAGCGCTTAATGGATGAAATGGAAAGAGAAATGAACGTTGATAAACCGTCCGAAAGGAAAGAAAAGAAAAGTAACAAAAAAGAAAACAGAGAATCTATGAAAAAAGATGAGATAAATAGGAATATAAGCCAGAAAAACAGAACAGAAGATAGCAATATTCGAAAAGAAAGTTATAGTCCAGCACCAACAACAATCATCATAAAAAGTGAAAGACGATCTATATCTCCACATACAGTTAATCGAATTTCACAAAAACGTAGATCATTATCACCAAGATCCCGATCAAGAAAGAAATCACCTAGAAGATCTCCTAGAAGATCACCTAGTAGGCAGTCAAAAAAATCTCAGCGAGAAATGACTAGGTATAGATCGCCTCGAAAGTCTCCAGTACGTTATTCTCCGCGATCACGATCACCTAAGCTTTCATCACGATCAAGATCACCACGATTATCACCACGTAGATCTCCAAATAAGTCTCCAATGAGATCACCTATTAAGAGATGTCTGTCTCCAAGAGGAAGATCTCCGAAACTTTCGCCGCATTCCAGATCTCCTAGACCAATACGTTCACCTAAAATATCCATAACTAAGTCTCCGAGGTTGGCACGTTCACGTTCTCCAAGATTTTCGCCATTGAGATTATCTCCTCAATCTAGGTCACCGCTAAGATCAAGATCACCTAAAATATCTCCAAGACGAATATCACCCTCGCGTAGATTATCACCTAAATCAAAATCTCCTGGGTTATCCCCTCGAAGAGGATCGTCACGTTTAATGTCACCAAAAATATCACCACGAAGAATGTCACCGCGATCGAGGTCACCAAGATTATCACCACGTAGATCACCATGGTCATCACCTAGGAATTCACCTCGTCTATCTCCTAGACGAAAAAGATCTCCAAGATGGTCGCCTAAAGAACTATCTCGAAAACATGGACCACGATCTATTACTCCAGATGGAACATGTAGTCCATCATATGCCAAGGAATCATCCCCGATAATTAAAAGTAGGGTATCTCCAGAAATAAATCGTGTAAAAACAAAACATAAAGAAGAAAGTTTTGAAGATGCTACTATGATAGAAAAAGAAACTGCTGATATAATTAATGATCCTGTATTAGAAGCCAGACGAAGAAAATTTGAATCTACAAAGCCCATAGATCCAATTAATGCAAATAAAAAGATTAAATTAAATAAAAAAGAAAATACAAGTAAGAAGGTAGAATCGCTAGAAGAAGGAGATATTCAGACAGGAAATGTAAGAAAACTTAACAAAATTACAGAGGATTATGATATTCAAGAAACAGATTTATGTTTAGATACTCATTACGAGTTTGAAGAGTTTGAACAAAGCATAGAAAATGCTTCTCCTATTGCTATTACGAGTTCTGTTAATTCATGTTTAGATTTAGAAACTCAAAATCTAGAAAAAGAAAGATCCTCAAAAAAGAAGAAGAAACGCGACAAGGAATTGTATCAAGTGGGAAAATTAAAAAATGAACTTCCTCTTTCTGAACGTATTGGAAAAGATAAGAAGTGTAAGAAGCGTAAAGATGTTATTTCGGATGGATCAAGTGAGGATATGGATGCCATTTTTGAAGATCTAGTAGTTGATAAAGAAAGTGATTTACGAACCGAGTTAAGTAGAAGACGAGCAGAAAGATTAAATAGGACAGTGCCAATTCAATCTGCGAGATTAGTACAGTCTGCTTTTAAGGGAGTTGTTAATGAGTAAGTATTTATGATATACTATATGAATTAAATTTTCTACTACAGAAACATAAAATCTTTCTATTTTTTTTTTTTTTTTTAAGTTAAAAGCTTTTAATAGTATATTTAGTTTAAATGGATATAATTAAATCTTACGGAAATATGAAAAATGCGGAAAAATATTTCCGATGAAAGTTAGATATTAAGAAAGGCAGATGATGTCAATATTTATTTGAATTTATGATAATCTTGGAAAGTCATGGAAACATATACTTTGTTATTGTATATTACTATACCCAATATTGGAGTGTTTTCAAATTTCTACCTACTTGAGTCTTTTGTGTAAGTCATTCTTAAGATATAAATTTTCAAAGTTAATATGTTATCAGCAGTTATGTTATATTGAAGCAGTTATATATGATGTAAAAAGTCAGACTGGATAATCTTCTTGTGGTCTATATAGAGTGATACTCATGATGGTATGAAATTTAAAAGTTGATATCTTGAAAATGTGGTTTGTGCAAGATAGAAATGAGTAATGTTTTGGAAACGTTTCAGTATTAGATACAAGAATATGCAATAAAAAATATAAGTCTTTTAAAATTTAATTATGACTTTTCTGCAGTTTTTTAAGGTTATCACAAGTCAAATAAATAGTAGCATTATAAGTTATTTTTCATGTCCTATAATTTTGGTCCAAAATATTTTTGCATATCTCTTTATATTTTTCAAGCTTTTTAATTGTCTTTATTTCCATAGGACATCTTGTATACTTTTTAAACTTTTACTTACAAAAATATGTGTATAAATATTCTTGAGAAGTGGTATATTTATGAAAAATACATGCTATATCTGATAAATTAAGATTAACATAATGTATTTTTATTGACATAAAATATTGCTAAACATATTGAAGTGTCGTGTAATTATGATAACTGAGAAAAGATTAATTACATGTATTTGAAACTACATTATATAAAAGCTTTCTGAGAAATTTAACTTCATTATATATTTTTGTATTTGACATTATACATATAAATAACAATAACAATAAGTAGCTTTTTCTGAAATATTTCATAATTAAATTAAATAAAATTTACATTTCCTTTTAATACTGCTTTTATTTTGTATTACATTTCTCTTTTTCTAATGAAATACGTACACATTTATTTATTATCAAAAGTAAACAAGAAACTCTTCAATTTGTTTTGTTATTATATGGACAGTTTAACAAATATGTTTACATAGTTATAAGTGATATACATATGTGTTATATACATATTTGTATAGAGAAAATATCTATATTTTCTTCTTAATATATATCTTTTTGGAATTTTTAACATATTTTTGATATGAAAATGTGATCTTTTTTTCAGAGTTGTCAAAAGTAATGCAAAAGTGAATCAAAGACATTTAGTTAAAGCGGATGAAAAAAGTAAGTAATACATGAAAATTTCTAATTTCTATTAAACTTGTATACTTGTATACTTGTATACTTGTAGACAAAAGCTATATCATTTGAATTTCCTCTAAATGGTTACACTTCTGTTGACCAATGAAGTTGACCGAATGTGTTTTGTTTTAAAAAAATCCATAGTTCAATATATCATGATGCTCTGAAAGAAATAGATATCAAGCTAATGAACAAAATCATTCTTATACAAATATAAATGCTATATTATTTATACGAATTTACACTGACATAAAGAGAGAAGGTCTGTACGTAGAAGATACCTACATATGTGTGTGTGTCAGAAGTAATCGCAGAAACTATTTAACCGATTTGGATAATTCTTTCATTATTGGAAATTATATTTCTTCTAGATGGACATAGACTATATTTTATTATGCTTGCTCCTCAGAGAACCGAACAATGAACATAAACGCGACTCAAGTTTGATTAACGCAACTTGGTTTCCATAGTATGATTGCACCTTGCCCGGTCGACAGCCAATAGTCATTTCCTACAAATATTTCTTGAATACTATTTATTATATTGATTTCTGTTATCTATTATTATATTGATTTTTGAATTTCCATTACAAACGACTGTAAATAATCTAGAATCGTGAAGTCAAATTCATGCCAGTTCTACGTGGATGATGTCGTGGGTAACAGCTAGTTCTTTATAAATTGTTGTATATGAATATTGCCAAACTTTTCTTGTTACTTGTGCCTTAATATAGTGAAAAACCCAATGGAATACCATAATAATATGAATATTAATGATAATAATATGATTATATGCATTTTTGACATAATAGCGTAGGGCGTAATATGTAGAGGCGTAAACATTTAGGAACTTTATATACATATATATTTATGGGATAAAAGCTAACTAAGCTATCGATTCAAAATTTTGCTAACTGATTTTGACATATTTTACCCTTAAAAAAGTTTTGTTTACCATGATCTTTTATGATATTTGATATAATGTATAATTTACAAATTAAATTACAAATTATATCAATTATTCAAAACATACTTCATTATATCAGTTATTAAAAATTTGACATCAAACATCTGTAAATAGTACCATTTCAGTAAAACAAACAAATTTCAATATTAGAAGTACATCAATAATTTTTTCTTATAAATTAATATAAACATTTCTTAGTTTGATATAATATTTAAATTTATTTTCTAATTCACATATTTTTATTTTGTAGCTAATCAAAAAGAAGTTCGACGGGTTACGGTTCTTCATAGGTCAATATCTGACATACACGATTCTGAAGGTGTGTATATTTTTATATTACTTATTATTATTATTTTTGTTTCTATTATTTATTATATTGCAAATTTTTGTATATATATGGTCCTAAGTAAAAAATTGTCCATCTTGAAAGAAGATCATAAAAGTATTTATTAGGTATCAAAGTTAAAAAATTGTATATAAAACATATTATAAATTTCGTGTTTCAGTTTATTTGGAAAATATTTTTTTTAGTTTATAAAAAAATAATATTGTGCGTATGTTACAAATTAGTATGCACATATATGAAACAAATTTAAAATATCATTCTAGTATGTATTTTCACATAGATACTGATTACTTATGAAAATTTTTAATGGCCTTCTTAGTTCATAATATAATCGGTGTGTAAATAAGTTAATTTTTGATTAGATTTAGTTTCGCAAATTTTTGTTTAATGTGTTATACCTTTTCTTAATAATGTCGTTTTATTTTGTATGTCACCATAATATTCATAAATATGATACTCTTCTTTTTTTCTTAAAAATCCGAAACTTAATCATAAATTTAAAAAAAAATGTTCGTCATTCAATACAAAATGAATCAGTTATCCATCTCCGATAATTGTGAAAATCAGCATGATCTATATTTCGCGATATATTATAACTTTCTTCCGAAACATTTTTCTGTACCTATCTTTGATATTTTGTTCAAGTATTTGGTCATTTCCAATTAAATTAGTGTATTTATTCAAATAGTATTTGATTTGTGACTAAATTTAATTTGATACTTTAGATACTGTTAAATACTCTTTATAGATTTTTCTCTGTTTTAATATTCCGAATACAAAATACGATGTTTCCTTATTATTTTTATATAATAATAAGGCAGGATAAGTTTCATTTAATGGATAAAAAAGAAAACAGTACTGAATGTGAACTGATGGCATAAATAAAATATGAATGGTAATATGCAAATATCTTTCTGTTTTCGGAACAGAATCGTCTCAATACCGCATTATAGTTCAATGGATGGGATATAAATATCAGTTCGTTCACCTATTCTTCATATGTCGATGTCTTACATATCGCACTTTTATTTCTGAACTGGCAATTAAAAAACATTAGTTTACTAAAAAATGCAGAATTATATATGTTACGGGCGCAATCTGCAGGGCGTAATGATAGAATCGACTTTACTCGGGCAATGTCAGTCGGAGATTTTTATACGCTCTATCCAATACCGATACATATATACCTCGTTTTAAAAGGAATGGTAGGACTGAGATGAATAAAACAGGAACAACTTAGTGCGACGCTGCCTACGTGAGTTTATTATTGTCCACAATGTCCATTTTAGACCTGGCAAAGTTTCCAAAGAAATAATAATTTCCAGCACTGCTTTGTACGAAGCACTAAAAGCGAATTCACGGTACATCTGTTTACAGCACGTTCTGTAAACTTGGAAAATGATGAACTTGCGTGGTTTTGCTTTTACATTCGTCCGTAGTGGCAATTGTACAATGAATGCCGAGTACCCTCGGTGTCGCAGCCACGCAGAAAGTCTGTGTTTTATCTCTTCCTAGAACCCAGGCAATCGCAATCGCAAGATGTCAGGACCGCTGGCTCACACACCATGCGGATGAGGGCTTAATTTATAGCGCTCTTAAGTTTGATGCCTGCTTTTCCATAGTCGAAGGTGACGAAGGACAGGCGATCGCCCCGGGCGTTCGAACTTCGTCTTTTCTTACTGCTTACCTAGTGGTACGCAATGTCAATTTTGCTCATATTATTGGTCTACGTTTGCTATTCAATTATTTCTTCGGAATATACCAGGCAGCGAAGCGATCTGTAATGCTGACATTGCCGGCTTTGTGTTGTAAAGTCGATTATCTTCTGCTAATTGCACCCGTATATGTGCATATAACATAATAACGTATTTTATTTTAGACAGCATGTTTTTCCATTGGCCTATCTTTTTATCCAAACTTCCTTGTTAACAATTTACTGACCGCTAGCGGTTTAACAGCATACGCACGTCCGACCGGCAGCTCAGGCGCAGATTTTCCCTGGCGCCGGCTCTGTTTCGGTTTAGACTCTCCAATACCATTCTTTTCGTTCATCGCAAACGGTAAGTTTTCCGAATTGGTATAAAACTGTGGGAGCTTACAAAGCAACGCAACTGATGCAACTGAGCAAGATACCTTAGTACTAAATAACAAATTACTGCTCCAATAATGAGAAAGATTGTCGGCGACAAAAAGCTGATTAATAGGCTATCGGTCGGTAAAGTGTTAAAACCAATCATTAAATTTCTTGATCCTATTTCGTTTTCCTCGTATACGCTAGAAAGTTTTTATGTACGTACATATTTACAAAATAGTAAAGTTTTAATTTTGGGTAAATGGTTTAAAAAAGACGTCTTGAACAACATTTATTTGTTCCGTGATGCAGATTACGGAAATGATACATTTTGCTATGATATTATTTGAAATTTTTTAATCAACTCTACAAAACATAAATAAAGCAACACATATTTGAATTTTTTAGAATCCAGAGGATTAGGAACCCGAAATAATTAAAATCGGTCATGTAATTTTCCAGATGTTGAAAATACAAATATATTTTTATTTATACTGATCACCTTCACACAAATACATTGTAGATAGATTCCAAAGGTACAGATGAACATTTTTGTCATTTTGTTATGTTAGTGAAGTAAATTAATTTCTCTAGTTTTGTACATACACACAAACTTTAATCAATTTCTTCAAAGTATTCAATATTTTGAACAGTTACAGGTTGTATATGTTGATTTTGTTATGTTTTGTTTTCAATATGTCCTATAATTATTATGAAAAAGCTTAGTATGTAGACAATTAAAAACTCATGCTGATTAAAGATACGACATAGGCATATTTTAAAAATTTAATAACTAAGAAGATATTTTTAATCACGTTATTACTTTATTGAGTTTGATACGTTAATAAATAAGTTTCATATATGCAATTTATTTTTGTAACTATTAGTCCTATGATTATTGATATTGCATTTAGGAAAGGAAAACACCAAGGATAGACTTAACTACTTTAAAATTACATTTTTTGGAGAAATAGTTATTTTTTACATATTTCGTCGTTTTATATTTATGCAAAATTTTATAAGAATTAACATGTCTAGACTGAAACATTCCTTGCATGAACATTTGTATAGTATATTTACATGGTTGATATGTTTAGATACACTAATAGTATATTATAATAGCGAGTAATAATATAAAAAGAAACAAATATATAAATTGTTTTCATTTTGTGTATTTTTTATATAAATATATATCTGTGTTTTTTTTGCAGATGAAAGTACTCTAGATTCAAAGGTGCCTGTGCGTTTTAGACTTGGTCTCAATAAACAAGTACAAGATACTAGAGAGTCAAAAGTTTCACGAAAGACATCTAAAAGACAGGGTCGCAAGGTAAACCATAAAATTAATTTGGCCGTAACAAATGCAGAACATATTTTATAGTATAAAAATTATACCTTACAACATGTACATAATTCGCACATTCAACATCTTTTGGAAACATAATACTTACACATAATTTTGATATTGTAACATTTCAACTGCTTAAGTTTACAGCGTGCTAGTATTTTTGAGTTTTTTGAAATTAATTGTATTGGATATTTTGAATATTATTGTTAACAATTTGCTTAAATAATTAGAAACATAAAAATTCTCGAATTAAATAAATATATGTAGTTTAGATTTACAGTAACACATTCATCCAGAAACTTTTTTGTCATAGCATGCATAAAAAGTATTAAGGAAAACAATACAATTGAATTTAATTATGATAAATGATCTTTAATATTAGGAAATATTTTATCATTTTTAAAGATACAAATATACATGTTAATGTTTAGCATTTAAATAGTTGATTCATTTTTTTAATAATATCATTTTCACGTTGTACGACGCAAAGAATGATTAATAATTTTAAATATTTATCTCATATTGCAATTCTTGTATACATGAAAATATTAAACATATTTCATATTAAAAAAATTTGAAAGTACAAAATAAATATTAATTTTTCATCAAATGTAGTACATTTTATAATATAGTGAGATATATTTAAATGCATAATCAACAAGTTTATTTATAATTCATACTCTTTTACAATTACATCAATGTTCCTCTATTTTGTTATTATGTACCTATAATCTTATTATAGCGATTGTGTTGTAACTAAATGAAAGAATATTATTTTTCCCCATTATAATCTCATGACGTAAAAATAATGTAATTAATATATTTGTATAAATGTTTATTATTTATATTTAAATAATTAATTTCATAGTTACAACTACCTAAAAGTTTTCAATAGTTTCAAAAATAAAATTACTCTAAATAAATATTTCTATAAATTGAATATTTCTTTTAAATTTACAAAATGTAAATATTTATACATTAGTAGCAATTATGTGTATCATTAATTTTAAAACTGAATATTTTTAAGCTTAATGGATTAAATATGCTTTCAAACAAGTTTCAAAATGAATGTACAGTATCGTTGCTGCAATCAGTCCCCTTTTTATGTTTTTAATATTTCATAATTTATTATCAGTCTATTATTTATTAAGTATGATATCTTTTAAATAGAAGCATTAAAATAATTTAATGACACAACCAAATTTTGTAAATAATATGAAAAATTCAGAAGTAATACTTAATTTTTAAATAATTATTCATATTTTTCTAATTTAAAATAATTGTATGATGCATTGTGACATGTGTGTCAAATATATTTTATATAGCCACATATTTTATATAGTTTAAAAAGCAGGCTATGATTATACTACAAATGTTCGAAATATTTGTTTGTATTATAAATATTTCATTTTATATTAAGATGTTTTTCTAGATCTATTATTTGTTTTCTTTTGTAAACAAAGAAACATTAGGTACAGCGCTACACATATTGGAAGCGCGGATATACTAAATGTAATGGATTCAAATGTGTATTAAAGATACATGTGTATATATGTAATTAAATAAATATCTGTTTTAATCCGCGTAGTTTTTGATACACGAGTACATATGTATTAACATATTCAGATTTTGTATTTGGTGTAATTATTAGTGAATAATAAACACCTCGCCCCTGAATATTTAAGTGCATTTATGCAGATAATTTGCGAAAAGGATGTATGCGTGATATTTTAGGTTGCAAGTAACAATAAAAAACAACATAATGTCGGTTTCGTCCTGTATAAATGATGAAGGCAAGCATAAATAAATACCTATTCAACAACTTCAAAACTTGCTAAAAAAAATTTAATGATATCAGCAACACCGATTGTATCAAAATGATATTCTTCAAGCATGCTGGAAATATTGTTACGATAAAAGGGAACCATCTGTTTTCAGAAAATGTTAATAGATTAGTTCCTTTTATACCAAAATACACGACTATTTGACTAAACTTTGTTGAGCGAAATTATGTTCGTTTTTATTGCTATCTGCAACCTAGAATATCATATATTTGTTTTGCGAATTACTTGCGTAAATGTGCTTAAACAGTGGGGTATTTTGTATATGTATATATAAGTTTTGTTATATATATCTGTTATATACATCCGTATCCGTTTTGTTATATACATCCGTTTCTGAAAGAACGGATGAATATAAAGTTGACTTTCTTTTAAAAGAATTAATGAAACAGGAAGTCATCTGTCCTTAGCCTCGAATCGAGTCAATAAATGATCTTAATTGTTAAACTTAATCGTTGTACATACTCGTACGCTCTTTCACTGCCTTTTGGCATTTAATATTAGTTTAAGTTCTTTTGTTATCTTAATTTAATTGCGTTTTATGACAATAAACTCAAATGGTTTGTTCATCACTTGCCTCCTGTTTTGATCATGTTCATTTCGTATCGTTCTTTTCATTCTTACCCTTGACGTATTGTTGGCAATCCAACACCCGATTCCGAAACAACCAATTCCGAACACCCTCCTTCCTTACAAATATTAGGACTTGAGAATTAAGAAGATACTAGCCAGAGCTGAATGAGAAACAAGTAACTACTTGAAGAGCATAGCGTGTATTAGATTACCTTAAATAGGTTTAAGAATTGTAGGTCCAGGAAATATCTACATGCAAGGTCAAGAAAATATATTAAGAGATGTGTATTCAGAGGTGTATTCAGAGATATATTCTATAAAACAGATGGCACAGGTCTAGAGCGATCATGCAGTAAAAATCTTTTGGTAAGAAACATCCAATTTTTGAACGAATATCGAAGCATTTTCTTGTCGAAAAAATTTTACAAATATAGGGACGGACAAATATAAAGGTTTCACTGTATAAAATATGAATATGTTAATACACGTATATTCGTATAGTTTGATACACGAGTTTACTCACGTATTAAAAACTACATGAATCAAAGTACGAATATATTAATTACGAGCTCTATTACATACACAATACATACATATTATGTAGCATTGTAACCAGCTTCAAAAGTAGTTAAAAAATTACAGGTATCCCCCGTATAACAAGTTAGTTGGGTTACGAAAAGATGTTGCTATGTTCAAACTCATGTTATGCGAAACAAAAAACTATACAATAACTAGTACATAGTATAATTTATAGATTTCTAGTACAAAAAATAGGGGTAGATTCCAAAAATTAACAGAAATTTACAATTTTCTTTTCATAACTAAGAGAAATATATTTGTTAATATAATCAATAATTAATTGAAAATATTACACATTAATATTGTATAATCTTCATCATACACCATTAAACAAAGGAGTTTTTTCTTGCAAAATTGTCTTCTGAACTTCGTTAATTTATGTATGATTTCTGTTTATGTTAGTCATAAAAAATATCATCGATCGTTTATTAGAAAAGCTTCAAATTGCTAGTTTCCTATAGCGAATATCTTTCGAATGTAAAGGATTAATACTTCACGAACTAAAAATGAATTAAAAATTTCACTATTTAAAGATTCCATATGTAAATCTGAGGTAAGACACATGTTTGCTCGAAAGAAAAATATCGAATGATGGTGCTTGCACTTATAAATTTCCACTACATTCCGTTCTATAAGGCAGTTGGATTTCCCAATTTCTCGAATCGCGTTAACCAAATTCGTGTAATATGAAAGACGGAGGATACCTGTATATAGCAGAAATCGGAAATAATTGCTAAAAGAAATTGTTAAGAAAAGTGGTAATAGATAAAGTTCAAAGTCATTTAACAAATATTAAATAAAATACTAAATTAATCTTTTTTTAATAATATTTACTTATGATGAAGTTAGAAACAGTTCATGTTACAAATTTAATTGAATATTATTTCTGTTGGAAGATGATAAACGTACATATTTTTTTTTGTTTAGGAATAGAGTAAAAGCGTGTTCTCCTGACATATTTATATGAAGAGTGCATAGCTGTTCATCTTACCTCCTATTCTATTATCATCATATGAAGATAAGATCTATTAAAAGTTTAATTGTATAAAAAATTGCACTCATGTAGAGGAGATATCTGTTTTATTTGACATGTGACCTAACATAAAGATGAAAAGATAACATTCTTCTAGAAGACAATATCAATATTTCAAAATACTTTATGTATGATTGTATCTAATTATTTATTGTTAAGCATTATAGTAGATAGTTGATTACATGTGATTATAATTCATTTGTTGTGTTAAAGTATTTGTAAATAATTTACATCAGTCACTCATTTAATAAATAAGCATCATTAATAATCCCAAAGTCACCTTTTGTAAACCTAAGTATATTATTATTTTAAAAATTCTATATAAAAGAATCAATCAATTGTAAATAAGAATATTGTTAATAAGCGTGTACAAGGTGAAAAATAAGTTGTATATCATGTAAATTGAGTTAATATTATTAAGGCACTGAATATATTATATAAAGTGACCTATAGCAACAGAAGAGTGATTTTATTAAAAAATATTTTTTACACTACATAGTTCGAAAATAACAAACACGAATTTTTTAAGATAACTAAGAAATGCAGTGTATTTTAAAATGGCTTTTCTTCACTTGTTATTTCATACTTGAATTATAAATATATAGTGTAAATGATTATTGTATTTAAGCAGGTAAAAAAGAGTGTATCTTTTTCTGCAAATATTTAGTGCTTATGTGTAAAATTATGCTACTTATAGTATTATGATTCAGTTACTACAATTATACAATTTCAGAACTAAAGTATTCAGTAAGTTGCATTATTCTACATTTTCATTACAGTCTCTACTGTATTAGTAAAAAAGATCTATGTGATTCTTTTCTTGTATTTTACATGATATTAATTAAGACTCTGTTGAATAATTAGATCTTATTATTACAACTATATTTTTATGAATAGCATGTAAAATACATATTGAAAGTAAATTATTATCATGTGTTACCAATAAGCTGAGATAGTAGCCAATATACTTACAAATGTAAACTTAGATTATTTCAGATATTATATTGCATAAATAAGATAGCATACTTCATAGTATCTATGAAGGTGTAAGTGTTATTTTTAACTGAATAAAAAAATGATAACTACATTTATATGAACTTTTTTTGATAGAAATTTTGATATAAAAAATATTGCGATACCTCAGAATAAATTCAGAATACACGTAGGGATACATGGATACATGTAGGGAACTTAGTTCTTTAAATCATCACATGCGTGCTATGATTTATATTTTGTTGGTCATATCATAATGATACAACTTTAAGTGTAGATTAAGAATGCAGCATAATGCTTTATTAGTCAGTCAAATTATGTTTCTTGTACTCTTCCACTTATATGCTTCTATATGCATATGTTTTAAATACCAACTCCAAGAGTTGAATAGTAGACATATTATTGTTATAAATATAAAATAACTCACAAAAGACTTGCAATTGTTGAATTTATCTATCGTACAAAATGTGATACACACCAAGACTTTTACAGTCTTATTAATAATAAGCAAATCACTTATTGTAGAATAACACAAGCAATTCTTCAAATTTATCTAAAAATCCATTATAAAATAAATATAACGCACGTTTTAGTTATATAAAAATTGATTTTTAATATATTTTATTTTACATATATACCTTAATTTTTACACATACTTTGGATACCTTCAACATAAGATGAATATCATACTAAATGTATATAATATCTGTGAAAATTCTTTTACGTACTTTATCTGTAAGTGTTATTCTATAATAAGACTGTAATTAATCTGTAAATTTAATTACTACTGTTACAATGTTTGGTTTATTTGTCTAATTTTTGTCATTATAGTAAATACAGATGGAACTGCATAAAATTTTCTTGAGCAATTTATAAGCACGCATGGCGAAAATAAAAATCATTCGTGCATTCATTTGTGTTTGGTGTTCTTTTATATTACTATATGTTTATAAAATTTTACTATTATGTATTTGAATGTATCACTGTGGATCTAATTTTTTCGTCCATCTGTAATTTGCTACATAAGTTATTCTTATTATTGCGTATGACTGTACTATTTGTATAATTATGTACTTGTACTTACATTTTTTTTACAAAATAACGTATAGGTTTTAGATTGTTTAGACATAACAAAATACAAACTTCAAGTATTAATATGAAGTAAGTTCAGTGATATTTAATTCATATATTATTTAATATAAATCAAAATTCTTATTTCAGAAAAGTATAAAATAAAATATTTTTTACTTAATTGGTCTAATTTTATTTTCCATTACCTTAACATTTGAAAAGAAATAAAATACATATTTTACGAAATATATGGACGATTGTAATTTTTAATTAAATTAAAAGATCACAACCTACATAGAAAATCAGGAAAAATGAAATGTCTTAAGTTTTTTCTATGTGGTTTTCTCTTATTTTAGGGAAATTATAATTTTTGAAAATGGTATCACTTAATATTTATTACATAAAGAATTTTATGTAAGAAACTTGTTTTATCATTTTTATAAAACAAATCTTGAAGAAACTTATCGTTTTTAACTTACAACATATAATTTAACTAGAAATTTAAATAACAGAAAATTTTTAAGCTAGGTAGTCGCTGTTCATATTTCAACATTAATTAAAATGCATTGTGTATGAAATTAACTTGGTTAACTGAAACGAACTTTTTTCACTTTTGAATACAAAATGTTTTTTCCCCGCTCTATAGCAATTATTTTTTTGTATTAATTAAACCTTTTGCTACTTGTTATTTTTCTCTTGGAAAGAAATATGTAAGTTAGTGCAAAGAAAAGGAATTTTACTGAGAAGTTGACAAATTATTATATTTCGATGTAAAAAATGACAATATTTTATAACGTAATAAAAATAAATATTGTGAACAGTAAAATAGGCGTAAAAAGTAATATAAATAACATTTTAGTGTATGTTATATAATACCAATTGTAATAGATGCATATTTAAAAATAATTTCGCGTAAAAAATTAATATTATGATATTTTAATGTTATTTGTATTTATTTATTGGTAAGTTGATTGTTTAACACAGTAAACGAAAAAAAGAACATAAGAAACTTTAATTTCACTTGTCCTTGTAAATTTTGTAAGCCTTATTTTATAAAAAGAAACAGTTTGCATTTTTACATAAATTGCTTTTATTTAACACTTCTGTACAGAGTGCTAGAAAAGTAAGTGTAACGACCGTCACAGTAATTTTTCCATGTAAACGAATCTCTGTGAAGTATTATTTCTAGAAAAAACAAAAATAATCTAACAATGTACGTCCTTACTAAAAAAATCTTCATTGTAATATTAAATTTTGTTTCCTAAATTATCTCTTATTTCTTACTACTATACGTACTTACTACCTTTTGTTTCGCAGCAATTAATGATTCTGTTCACTCACCGATAAATTTTATAAGATTTATTATTTCACTAAAGATTATCAGTGAATCAACATTATTATAACACATAAAATAGTACAGATAAATACCACTCATTAGACTTTACCATCTTCTAAAAGAAAGTAACATGTGTTAAAAAAACAATCGCAAATGGGTATCCTAATAACATTTCGTAATTTTTTAATTGAAATATCTTCTCAAAACTAGTGCTTTTTGGTATAAACGAATTAATAAATCTTTTACACGGAGTGACGAGTAATTTGATTAATACATTAAAAAATACCTATATGAATTATGATTAAAAAAAATTAATTTGACCATTATACGACCTCTACGCATCAAGCTTTAAAAAACTAATTATATAAAATTATTCTTTTTTTAAAAGTATATAATTTTTATCTAAAGAACTTCTCGGTATAATTAACAGTTTCAACAATATTTCAGGTTTTAGCTGTTCTAAAATCGACTTTAAGAACGAAGAAATTAATTTTTTAGAAAGAATCGTGTCGGATCAAATTGGAAAAGTCATATTTTGCATTTGATTGATTTACTTTTTGGTCCATGTTTATTGCATTTTATCTAAATAAATTTGATACTTTTAGTTAAGCATAAAACTGTCAGAGCAACATAATAATGAATCGGTGAATATGAACAATTGCTTGTTTGTCTTCTTATTTTGATTATACATTATATTAAAAACCTGTACTCTACGTTAGCCTTAATTATAATAAGTTAAATACGTTGAATACAACCAATAGTCGTCACGGAAAATATTTCAACATAATGTGCGTTTAAAGTGATACTTGAAATATAGACTAAGTAATAGTAGAGGTAACAATATAATTTGATAAAATAAATAATTCTGATTTTTGCGTTTTGAAAATTATTCCAAAATACATTCCATTCTTTTTTATATAGTATTTTTGCGTATTTTATATAGGATTATTTAGAGTATAATGAAAAAATATTTTGTCAATAAATATTTTATGAAAATTTGTAAAAAATATTTTATGATTCAAGGGGTGAAAAGAATTCACAAAATGAATTTAAAGAAGTAATAAGAGAAATAGAAAGTGCAATAAGTTCTTCTTTAAAAACATCCAAGACTCAAATACACGAATTTTATGACCATTTTTTGTTATTGTGAGTGTAATAATTACTTTTGTATAAGCTTTTGTAATATCTGCGAAAAATAGTCGTTCTTTAAAATTGATTCCAAGAAATATTCAAGAGATATCTTCTATGGGTAATATGAGATATGTATCATGTACGATGTCAAGGGTGCGTATCATACCGATACACGATCTTATAAACCGTCAGTATAGTGAACATTTAGCAGTAAGTGCTAGTATTCATATGTTCCATATAGATACATACGAGTAATAAGGGGATTAAATAAAAATGTATCTACGATTGAAGAAAGATTAAAAATATTTAATTTTCGTGACGAAGATTTAGTTTAGTTTTAGTGAACAACATATTATTTAGCAAATGTATAGTAATATTCTATGCCTATGATTAATTCTGACAATTATTTGTTGTACAAATGATATAAGTAAAGAAGTGCTGACATTAAATGCTTAAAATTACATTGTGTGACTTGTATGTATGTACATATTTATTTACATTTTTCATTTTAATAATGTATACTCGAAATAGAAAAAAATCACTTTTTAAAGAAAGATCGAATCTAAATTATTTTAAAACTTTTATGTATGTAATAATGCTGAATAAAGAAAGGTAAAACTTAAAAGTATATCATTTATAAATGACTGTATAATTAACATGTACTAATGAGTACATAATTGATTAATAAATGATGTTTTTGCCTTTATTATATTACTTAATTGGTATATAAGATTAATCAATGCTTCTACAATAATACTTTCGATATCATAACTTTTTAAATTAATGCTGCTATGTTTATGCTTAGATGCAATGTATTAGACAACTTGTAAAAAGTGGTTTCATATGTTTCCAGATTAGAAACATCAACTTTACTGGAAATTACTTTTTCCAGCAAATTTAAATTTAATGAAATATAAACACACAATAATTCAGTACACTGAATGGTCTCTTAAACCCCAATGAAGTACATAGATAGAAAGTGAACGAAGCGCAGACGCAACTAGGGTGTTCCAAACGGGTGGTAGTACAAAGTTTACTAGTAATCAATGGCGTGACATAGCATAGCACACTTAAAACTACTTGAAGATCATTTGTATAGGTTGTATTGAATTTATATAAAAAGTAACGTCGATGTGGATATTATACTAATGTTGTGTTTCTTCATAACCAAGTAATCGAGTAACTCAAGTTATTTCTTAATAAATAATAAGAATTATATATTTTATTTAGTCTAAAAAATAACAAGCTATACTGAATGACAGTGGAATACAAATTCTCTGCTAGCTACTGCATTATTAGATTCCGTTAATAGGGCAGCCATAAAACATTTTAATCTAAAGAACTGATGGAGCAACAAAGAGTGAAACGATCGTGTGATGTAATTACAATAAAACTAAAATGACAGTGCTTGTGATATGTAATAGCCAGTTAAATGCATAGTGAACGATGGATACATCAACTTTAAGACATGTTATGATCTCCGATGAAAAATGTAAAGAAGGTATGTCAATTTCTGTGATTTGAAAAAACTCGTTTATAAAACATCATACACGTTTCTATATAATTTTACTAACTTGTATGAATCGCAAGCTTTTATGCTTTTTAAAAGATGAAAATATTTAACGTAGAACATAAAAGTTAAAAAATATTACTTACATATTTTATCAAAGTAATTGGGAAAAGTATAGAAGGTAAAATATTTTGTTCATCTTTTGTTAAACATAGAAATTTTAAAGAATTATTTATACATTATTTATGTAGATATAATTTTAATTCATAAGTCGCAAAAATTACATAAATTCTCACTATTGTTATGTCTAATAATTAATCAGTGTTTTCCCCTAAAAACGAAGAAATTGCTTCATGTATATACACAAAAATATAGATTTATAAAATAAATATTTCGTAAATGTTAAATTTATTAGTTCACAGAAAGAAATTTGTTAGATTTCTAGATCTAATATAATATAATCTATAAAAAGATCTAATATATTCCAATGTAAGTAGTATATCATATGAAATATGTGAGTATTATCTCTCATAAGTTACGTTCTATTCGTTGTCAATAGCTATTTGATATAAATTCTGGTAATAATTAATTTTAATAAGTATATATATGTATACCAATTAATATATGTATGTATGTGTATATTATAAAATTTAAATCATTTTTATTTTCTTTTGGATATTGTACTTGTTAATGAAATATTTTGCACATGTTTATAATGTTCATGCGTTTTAACAAGTTTTACATCTTTATGAAATCAAACTGTTAGTATTTTTCTTAATATATGTATTCTGCAGTAAATTGTTTATAAGCATCAGTGTATGGATGCTAAAAAGAAAAGTAACATAGATTATTATTTTTTAGATTAAATTTGGTTATAATAGCTTAAAATATCAATTATTAACTTAAAATAAATTAATAAGTGTCATTTTTAAGCAATACTTTCATTGTTTTGTGTTTCTAGATATGTTACATTTTCATTAATAAAGATTTTTTACACCTATATTATTTTTATTTCTAATTCCCTCGAAATATTAAATATATCATTATAAATAATTTACTATCTTAAACTAAGTGTACACTTATTTATAATTTTCTACTAATTGTATATGTAAAGGTTTATAAATTTAAGTATTATCATTATGATGAAGTTTAATTAAATGTGATTATTAATAAAATTCTAAAATTTTGTGAATAATAGAGTAGTTATTTTAAATAGATACAGAAGTAGAAACAGCCTCCTGTTTAAAGTTGCTTTGTTAATAGTTAATTTTGTATACTACTTTGTATCTTCCAAGTACAGACGTTAGCAAATAAATTTAGGTAGTTTTACTATACATAACTATAGAAAAAAATGAACTCATCAGTCTATGTTGGGAAAACAATATATTACCTATGTTGGAGAATATTGATATTTTAATATATAAGAGATATTTTAGTATATAGCATAATAAGTATGCTAATCTAAGATATTAAATTTCAAAGTTTAGTAAAATAGATTTTGGAATTACGAAGACTTTGTACTAATGTTTATATTACAGTACTGTGTGTACTAACATTTATACTGCAGTACTCTTTTACAACAGCAGACATCATTAACATTTTCATACGTATATCACAAGTATTTCATATGAATTAATGTAAAATAATATTATACTTTTATATAAGTGTGATGACAACAAATGTTACATGTTTCAAAGAACAAACTTAAACATGGGTAGCAGAGGAGTCGGGGATATTCCTACAATATTTCATCCCCAGCAGACTCATACCTCAAGTATTATTCTTGGTGATAATCAGCAGAACCATGGCTCTCAAAACACTGCTGGACAAATTACTCATGACAATTCTGGTAAGTCCATATTAATTGTCTATTCAATGTACTACATATATTATATTCATACTATATTTTATGCTACTCAATAGAAACACATACATTAACGCATAAAGTTTGTATTATATTATAATTTAATTTGTTAATGTTAATTTGTGTAATATGATAAGGTTAAAAAGTCAAAGAAATTTCTCTGTTATTTATATTAAACGGTAGTAGCTTTGTGTTGTGTTTTACTCTGTTATTTATATTTTATCCAATGATTAAAATCTTTTAACTCCTTGGTGATTGTGTCAATGTTTGTTTTAGGGTGCATTCCTCTTAATACTACTTTATAACTTTTATTTTTCTTTAACTGTAATGTATAGAAATATGCATTCTTCTCTTTCAAGATTAGAACAATTTTACTGTAAATTTCAGTGGTATTAGCTTGGACTCTGACATAATTATTTTTTAGTTGTTTAAAATTTTAAAGTGAAATTTTTATGTAAATATACTGATGGATATTTTGATTGAAGTTTAGTTCTTTTTGATGTAGCATGTTTTAAAGATTTTTTTGTCAATCTGACAAAGAAAGAATCTTAATCTTTTTGTAACTGCTATACTCTTTTGAAGGACTTTTATAATTATTATTTGGAATAGGGGTGACCTCATCGATTTCAATGACTTTGAATTACAATAAAGCAAAATTGAGTCAATAATCAAAGCTTTTGTATAAATTATTATTTGTTATCATCAGCTTCATTCAAGCCGTTAAATTGATAAGATGTGTTCAGTTACCTGTGTATTAGTATATTCGTTATTTTCAATAAATATAAGATCGAGTATATCTGTTATTCAATAAATTTAAATTCCGAATGGCTAAAGCAAAGGATATTGATATATGATATAATTAAAGATCACTAAAATTGGTCAAAATTACACTATTAGCAAAGATCAAGGCAGTAACAACACAACACTATAACAATTTAATGGAAAGCGTCAAATAGCGATCGAAAACATGCCACAACTAAGAAACGTAAAACGTAAGAAAAAATCTGCCAATCTAATAAGCTGTCAATGGACATTCAAGATACAGATAGCGGAAAATAATTAACAAATATATCTGTTTAAAACCCATACTGCCTTTATTTTAAAAAGCTAACATTAAATCACATTCTCTACACGAGACGATTTTATTGCTCGATTTTATACTATCGTGTCGACTTTTACCAAACAAAGTTACCTATTTCGCATTGGGCTCGTTCTCATGTGTCTATATCTGAAGAAAATCACAACACAATGGCTTCTCGGATTTCGCATCGGGTTCGTCTACAAAAACTAAACCCCTTCTGCGACTACCTGATTTTGCATCAGGTTTGTTTGTAATCTATAACTTCCTGAAGTCGTATCAAGTTCTTTGCCGCTTACAATAATCTTAGTGGCTCTCTAACTTCTCGTTAGGTTCATCCGTGTACCAGCTAACAGCTAACACATTTACAACCGTATTTCATAAAATACTCTTGCCGACCTCTCGCGCTTCTTGCAGCATCGGCTTGTCCGAGCACTATGGTATTATAGTGATTGCTGAGTTGAACACGTGGAATTTGGATCGATCGTTTCAGAATGTTTTAATGCGGAAATAAAATATTTACGTAAATAAATAAATAATATACGAACAAAATTTAACTAATCAAAAACAACTAAAAATGTCTCTCGGTACAATGGCTTCTAATTCCACTTTTATGCCTTTTTTACTTTTACAGCTTTCATTATATTGCGTTTTTCTAATTTGCGTCTATATATGTATACTAGATATATACTTATGTTATTCTTGTGCGATATTGCCAATATTTTCAATTACTTTTTCCTTAATAGTAGTGATACTAATAATGTATATGTAAGTAAGTAACTTGTAAGTAACAAGTAAAGTAACTTGAACGTTTATGAGAATTATATTTAAATACATAGTACTTTGTAAAATATTCTATTCCATGTCTTACAAATGTCGCAGCTTGTCGTCGAATGTTTCTTTGTTTTTTCGTGTTTTTGTTTCCTACAACAAGAATCGCCGTTTGTTGCCTGTTTCAATTCGAAACGGTAAAGATTAAAGAAAAATGGGAAATATGCGGCACCACGAAGCAAGAGAAACAGATACATATTCCTTTAGTGTATACGTGTTGTTAGTCTGAAACCGAATAGAACCCAAATATTCCTGAGATTAGGTGTCTCAGTGTGAATAAAAAGTTTCTGTAACGCACTGTTTGATTGTTGGAATTATTTTGCTACATGTAGCAACAAGAAGCAAAAAAAGCACAACTATTATATTTATTCTTCCTTTCTATACTTTATTATAATTGTCGATAAAATAATATGTAGAGGTTTATGGATGAGATTGCTCGTTGTTGAAACCGTCGAATATATAATATTTAAAATGATAAATTAGTATACAGATAATGTTCGCAAAGACGCTCGTACTAACCGATTTGTTAAGACAGTGTATAAGTCGTAAAATAGGATCGCTAATGACTCGTTAATTAAATCGCGGATAATTCGTTGATAACTGGTTGATAACTGATCGACAACTGACTGTAATTCATTCCTTGCGATCGCGGCCGTTTATTTATACTGGTGGAGGGAGAACCGGAAAATTCGAATTCGTCTACATTTGACGGTTGTATGTAGGAGTGACATTCTTTTGCCCGGAGTTTATTTGTTCTTATATTACTTGTAACCTAACGGTCTTGATACTCCGAGGCAAAACAACAACAGGATTTGAATTGTTCTCTAAATCATGTGCCGCTACAAATATATATGTACATGTATTATTTTTTGTATACATATATGTATGTAAATAAATATACAGGGTGGTTGGTAACTGGCGGTACAAGCTGAAAGGGGGTGATTCTACGCGAAAAAAGAAGTCGAAAATATATAATACAAATTTTTCGTTTGAGGCTTTGTTTTCGAGAAAATCGACTTTGAATTTTCGCTCGGTACGCGTGCATTTTATCACGTCTCGTTATAACGGATCTCACTGTAGATCGTTGTCTCGATGAAAAAATTAAAAAAAAAAAGAAAAAAATTTTTATTCTATATTTTCGACTTCTTTTTTCGCGTAGAATCACCCACTTTCCGCTCGTACCACCAGTTACCAACCACCCTGTATATACAGCCTGTTCGAAAATGATTTATCATGAACACTTACAGCATTATTCTATATTTCTGACACGGTAAAAATTTGCAAAAAGTAGCAGCAAGATTGACCTTAACTTTGAAATTCAATTTTATATTGTATCGTATTCTAATTATTATGAAGATAAAAGATTTCAAAGAAACAATGGGTTGCAATTCAATCGTTTTTTAAAAAGAATTTCCAATTCTTTTCAATTCCGTTTTGGAAGGAAATGTTAAAGTTCCATTAGTTTCGGAATTCACTTTATTTATAATATGCTTACATTTTGCAGTCAGATATAGAAAAAATAGCATCTATTATTGCATGTAGATATGCCAGATACATTATTATATATATATGTCGGAGAAGAGTCAGGAACAGGGTTGTGGGCGTTTGATAGACCTCCCTTGGAGTTGGCCATCGTTGTGTTATAACGAAGATACGGCCTGATACTACGAGTATGGACACTGCCGATTCGCCATTCTTTCGAGCCAGTAATGCTCGTATAGTTTCTCGAGCGTTTTATCTCAACCTAAGTGCATAATTGACTGTTGCACATGGTTAATAACGAACCACCTAAAACCTTTGGAGACAATGGCAAGCAGAGGGTTCTGCCTTTTCTCTGTATTTTGCGATGAAGACTACCGGACCGTAATTCATACGTATTCGCAATATGTTCCGTGAGCTCCTCGTTCTGCACTTTACTGACGATCTCAGAAATTCGGAGTTCGCGATGTTGTACCGCTAATAGCCAATCTTCGGGGATTTCGGTCGGATTGATTTCCTTCTCTACGACTTTGTTGATCGTACGGTGATCCAAGTCTACGGGGTTTCGCGAGAAGAAACCTACGTGGGCCTTTCGTTTACCTCCTTGATACATAATGTCGAAAGTAAAAGTTTGTAAGTAAGCCCACCACCTATAAGCCCGGTCATTTAAATTCACCCCGTTACTAGATGCCTTCAAGGAATTACAATCAGTAACAACAAGAAATTCTCGTCCATGTAAATAGCGGCGACAATGTTTAACAGCGTGTAACAACTGCTAACGTCTCTAGTTCATATGAAAAATACCTAGATTCCGTAGGGCTAGGTCCTTTACTATAATATCCTACCACTCTATTTTCACCGTCAACCTTATGCATTAAAGTAACCCCATATACATCCAAATCAGCGTCGGTATGTAACCCTATCGAGTAATTAGGGGCAAACATCATCAACACCAAAGCATCCGTTAGGACAGAAACTAACCCTCGCCTCATCCTCTCGCGTTATCTGTCCAAGTTCGTTTTTGTTACCGGAAGTAAGTGTGCATAGAGGCTTCGTTACCTATGAAAATTTAGAGACGAATTCTCGGACGTAAGGAACTAAACCCATGAACTGTCTATACTGTGCGACGGTCGTTGGTTTAGGTAAAGAACTCAAGGCCTGCATCCCGCCCGGGCTGGGGCGAACCTCTCTACCATGAATTACATGTCCCAAATAGAGTACCGATATGTTTGGGAACGAGCATTTAGAAAAATTAGAAGAAAATCCGGCGTTTACGAGTGTATTTAACGCGGTGTACAATCTTGCCAAAGCTTGATCCATGGAGTCGGCAATTACCAGAACCTCATCAAAATAAACAACAACGTACGAATGGCACGTTGGCTGCTACGCGTGTTTTCAAGGGAATCTCAAAAATGATCTCTCGTTTCGTTAGTTCGCCGCATTAAAACCACTAACTGTTGTTGAACATAACGAAGGAACGTGTGGTACAGATTATTCCGACCAAATGGTTCCTTACGTCACCAATATTAGAAAAAGGATCAAATGGTACAGAAGACCTAGCATGCGACTCCTTCTGAGGATTTCTCTGGTAAACGCCTTGATGGTTTACAAAATTGCAGCAAGGAAGAACATAAACCTTAAAACATTTAGACAAGTATTAGTCGCAAAATCATTAGAGTTGTCAAAAATGCAAAATCCTTATTTTCGATAGAGTCAGCGCAATATCGCCGTTCGGAAAAACCGATTCCGAAAGAAACACTAGACGCGCACGCAACCATGCTATGCAAATAAAAGACGTCCAATGGGCCGAACAAAGGCACAAAAGGATTTGAAGAGAACAACAACTTATTGTGAAAATTGTCCATCGAGGGTAACCTACGCTGTATATTTCCTAAAATTAAGATGAATAGGGATTTGGAGAAACCCGCTGGCCATGTTCAGACTAATAAAATATCTCGCTTTTGCAATCTCGCGATTTGATCCGCAATAAGCGGCAAAGGACACCGATCCGCGACCGCATTTTTATTTAGTTCTCGAAAATCTACACTCAATCTACCTGAACCGTCGTTCGTCTTCGCGAGTAACATAGGACTCGCGAACGGTGAATCACTAGGCCTTATGATTTTTGGCTCTGATTAATTCGCTGATTCTCTCACGTACTATTCTGTGCTCTTCCTCGCGAAGTCTATTAGGATTCCTTGTACGGTCATGTTAGGATCAATTAATTGTACTTCCAACTGGCCTGTATTTACGCGAGTACGTAGGAAACCCGTAACGGATGAATCTCTGAATTTTGAAAAAAGATTAATCGACTTTTTTCACTACCACGTACATCAGTGTCGACTTCATTAACATCGATCTCGTTTTCCTTCCTCCAAATTTGACCTTCAATTGAAGATCAAGATCAATTTTGTACCTATTGTTTTTGTAGATCTTCGCTGCTCCAAAAGTGTAGAATAACGATATGATGCTCGTAACAAAATCATTTGCGTATGTCCCTTACATGAAATATTTTTGGAAGAACTATCTAATTTCGTGAACACAAAATTTCGTGAAAACCAACAACGATTGTCATTTAAAATTAAAAAAAAATGTTTTACTCAGTCACAATATAATAAATATTATAGATAGTATAATGTAAATTTTAAAGAATTTATATCTCGCGTCACACATACTTATAATATCAAATTATAAATTCAGTGTAACTATAATAAGACTGGTTTACATGATGTTTGTTACTTGAATTGTAAGCGTCCTTGAAAAGAATTTTATTTCAATTATAATTATTTGATATAAATGTGTAGGTTGTGAACAGCAACAAGGATGTAGCGTTAGTGGTGGCTGTGGTGATTCTGTACCGAGTTGTCGTTCTTTGGAAACAACTAGAAGCGGAGTTGGTTCTGGAGGAAGTGCAGATAATCAAGGGCACAATACAAATCAAACTCAAGTTCAGCCTCATGTGACAGTACCACCAGTTACTTATCAACAAAGGCCCAACTCCTTATCCACTTGTTACGCATCTTGTTGCGCCGAATCTGCAAAAAAGGTCTATTGATTTCTAATATTTATTTATTTGTCTGTAATAACAGAAGAAAACAGGAAATGTTGGATGTATGTATATGATTGAAGCAATCTCACTTTTTAAAAATGAACAAATCTTTTATGCTGCTCCTTTCAGTTTAAAAATAACAATCTATCATTTCATTTGTTTATACCATTTTCTTACAGTGGTTAAAGTCACTTTTACTATACTGTCAGAAAACTTTAGTATGGATCTTCATATAACAGAAGTTTATTCTAAAATTTTAGCTTTAGCTTATTCTTCCATAATCAATAATCATGTTAATATTATATCATATAATATTATTATTATATTATAATAATATTACTTTTATAGCGCTTTATATATTGTTACAATTCCTTTGTTACTTTTTGGAAACATGTTGACTGCTTATTTATTTCTTCTATCCTGACTGATAAGCACTTTCATTCTTTTTTGTTCGTTCTCCTACATGTTACGGAATTATAAAACTTACAAGAATGACAAAAAAAATCGTTTTGATTAATTTTATACATAAATTGAACATGGATTTTTATGGCTCGTAGAATTTGAAAAATATATCTATTAATTACTTTTCAAGATGTTGGTATGTTATGATTTCAGATATATTTTGGAGTGTGCGTCACAATATGTGTCACAGCAAGTTGGGTCGGTGCGACACATTGTATCAGATATTTGTATTTTTACAAATACGAAACTCCTAATTATTCATCGTTTTCTAACTCATCTATTACAGGGCGTCATCAACATGTAAGTATATCCTATCTTCAAATCACTCTTTTTACATTTTTGAATATGGTTCATCTTAAAATAAAGTTTCTATGAAACAAATAGTAAATTAATGCATTATGATAAGCCAGAATTAGATACATTAGTAATATTAAAGGTAATATAAGTAATATTATTACTAATATTAATTATTAATATTAGTAATATTAAAGTAATATTAAAGTAATATTAAATGTGTAAGAATAGTCTGATAATGAATCCACGAAAACTGAGTTTCGGGACGGCACATGGTGCGTTTAGTTTAGACATGGTTTAGGCTATTCCCTCATTCTAGTAAAACAAAAAAATGAAAGTGGAAACTTGTATTTGTTTATGTCTTTACGGCGTATGTGTCACGACCGGCACACTTAAAATCCGATGGATTGATGATGGAGATAAAGATGTGGCAGCACTCGGCGACAATGTATATCGCCGAAGTGCCTAATGAGCCATCGATATCCCAACGGTCCTTCCGCAGAATGTTCTAGAAGAAGGCGTGTGTGGTGTCACGTAATTTTTGGGGTTGGTTGATGAAATAAAATAGCCGAGTCGTAACACACCTATTAATTTTGTTTTAATTAAACTTTATTACGAATTCAGCAATCACAACGGAATACACACTGAATTAACATAAATCACAATTCACTCCAACCACGTTATGTAAGACTTAGTTACACTGATACGTTAAGTACGCGACTGTTATAAGAGTAGAGACCGGTAAAGATATGTTGACTATTCTAAGGATACAGAATAAGTGAAGTCTTACTGACGATACTGTGTCTGAGGAAAGCTAGGGGTGGGTGTGTCTAAGGACACGTAAGGATTTGTTGATGACAGTTTTGGTTAAGGAAGTGAGGGCAGTAGACACCGTCTCCGATTGGATAATAAGACGGTTGGTGAACCAGGAAGGGTTCGCGAGCCGCCCTCGCGAGAAAGTTGCTAACGGAACATACCAGATGTGAAGAAAACCAACTTTCTAAGCTAACACGTGGTAGACAATAAACGTAAAGGGAAATCTAAGACAGGAAATACTCGCTTGGTCCGAAGGACCTTAACTATGAAAATGCCAAGGCCCCTGGTGGGTACTTAAGACTATTGAGGATGCGCACCAAGAATCTGCAGACATCTCGATGCCATCCTCAGTTCGCTGTGGAGTGCCGAAGCGTGCAGACGTGTCTCCAGTGCCCAGTGTAGTCCGAAAACAACACGTGTCGTCCAACCGTCGAAAGTGAACACAGCCAAGTGTTTCCTACCATTTAGGGAGAAGAAAATCCCACGCACCTAACCCCAACCCGAATATTAGCCTCATAGCCTCACGACTAGTTATTCATTTTGAATTGACTAGCTCGATGATGGCCTAGCAATCGCGACCAGGCTCTCCGGAGCAAACTCGCAACTACCCCGCGCTACCTCCTCCGTGGCAGAAGTGTAGCAGAACTCTCCGCACCAACGACGCTAATATTACAAAGAAACGGAAAATAGAAACATCAAAACCAGACACGATCGACACCCGGAACGAACAATCAACGATACAAATAAACACCCACAACAGGTTCGCCGTATTGCAATCCACTAACGACGCCATGGAAATCGCAGACCCGCCACCAAACCAACAATCACAGAGAATCCCCCCTCCCCCACCAATATTTGTGGACGACGTCATCGATATACAGACAATGATCAAGTCCTTAGAGAGAGATATCTCCAAGGAGGACTACAACCTAAAGATAAATAACAATAAAGTAAAAATACTGCCGAGGAACCCAGAAGCTTACAGAAAACTCACCAAGATACTTAGGACTCTGAACTCCAACTTCCACACCTACCAACTCAAACAGGAAAGGCCTTTCCGGGTGGTCCTACGAAACATCCACTACTCAGCAGACATAGACGAACTCAAATACGAACTCTCAAAACTCGGCCACGAAGTCATCAACGTAAGTAATATAAAGCATAGAGTCTCGAAAGACCCGTTATCCTTATTTTTCATAGACATAAAACAAAAGCCGAACAATAAGGAAATCTACAATATCAGTTGCCTAATGAATGCGATAGTAAAATTCGAACCACCGCTTGTGAAAAAAGAAATAGTGCAATGCAAAAGGTGCCAAAGGTACGGTCATACGCAGAAATACTGCAACCATATTTTTCGCTGCGTTAACTGTGCAGGCACTCACTTCACTGACCAGTGCGCCAAATCACCGGAAACCCCAGCGAAATGCATCCACTGTCAAGGGGACCATCCTGCCAACTACAAAGGCTGCTCAGCCTATAAAACTCTATACACAAACAGGTACCCTAAACTCAGAGCAAAAGAGGTAACCAACCAAACACCCAGCCCGCCGAAATTCACGACTACCCCAATCCCCTCAACCAACCAAACACCTAGTCCTACCAAATTCATCACCACCTCAACCTCCTATGCCCAAGCAGTACAAGGCATCCAAAATAACCCGAATAGCCAAAGGGATCTTTCCCAAAATAGTGTCCCCAACTCACCTAACACAGACAACTTCTCTAGGCTTGAAAAGCTAATAGAGAAACAATCAGAGCAAATAAATAATTTGCTATCGCTAGTAACACTCATCATGGATAAATTAATACGCCCCGACGCAAAATAAAACCAAGGCGCATAGCTCTTTGGAACGCCAACGGTCTAGCGCAACACAAACTTGAACTAGAACTCTTCCTAAAACACCAGCAAATTGACGTAATGCTCGTATCGGAAACCCACTTCACCGACAAAAACTATCTGAAAATAAATGGTTATAAATTCTACCATACCCAACACCCCAGCGGAAAGGTCCACGGTGGCACCGGAATCATAATCAAAACAAGTATTAAGCACTACGAACTTCCATCATTCCAGAAAGACTACCTCCAAGCAACAAATGTAGCAATAGAAGACTGTCATGGCACAATCACCACTTCAGCAGTATACTGCCCTCCCAGACACTCCATCGCCAAAGAAGACTTTGATAACTTCGTGGACACCCTGGGCAATAGATTCATAGCTGGAGGAGATATAACGCCAAGCACACCCAATGGGGCAGCAGACTGGTTACAGCAAGAGGCAAAAACCTCTTAAACAGCATAATAAACAACAACCTCAACTACTTCACCACATACGAACCCACATACTGGCCCAATGACACCAACAAAATACCCGACCTTCTCGACTTCTTCGTAACTAAAAATATCTCATCAAGACACGTCCAGATCAACTCCTCGGCTGATCTCTCCTCCGATCATTCCCCCGTGATAGCAACAGTCAGTTCAACAATCATCGAGAATACACCTAATACAACGAACACACCAACTGGCAGCTTTTAGAGAAGTCTTTACACACTCAACTTCAGCCTTAACTTCACTAAAAACTAAGGAAGGAATCGAAGCAGCCACGGAATACTTAAACACGAGCATAATAAACGCCATCCGCCTCTCCACACCGACAAAGACGTCTATCAGCAAACAAGAATATCCCCAATACATACTAAAAAAAATAGCAGAAAAACGTAGACTAAGAAGAGTATGGCAGACCCATAGAACACCGGATGACAAACGCAAACTAAACAACGCAACTAGAAAGCTATCCAAAACCATAAAAAATTATAAAAACGACTGTTTCCAAAAATACCTCGCCAGCTTATCTCCCACAGCCGACTCTAACTACTCACTATGGAAGGCCTCCAGGAAACTCACACGCCCCCCACAAATAATCCCACCAATCCGCCGTCCGCAAGGTGGATGGGCGCGAAGCTCTATAGAAGAAGCCGACCTGTTTGCTAAATACTTGTCTAAAGTATTCAAACCCCATTCCCCCAAAGCTGCCGCGGACGTTACTGAATACTTGCACACCCCCCTTCCAAATGTCCCCTCCTATCGAACCCCTCACTTCTGCAGAGACTATAGAAACAATTAGTCGCCTAAATCCCAAGAAAGCAGCAGGGCACGACCTAATAGGCAATAAAGCAATCAAGGAACTTCCCATAAAAGGGATAGCACTCATCACATCGATTTTTAATGCTATCCTTCGCCTGGAACACTATCCTGAGGCCTGGAAAATCTCTTTGATTACCCTCATCCCTAAACCCGGTAAACCGATATACGAAACCAGCTCCTATCGCCCAATCAGTCTTTTACCTACCCTGTCCAAACTATTCGAGAAGATGCTCACGAACACTCCCAGATCACCAATTCGGCTTCCGAAAACATCACTCAACAGTAGAGCAAATCCACCGCATAACTCATACGATCAGCCAAACACCCGAAAAGAAAAAATATTGCTCAGCGGTTTTCCTAGACATCCAACAGGTATTCGACAAAGTATGGCATCAAGGGCTACTATACAAGCTTAAAAAGATCCTACCTCACCCCTACTACTCCATCCTAAAATCCTACCTAACCAATAGACAATTCATGGTTAAATGCCTAGACGCCACTTCCGCAACATTCCCAATAGAATCCTGCATACCCCAAGGTAGTGTCTTCGGACCCCTATTGTACTCGATCTACACTGCCGACTTACCTATATCAAACGAGATAACAATAGCGACATTTGCAGACGACACGGCGCTATTAGCTACCCACGCAGACCCGGTAATTGCCTCTTTCACTCTCCACCGAAGTCTCGACTCCATGGAAAAGTGGTTTCACAAATGGGGCTTCAAAATTAACGAAAAGAAATCCTCATATGTAACCTCCACGCTCCGAAAACAAACCTGCCCCCACGTCACCATCAACAATGCAATAGTTCCTAGCAGGGACACAGTCCGATACCTGGGCGTGACCCTGGACAGGAGACTAACGTGGAAGAAACACATCTCAGATAAAACGAAGCAACTAAAGGACAAACTAAAAAAATTCTATTGGCTCACGGGCCGACGCTCCAAACTAAACATACAGAATAAAAAAATTACCCTCTACAAGACCGTAATAAAACCCGTCTGGACCTACGGAATCCAACTATGGGGAACAGCAAGTAACTCCAACATTGAAATACTTCAACGCTTCCAATCGAAAACGCTAAGATCCTTAATAGATGCACCTTGGTATGTCACCAACGAAGCAATCCATCGCGACCTCAAGATACCCACAGTCAAAGAGGAAATAGCAAAATATAGCGACAGATATAGCAAAAGAGTCAACAAACACCGAAACCCCCTAATCACCGGACTACTTGATACGACGGATCAGATTCGCAGGCTGAAGAGGCAGTACCCGCTAGACCTAAACGCTAGATTCATTTAGTTATCCAAATTAAGCACATTCACTTACTTATAATACTTATAAATTATACTTATCTATAATAAGTATTAACTTATTATAAATAATCAGCCATGTCACTGCGCCACGCCAGAAAAATTACTGAAAATTCTCAACGCGAGAATTGATTGTAATTTCAACAAATAAATAAAAAAAAAAATCTCGGTGCCATCCTGTCCGCGGTGTGTGGTCTGATCTCTGATGTGAATTGACGTTACAGTGGCAACGGTCGCGGACGCCTAACAAACTGGAGGATAGTGGGGATATTGAGGGGTGACAAAGAAAAAAGAAACAGATCCGATCGAAAGTCAAATTGTAAGAGCTTCAGTCTTGGAAAGTTATGGCTGGAGTTCAGAACCAAATCGTAATTAGTGTAAACCAAGTGTTCAAAAATAAATTCTCTTTTTATTTTTTTTTATATTTTATTTTTCTTTATATCTGAGATTTCCTTTTTTTTATTTTACGTGACAATTGCTTAAGATGTCGAGAAACTCGGATCAATTATTATTGCTAACTACCAACTATCGACTCGAACGGGCGTCTAACGACTGACTTTCCGTCACGATGATGCTGCAGAGGAAGACTATGATGGGGTGTGTCTAAGGATACGAGATCATCGGATTCGTTGAGGAAAGTGAGGGAAATGGACGTTGCTGTTAATTAGTTAATTTCTGTGTTCGTGGTTGGAGAAGGATGCTAACCGCCCTTTAGAGAAAGTTGCTAACGGGAAGCATCGTATTTGAGAAAAGCAAATTTCCCGTATCTTCTCGTAGTAAGTGGTAGATTTAGGGACTCTTAAGACAAAGACTATTTGTTCGTCTGGAAAATCTTAGCTAAATAAATATTTATAAATATTTATTATAATTTATAAATATTTATAGCGGGTCCTTAGGCTAGCTGAAAATATTCTGTGAGGATGTATCGACATCTAGCAATCATGTTGTCCGCAGAATAGGGTCTTTGTGTAGCGAGCCACGGGATAGAAACTGTTGGAAAGTTGTTACTGTCGAGCGCCGCTACAATTTCTTAAAACTAGTGTAAGTGAAATAACTTCCATTAACACGTTGACTGCCACGCGTGTTTTCAACGAAATCTCCGTTAGGCCACGCGTACAGCAGTACCAAGCGTTCTCCACTAGGTGCTCCCACCGATATTTTAGTAATGCGAGTCGCTCAAGTGGTGGTCTCAAGACTGATCTTTCGTTTCACTTGTTCGCAACATTAAAACCACTAGCTGCTGTTGAATATAATGAAGGAAAGTGTGGTATAGATTATTCCGACTAAATGGTTTCTTTGCCACCACAATTAGAAAAGGAATCAAATGGTACAGAAAACTTGGCATTCAATTCCTTCTGGGAATTTCTCTTGTAAACGCTTCAACGAATTACAAAATTGCAACAAGAAAAAATATAAATATTAGAATAGTTAGACAATTATTAGTTGCAAAATTATTAGGGTTGTCTGAAAATACAAAAAACCCTTGTTTTCGACGGAGTCAGCATAATATTGCCGTTCGGAAAAATGATTCCGGAAGAAGCATTAGACGCGCATGCAAACTATGTTATGCATGAGGTGTAGTTGTTCGTGATACTTGTAGCTGCTGGCTGAAGATGTAGACGTCGCTATAAGCTACTGCTGCTTTCTTCTCATTTATGTGCCATGGAAGAAAAATCGGACTACGGGCGCCGGGATTCGAACTCGGGTCCCGAACATTCGTAATCTAAGGCGCTAACACCATTGCGCTACCGTCGTCCGGTCCTAGTTAGTGTCGAGTGGTGGTATTTGCTGTTGAGTGCCGCCACAGTACCCCCTTACCAGTGATAACGTTTCTTCTTTGCGTGGTAAAGCGTCAGCCGATTGTTGTCAAGCCCGTGTAGATGTTGCGCGTTGTCTTCGATGTGGCGGTGGATACCTGTCGGTACGGTGCGGAGCGTTCCGCGTACGGTCGTAGGCCTCTGTTCCTCTTTTTAGTATGAAGTGCTGGTGGTGATGCCCATGAACTTTGCAATAGCTACATCACTCCTGGCTTGGTCATCGTTTCGTGTCCAGTCACCTGCTTGCGTGGGTCGGCGGTGAGGCGTCGAGTTTTGCTGAAGAGGAAGGGCCGTTCCGTGTGCGTCGTAGCGATAGATCCAGATTGCCACAAGTCCTAGATTCGTGATGATCGAAGTCTCGGGTAGCGCTATCACACAGTTACACTTCTTTTCGCTGTCGATCACGTCAGGGTCACCAATTTGAGGTGTAGTTGTTATCCGTGATACTTGTAGCTGCTGGCTGAAGATGTAGACGTCGCTATAAGCTACTGCTGCTTTCTTCTCATTTATGTGCCATAGAAGAAAAGTCGGACTACGGGCGCCGGGATTCGAACCCGGGTCCCAAACGTTTGTAACCTAAGGCGCTAACACCACTGCGCTATCGTCGTCCGGTCCTAGTTAGTGTCGAGTGGTGGTATTTGCTGTTGAGTGCTGCCACATGCAAATAAAAGACATCGAATGAACCGAATAAAGGCACAAAAGAATTTGAAGAAAACAACAACTTATTGTCCAAATTGTCCCGACCAACCTCAGCTATGTATAGAATGCTTTAAAGTTTTACATTATAAATAATTTTTTTAATAAACCATTTTCATATTTTTATTTTATAACAATTCAACAGTTTTATTATTATGGAATATCTTTTCAATTTGACTATTGAATTGACTATTATAAATCACAATCCACTCCAACAACTTTATGTAGAACTTAATTACACTGATGCGTATGTATAACTTAAGTACGCGACTGGTCTAAGGGTAGAAACTCGGTAAAGAGATGTTGACTATTCTAAAGATAGAGAATAAGTGAAGCTTAGTGACGATGATGTGGCGGAGGAAAGCTAGTAATGGATGTGTCTAAGGACACGAGATGAGCTGATTCGTTAAGGACAATTTTGGCTAGAAAAGTGAGGGCAATAAACATTGCTTTCGATTGGATCATAAGAAGGTTGGTGGACTAGGACGGATTTTAGCCGCTCTCGAGAGAATGTTGCTAACGGAAGATGCCGAAAGTGAGAAAAACCAAGTTTCCCGTATCTTCCCGTGGTAAACAATAAATGTAAAGGACACTTGAAATAAAAGAATCTTGTTTGGTCTGAAGGACCTTAATTATGAAAATGCCCAGATTGATGGTGGGTCCCTAAGACTATTGAGAGTACGCGCTAAGAATGCGAAGATATCTGGTTGTCATCGTACCCGCGGTGTGTGGCCTTGGTCTCTGATATGGATTGATGTCACACCGTTGTCATACGCCGCGTTCGTGGATGTCTGCTCGCGTTTCTCTGGATCCAGTTACAGGGAGAATGGCACTTATTTGCGCGGTCCGCCCTCTCTCCGGCGGGTAGAACAGTATGTCCTCGACTAGCTGTATATACCGTTCGATAAGATCCACGGCGGTGGTGTGGAATTTTGCCTTGTCGTTGGTAATGCGGATAGTCTCGAACTGTGATTCCAGCATCAAGAACTGCAGTATACGGAGCGATATACTGACCGTGTCTACTCTGTCGTTCATGTTCGTCGCTTGCTTAGCCCCGTTGGTGCTAGTCACTTCCAAGACTCTTGACTCGCGGAAACACTGTTTAAGTTGCGCTACACGTGCACCTCTTCTCACTTCTGATCACGTCGGGGTCACCAATTTGAGGTGGAGGACGTGTAGGGTGTTATTAAAGCACTCGGTGTTTAACTTCAACAATGTTTATTTAGATGACTAGTGCGCGTGGTTTTAGGTCGGAATACGTAACGTGATGCACGTTGAGCTCATGCGATGTCGATACTGATCGAACTAAACTGACTGACTGAATTGAACGAAGTGATCTGAGTGATTTGAGTGTTATGTCCCGTGGTCTGCTACACAAAGCGGACTCTGTTCCTCGGACAAGATGGCCGCCAGATGTCTAAAAATCTTTATTGCATACACTCAATAAGCTTAAGGACCCACCATACATCTCTACAGTTTTCTAGTTAAGGTCCTTCAGACTAAACAAATCTTAGAGTTATGGATCTTAGAGTAAGGACAAGTAATGATGTTATATTTAGAGTTAAGTTTAGTTTAATAAGCGATACTCAATAACAAAAGGACCGATTACATTATCGTCGTACGTCTTATTATCATACTATCCCGCTCCTCCACTCGCACTCTCTGACTTCTCGATTCACATTCTGTGACCTCTCAACTCACACTGCGCTTCTCAACTCGCATTCTGGCCGTTGTAGCATCTCTTTTGTCTTTTGCTAGGCCCACCACACACGTGTTCCGCAGACGCTCGTGGCCAGGGTCACGTAGGTCTTTTCAACGAAACTATGCACTTGAAAAGACTGAGGACACATTAATAGACCCAACAGCGCCTCGGCTCTCGCGACATTGTCCATGGTTAACTCGATGTTTCTTAGGCCCTTTTCCCTGGTACTACACAAATGTCTTTTTAATTTGAAGTATTCCTTAAATTTATTGTCTACTCCAGGAAAGTACGGGAAGTCTGGGTTTTTCCACATATGATGCCTCCCACTAGCAACTTTCTCTCGGGGGCGGCTAGCACACTTACCAATCTTGTAGCTAAGCTAATTAGCAGAGATGTCCGTTTCCTAACGAAAAATTGTCATCAACGAATCCGCTTGTCTCGTGCCCTTAGATACACCAGTTTTCTTCCGAGGCATCATCGTCACAGAAGTTTGAATTGCTTTACTTTTTTTGACCAGTCAACATCTTAATTTGCGATCACAAATCTTTGTACACGCGATACATTCGCAAACTTGTCATATTTGAAGCTGTTAGAAATAAAGTGTATATTTTAATTTGTTAACAAAGTGTTAGCATCAATTCAACCATCTCTATTATCCTAGCCGAAATAGGGAATCGATCATTTCGTGGCGTTGATTAGCAAATCGTAACGGGAATTTACGACTCTCGTTGGCGCGCTTCCTCGCGATCGCGTCTCTCCGTAAACGGTCGAACATTGAGCTTCTCCAGGTTTCCTTTTTTATATGCGTCGGGGTCTTCGGAAGGGAAAGTTTTCTTCAGGGTTTATTCTTCTACGACGTCCTGGCCTCGGACGTCGTTTCGCACGCCATGCGGCTAACATATGCGCTTCCACCTTGGAACTTTCTTTACGGCCATGGACCCCTATACTGCTTTCTTCCTCCATAACTACATCTGGCTAAATCTGCTCACACATTTCCTATTATATTTAGATTTTCATTCTGTCGTCGACTGCCGAAGCGTGCAGACATATGTCTAGTGCTCAGTTAAGTTTACAATACAATAAATGACCACCTTCCGTTTAAAGTGAATTGAAACAGAAATAAAGCAAGTATTTACTAAACTTACTCGTGGAAAATCCGAAACTTATAATCTTCAATCCAAATCATAGCCTCTCGACAAGTTATTTCGATTTGAATTAACTAGCTCGAAGATGGTCCAAGTAATTCGATCAGGCTCTCATGAACAAAACTATAACTGCACTGTTCTACCTCTTCCGTGGCAAAAGGATAATCTGTCCCATCTTTCAAATCTCAGAAACAACAGCAAAACACGTAAGCTAGATATAGTCAAAAAAAATGTGAACACTAGTCGGAACGAATCGTCAACAAGTCATGTTACTATGTATAACAGATTCGTAATATTAGAAACTACAGAGGATTCTATGGACGTAGTTGAAACATCAACAAATCAACGTACGCAATAAGATCCTCCTCCCCTATCAATCTTCATTGATGATGTCATCGACATACAAACAATGATAAAGTCTATCGAGAAAGATGTTAACAAAGAGGATTACAAACTTAAAATAAAAGATAATCAGGTAAAAATTTTGCCGGCTAATCCAGATTCCTATAGAAAACTAACAGAGTTACTAAAAACCCTGAACGCAAATTTCCACACATATCAATTGAAACAAGAAAAATCTTTTCGTGTGGCACTTCTCAACATCCACCACTCAGCTATCTTAGATGAATTGAAGTTTGAACTCTTAAATCATGGCCACTAAAGTAGCCAACATTAGCAATATAAGACATAGTATCACAAAAAACCCGCTATCCTTATTCTTTATTGATTTAAAGCAAAAGCCAAATAATAAAGAAGTCTATAACATCAATCGTTTAATGAATTCTGTAGTAAAAATTGAACCACTTTTTATAAAAAAAGAGATAGTTTAATATAAAAGGTGCCAAAGGTATGGTCACACACAGAAATATTGTAACCACAATTACCGCTGCGTTAAATGTGCAGGTCTTCACTCCACAGATCAGTGCATTAAATCTTCAGAAACTCCTTCATCCTCTGTCAAGGAGAGCATCCTGTGAACTATAAAGGTTGCACAGCCTACAAGGCCTTGTACAAAAATAAGTACCCTAAACCCAGAATTAAGGACCTAACCAATAAAGTACTTATTCCACAAAAATTCACTACTCCTCCAACCTCCTACGCACAGATAGTTCAAGAAAATCAAAGCAGACCGAAAATCTATAGTGATCATTCACAAAATAGTGTTTCCAGTTCACGAAACACGGATAACTTCAATAGGCTTGAAAAATTAATCGTGAAACAAACAGAGCAAATCAATAACTTGCTATCATTGCTTACAATCATCGTGGACAAATTAACACACTCCGACGTAAAATGAAACCAATACGCATAGCTCTTTGGAATGCCAACGGTCTAGCTCAGCATAAATATGAACTAGAACTCTTCTTAAAACAACAAGTTTTAAAACTCTTCTTCGATAAAAATTATCTGAAAATAAACGGTTATAACTTTTTATCATATTCAACATCCCAGTGGGAAGGCTCACGGCGGCACTGAAATTATCATCAAGACCAGCATAAAACACTATGAGCTCCCATCATTCCAGAAGGACTATCCCCAAGCTACAAATCTAGCGATAGAAGACTGGCATGGTCCAATCACCACGTCAGCAGTATACTGTCCTCCTAGACATTGTATTTCCAAAGAAGACTTCGATAACTTCCTCGAAGACTTGGGCAATAGATTCATAGCTGGAGGAGACTATAACGCTAAACATACGTATTGGGGCAGCAGAATTACCACAGTAAGAGGCAAACATTTTTTGAAATGCATAAACGCCAGCAGACTTAATTACCTCAGTACAAACGAACCCACTTACTGACCCACTGACACTAACAAACTACCTGATTTATTAGATTTTTTTATAACTTTTTCTTTTGCACGTGGAGAAATCCTCATGAACACTTCGCCGCTGCTAATAATCGGTAATAGCAGAGTAGTGTCAGTCTCTTACCAACTAAAACTCCAGGATGACCATCCACGCGTATGAACCTCTTATGAATTATTTTCTGTTGCACCTCCTTCCCGCGTCCTCTTGTTCGAGCCAGTCCTAATAATTCTCTGACTGTTGAATTTGGCATTAGGGGGGGGGGGCATTGCCCCTAGCGCTATCCCCCTTCTAGTCGTGGTTCATTGGGACAGCGACAAAGCGGCTCCAGGCCGCTTGACCGTCATTCCTCTCCATCGCGTTATCCTGCAAGGGTGAGAGTTTTTTTTTCTCTCCCTTTCTGCTCGCTCCTTTGCGAGCATAACTCGCTCGCAGAAGAGGCGGACAGCCTCATATTCCTGTGACCCGCTCAACATCGCTTCTACGATCATCGAGGGGGTCAATTTTTCGCCTATGACGTGCCCCAGGATGTAGCGGGACAGTTCCCACGCCGGACAAAACTCCAGCGTGTGCTGCGCCGTGTTCCTGCCATCCCCGCAGTGGTGACAGATGTCCGTCGTCTTCTGTCCGATTTTCCTCAGGTACTCGCCGAACACGCTGTGTCCCGTGTGTACCTGAGTCATCCTGTAGGTGAGCGGGAGGCCGCGGCGGCTTCTCCATGTCTCCTAGTTTGAGAGGACCGCCTCCGCGCCTCGATGTTCGCCTCCCTCGTTGATCAGCTGAGATCGCCACTGGTCCCACGCGTCCTCCTCGGTGGTTCCTAGGTCCTTTGGGACCGCCTGCTCGGTCGAGTCCTCTCTCGGATCCTATACTCTCATGTGGGTGTATCTTCTCTTGAGCGCCAGTGCTCGAAGCTTTCACGGGAGAGACGCGGCCAGAACGGTCGCTGACGCGTGGGACACCGTTCGGTATCCCCTGACGATCCTGATGGCGGTTACCCTGTGCAGCCTCTTGAGGAGCAAGGTGTTGCGACGACTCGCCATCAGATTGTCCGCCCATATCGGGGCCCCGTACATCACTTGGGACCGAACGACGCCCCCGCATATTTTTTTATAACTAAAAACATCTCACCAAGATATGTTCAAATCAACTCTTCTGTGGAACTCTCTTCAGATCATTCATCCGTTATAGCAACAATTAACTCAACAATTATTGAAGATCAATCTAGTGACATTATTCATGACCAACTCACAAACTGGCAGTTCTTTAGGGAAGTCTTCAATCGTTCAACATTAGCCTTAATACCCCTAAAACAAATGAAGATATAGATGCAGCCACGGAATATTTAAACACCAGCATAATAAACGCAATCCGTTCTTCTACCCCTACTAAGAGTTTTGTTAATAAACATGAATACCCCCATTATTTAATAAAAAGAATCGTAGAAAAACGCAGACTTAGAAGAGCATGGCAAAGTCATAGAACACCTGACGACAAACGTAACCTAAATAATGCAACGAGAAAATTAACTAAAATCTTTAAAAATTATAAAAACGACTGTTTTCAAAAATATCTTACTTATCTGTCTCCCACAGCTGACTCCAACTATTTACTATGGAAGGCATCCAGGAAACTCACTCGTCCTCCGCAAATAATCCCTTCAATTCGCTATCCGCAAGGAGGATGGGCGCGTAGCCCTGTACAAAAAGCCAACTTGTTTGCAAGCCACTTAACTGATGTTTCCAAACCGTATTCCTCCACTATTGCAGCGGAAATAGCTGAATACTTGCACTCACTCTTGCAGATGCTTCCTCCTATTGAGCCTTTCTCATCTCTGGAAGTCTAATTAATCCATCGTCTAAATCCCAGGAAAGCATCGGGGCATGATCTGATAAATAATAAAGCTATTAAAGAGCTTACCATAAAAGGGATTGCACTCATCACTTCTATTTTTAATGCAATTCTTCTCCTTTAATACTATCCTATATCTTGGAAAATATCATTAATTACTCTTATCCCTAAATCTGGAAAACCAATACGCGAAACTAGCTCTTATCGCCCAATTAGTCTTCTACCTTCTTTGTCCAAACTATTTGAGAAGATGCTAACGAAGCGACTCCTTCCACTCTTAGAGGATTTGAAAACAATGCCAAATCATCAATTCGGTTTTCGGAAGCAACGTTCTACGATAGAGCAAATTCATCGTTTAACACATAAAATCAGTCAAGATTTAAAAAAGAAAAAATATTGCTCTGCGGTATTCCTGGACATTCAGTAGGCGTTCGGAAAAATGTAGCATGAAGGACTTTTGTTTAAACTAAAGAAAATCCTATCATACACCTAGTACTTCATCTTAAAATCATATCTAACCAATAGGCTGTTTATGATTAAATACGCTATAACCGCAACATTTCCAATAGAAGCTGGCATACCCAAAGGCAGTGTCCTCGGACCTCTGTTGTTCACCATCTACACTGCCAATTTACCAACTTTAACAGAGATAACCACAGCGACATTTGCTGATGATACAGCTTTATTGGCATCCCACTCAGACCCGATAATTGCCTCCTCAACTCTCCAGCACAATCTCGACTCTATGGAGAAGTGGTTCCACAAATGACGCTTCAAAATAAATGAAAATAAATCCAGTCATACAACCTTCACGCTGCGAAAACAATCCTGCCCATAGGTGACCATAAATAATGTTCTAATTCCAAATAAAGATTCAGCCAGATATCTGGGCATGATTCTGGACAGAGGAATGACACAGAAACGACACATCTTAGATAAATCCAAGCAACTTAAATTAAAATTAAAAAAATTCTACTGGCTCATTGACAGGCGTTCCAACTTAATCGTACAGAGTGAAATAATGCAATATAAAGCTATATTAAAACCTGTTTGGAACTGTAGGATCCAACTACGTGGAACAGCGAGTAATTCTAACATAGAAATTCTTCAATGATTCCAATCAAAACCTCTAAGATCCTTAACACTAGGTTTACGGGACCCGTCAATTTGACGGATTTCGAACTTCGAAATGAAATATCTCAAAAACCATAGCACCAATTTTAACCATTTTACATCGTAAATTAATCATTTCATCTAAAGAATTTATACACAAAATTATTTTTTTCTAGGCTTTCTAATCTTTGAAATCTGTATGTAGTATACCTATCTCTATGGGACCCGTCAAATTGACGGGTAAACGAAAATACACATTTTTCTCTAAAAAATCGATTTATTCAAATTAAGTCTAAAAGAAACAATATTAGGCTTCACATTTAAATAAATTATTGATAAATAAAGTCTTTTTTTAAATTATCACTAAAAAAATAACAATAACATTAACGGTACAGGGTAAATATATCCATTGAGTACATTTTTTGCAAATATACTGAATGTTGTTCGTGCATTTTTTGCATACGATCTTTTTGCAATATATACAATAATTATTACTTCTATATTTTTTGCAATAACCCACTTGGCAACTTTTTCGCACTTCTGACTTTGAAGGTGACAGAAATGAAGCGTCTGATCTTTGGCAAATGTTCTCCTCGTTTTCTCCAGCTAATTCCTCGGCTAAACAAAATATGAATTCCTTTCTGAATAATTTCGGTCTGGTGCACTGTTTATATAATATCCACCCGTTTATCGCTGCCAAATCCAAAATATTGAAAAAGACTTGAAGGGGCCATCGGAAACTCTCTGCTTTCACACTATATTTGCGTGCCATTTGGTCACCGATGTCCACACCAAACTTTGTTTTATTGTAAAAAGCAATGGCTTCTGGAACACGTTTATAATTATCTTCTATTTGTACATCTGTATGTTTGGTGCTTAAGAGGATTTTTACTTTAGGTTTACTTTTATACACAGTATAAGTGTGCAATTTTCTGATTTATATAAATCTGAGGAAAACAAAGTCATCTTGTCCTTTTTTTCCTTTGCTGGTTTTGCCAGTTCTCTTTTATTCGACCGGATGGTCCCAACCAAAGTTGTTTTTCGTGCTAGAAATTTTTTAGCTAGCGGGATGCTTGCAAAGAAATTGTCTGTCGTTATATTTCTGCCTCGTTGCAAATATGGTTCGGCTAATTTTAGTGTTACAAACTCGCTCAACGGTATTGAGCATCGAGTTTCATCTTTCCCCATATAAGGAAAACCATTCAAAATATACTTTGTTTGGACGTCAACTGCTAACCAAAATTTAATGCCAAATTTATGGGACTTATTCGACATATATTGTGTAAATCTGCACCGGGCTTTCGTTGGAAATAATTGCTCATCTATCGAAATATTTTCATATGGCTTATAACAAGCCTGGCTATTACTTATAAACCTGTTACATATTTCGGAAAATGCAAAATGGTCAAAATTAATGCTATGGTTTTTGAGATATTTCATTTCGCGAAATCCGTTAAATTGGCGGGTCCCGCAAACCTAGTGTTAATGTTCTTGTTATTTTTTTTAGTGGTAATTTAAAAAAAAGACTTTTTATTTATCAATAATTTATTTAAACCTGAAGCCTAATATTGTTCCTTTCAGATTTAATTTGAATAAATCGATTTTTTAAAGAAAAATGTGTATTTTCGTTTACCCGTCAATTTGACCGGTGCTCGTAGAGGTAGGTATATACGAAACGCCCGTAAACCTAGTGTTAATAGATGCACCTTGGTATGTTACCAACGAAACAATACATCGCGATCTTAAGATATTTACAGTTAAAGAAGAAATATCCAAATTTAGTAATAGATATAACACAAGAATTAACAACCACCAAAACGCACTAGTTACTCAATTACTTGACACGACGGATCAGATCCGCAGGCTAAAAAGACATTACCCTCTAGATTTAAACATTAGATTCAGCTAAAATCAAACATACGATAATCACTTATTATTCACGTTATAGTACCACGCTAAAATAATTTACTTATAATTCTCAATGAGAATTGATTGTAAAATACATCCAAATAAAAAAAAGAAAAAAAAATATTCAGATTTGGTAACCCGATGAGCGAATCCAGAGTTTTTGTATTCTCTGAACAAAAATAATTTTGTACAGTCTTATTGTAGGTGGGTATAATGTTCTGCTAAAAATCCAATTTTTTTTTGGTATAATGCGAATAGCATGTTTTTTCAATTGCTCATCAATTAAATCTATACATATTTGATCGTTTATCCGATCTGATATAGAATTTATATCTACATTATTGTTACTACTGTACGTACGTAAAATGTACGAATATATTTTCTTGTATAGATCTACGAGTATTCAGAAGTAAACAAAAATGTTGAGTGGGTACCATATTATAAATTGGCAGAAAATGTTTGTGAATTGCAGTACATATTTTTTGAGTAAAGTATGAATAAAATGATAATTATAGTATACAAATATTGGTTGCGCATTTATTTTCTAGCAATTTAGGAATTATAGTAACTAATTTTTTCGATACGACGTTACCATGAAATTTTTATCTATATCTTTTCAGACAGCTTCATACAATGCTCCATTCTTCACAACCTGGTTTTGTACGAATTGGGAAATTCTTTACTTCCCAGTTTACTTCATTTGCCAATCTGCAAGAATCAAATGTAATACTCCATCTGAAATAATTGCAGAGAGTTTACGAGGTTTCCGCGACAAAGGATTTACCGGTGGTCGTTTTTTGATCAGATGTAGTCTTTTTTGTGGTCTCTGGGTAGTTACAAACTATATGTATATTTATTCGCTCAGGATACTACTAGCTACCGATGTAATGGCACTTTTCGCAACCAACGTATCTTGTGTATATTTGTTATCATGGGTGATCCTTCATGAGCAATTTGTTGGAGTAAGGGTTAGTAGATGTTTTCATAAACATTGTCTGCAATCTGTAACTATTAATTGTCTAATAAAACTAACACTGTTGATGAAATTGTTATGTGACAATTATGAATATTGCAGATAGTAGCAGTGATTTTATGCAATACTGGAATTGCACTTTTAGCGTACATGGATGGCATTACTGGAAGTCCAACGTTAGGTGGCGTTGTTCTGGCAACATCGGCAGCAGCTGGTTCGGCAGTTTACAAGGTAAAAGTTAATATTAAGAGATCGATAATTTTGGACAATATCAGTTACATCTAATTTATAATTTGACAATATACATTCTAAACAAACGCTGAAAATAATTCGGTGGAACATATGAGGAAGGAAATATAATGTTAAACTAGGTGCTGTTTAAGAAAGTCATAGGAGAAACAACATTTGGTCAAATGTCTTTATTCTTTTCTCTTATTGGATTGTGTAATGCGGCGTTGTTATGGCCAATTTGTTTGGCTCTTTACTTTTCGGGAGCAGAAAGCATACACTGGGGACGATTGCCATGGACGGCATTACTTTCAGCAAGCATTTTGCACTTAGGTTAGTATCTTTACTAATTTTAATCTTAAACTTCTATCCAGAATACACCACCAAATCAAGATATAGGTTTGATTATATGAATTCTTCGTATCATAATAAAATAAACCTTTTATGATTTTGCAACATAAATATTTTTACATACTTGCGAACATTTGTTTAAATTTCGCCACTGATTGAGCACTACATACAAGCAAGATACAGTGATTATACAGGGTATATCATGCAATTGGGGTGGGTTATATCTTGTATCTCGAATTTGGTAAGAGACAAAAACTGTTAAGGAGAAACTTAAATAGTATAGTAATATAGTATTAAATAGAATAAATAGTAATGCTTTGTTACTTTCCCTTGGAGAATACAAAAGATCTGTTTTTTATATAATCGTTCTTATTCTATAGTTCTTTATCTATATTTAAACCAACCTATCTTATGTTATTGTAAATATATACAGGGCGGTTGGTAACTGGTGGTACAAGCGGAAAGGGGGTGATTATACGCGAAAAAAGTCGAAAATATAGAATAAAATTTTTTTGTTTAATTTTTTTAAAAATCTACAGTGAGATCCGTTATAACGAGACGTGATAAAATGCACGCGTACCGAGCGAAAATTCAAAGTCGATTTTCTCGAAAACAAAGCCTCGAACGAAAAATTTTTATTCTATATTTTCGACTTTTTTTTTCGCGTAGCATCACCCCCTTTCGCTTGTACCACCAGTTACCAACCATCCTGTATACATTATGTTCGGCTACAGGTGTGAAACAATTTAAGGGGTGACTCTTGAAGCTACAATAAGATGAAAATCAAGAATAAAAAAATTGTGTTTTCAGTATTGTTTTTAGTTATTGACAATTAAAAATTAGCCGAAATATCCCTGTGTGCGAAAAATCCTCCTTACATAACTGAAAATAGGTCAGCCTAAGCACCGGTGTGCACAGGGATATGGGTAGCAATTTGCCTCGTGCAAGTTGTACAGAAAATTATGACATTTGAAGACGTGGACCATCCTGCACGACGTTTTCTAAGAAAAATCGTAGATTAAACATTATACCTGTCTACTCATTAAAATTCATTACAGCATATCGACAGCTATTTCATTAGTATTTCTTCTAATCCTTTGCTTCCAAAAATAATTAATAACTAACAGCCCATAAACAATGCTTATACAAATTTGGTACACGCAACGCGATCGTCCCGTCCGCAAAAATCGTTTGCGTTTTATTAATATATTAGTATTTTTTGGATTATCTTTTATCCTTTATATCAAGCTTTTATATGTGATTCATTTGCAAATAAGTGTAATTAATATGAGTTATTAATCGTTTTAAGTATGACCATTCAAGAAGATTTTGTAGTTAATGAAAATTTTGAAATACGTTTCACAGATCTAAATGTTCCAATTTAATTATTGTTAAAAATATGTTTAAGAAATTTGGCATTAACTGATTTGCGATTATCATAAGAAGTGTTTCACAGTAACTTTGAAAATGTCGATTCCAAAGTTGTAAATGTTCGAAAATGAAATGTTAAAAAAATAAGATTCTAATAATATATTTCTTATATGTTTTAGAACCAAAGTACATGAAACGTTTATAACGACTCATACGTATTTAAAAGTCTCTGTCTAAACAGTTATTTTCAGTCCTTCATATATGAATATTATAGATGAATATCTCTAAAAAACGTGCATTCTCGGTACTTAAACTCATGTTGATCACGGTATATAGTCTTATTTATAAGAAATACAATTTGCAAAAGCGCTACAAGATACTGAATTTGTTTCATAGAGAAATTATTATAAATATAGATTCTTCGTTTTACTCATAATTGATGTAGTATGATTGTCTCTACGGTTTCGCAAAACTTAAAAAAAGCTCGTGTTCTATCCCGATTAAGTGATCACGAGTAATCTTATTTCGCGATTCTTTATTCAAACATTATTATTCATACCTTTTTATGTAATAATTCGAAGAATTGGTATGTTTCCTAACATTGAGGTATTCTGGATATATCAGAAATAAGAGTTTGAGATAGATATTAAGGTTACATTTTGTTTTTATTCGATAGTTGCAAACATGCTTGGTAACTTCAGTATTGCTCTGACCTACGACCTGTTCATTACGCTAGGATTGATCACCGCTGTACCTGTGTCTGCTGGTACGGTAAAAATGAGACATTAATTGAGCTAATATCTATAATTACTCAATAATTATGTAATATTATGGTGTTACAGCATTGGATGTTCTTTTATACGGAGCCCATTTCATGGGGATGAAATTGGCAGGAATGATTTTTATAGCAGTCGGCTTCTTTCTCGTGATGTTTCCAGATAATTGGCCAGATTATATAACCAGGCTGCTTCGGTATGCACTTTAAATATATTTCTTAAACGTAATTTTATGGTATGTTTATTACTTCCAAGTGAATTTTTTTCTTAGTCTTTAGTTTTTGTAGATATTCTAAGCGTCCTATGTTTGCTACCTTCTTACATCCACGTGTGCGCACGTGTATGTGTATGTATAATATGTATACATACATACACGTATTTATATATTTCTTCTTTCCACTTTTGCAAGGATATTAAAATGTCATTTATCTTGTTTTGCACCATCATAGAGGCAGCGTGTAGTCTCACTGATGTAGGATATGCTTGATATATAAAAGTGGCCTATATAAATATCTATCTTTCTCTTATTCACTTCTGTATTTGAATCTTTTTAAAGCATATTAAAGTTCATATGTTTCTTTCTGGGAACAGCTTTTATGACAAAAATTCAAAGGCAATCTATTTTTTAATTATGTATGTAAATATATATTTGTACATAACATGAATATTATGCATAAAATTATCACGTGTAGTGCTTCTTCGCATCACATTGACTCTACCAATAATTTAAAGATATTTAGAAATATTTATAAATAATATATTTTCTACATCGAAATTTTCTATTACGTTACATCCTTAATGAAGATCACTTCTTATTCTTTTCTTAAAAATATATCGCAATACTATACTTGCGTACATATGCGCAGGTAAATTCGAAAGATTGATTCGATTAATCGAAATGGTTATATCGCTTAATCAAAATATCAATTGAACATTTGATAGTCCGTTCAATGGTTTTATATTTTTGCTGTGTAGATACAGATCTAAGCAAACTGTAGAATATTTTCTTTGCCATTTAGAGGTACAAACTTTTGTGTTTCATGAATTGATAAAAATAAAAAATAGTACTCATATTATTTTACAGGATGCCGGAAATATGCAACAGGTTTAAAGTATAATTAAATGAATATTTTTTTATATTTAAGAAATAAATCATGATTACATCAAACATCAAATATATTGTATTAGTCGTTATTTATGTAAGATGATATACTTACATATAACAAGTTTCAAAGTCATTCATGCAATTAAGTAAAATATGCTGTCTCGTTCTCGCAGGTTTTAAATATGTAAATACGAATTATAGAAATTATATAGTATTGTAGTTAGTATTTAGAATATGTTACCATATTAATCCTATCAAAAATTATTTAGAGGGCCGTTTCATTTGTTTCCAATTCAATGAAGAATTTATTAAGAATAGATTCTATTTTTAATGTGAACAATGATAAGTAATGAATAGCCACTAATACAGTAATTTAATAAAATTAAGATATACATACAACGATATATGATCTTCCAGAAAACAGTCATCTATTAACTAGTTGCAGACTAGTTAATAGTATTTTATTGATAGTGTGTCGACGACTTTTCAATTCTATTGCCAAAAACACTTGAAAGTATAGACTATTTCCTTAAAACACGTTGACGCCGGCGCCCGAATTCACTGTTTGCTTTTTGGGGCGGCGCTGGGTCACTACCCATTTTGTGAAATACATGTGTGACCCATCGCCGACCCTCGGGACAGACACGTGTGACCCGCCGAAGGGGCACGCCGGCGTCAACGAGTTAAAGAGATGAGTAACTAAACATTTAATCAATGAAAGTCAATAACATGTACCAGGTCACATTTTAGCAGCTATATTTTCGTACAAATCTATATTTTTTTGTCATTATGCAATATACATTGGACTATTGAGTTTGATATGCCAAAAACAAATAACATCTACATTATATGAATTGTGAAAAATTGGCATATATAAAAGTTGTATGTGTGTGCTAATAAAAAAGACGGACGTATTTACTTGTCTTATAGAGGAGATGCTTAAACAATTTTAAAGTTAATTTACTTTTATATTTTTAAATGCAATGTTGTATTTTTTATGTTAAAATTTGGAAATATATGTACTGGGTATATCTTCTAAGATTAACTACCATTTTTTAGGCATTTCTGATAATTTGCCAATGAAATGTTTTGAACAAAAGTTAGTCAGTTTTCGATCCTCTCCAAAAAAATTTTCCCGATAAAAAGTCAAGATCATCTTGGCTTTTTTAAATGACACCACATATTTTCGACTTCCCACAGTTGTACCTGACGTCAAAACAAATTCAACGATTTGCTACACTAGGATCCATGAAATGATCTTGAATTCTGAAATTTAAGTTTGATCATCATTAATATGGAAAATTATTTTATTTTGACCAAATTACGTATTTAAATACATATATGTACATACATATATTTGATGCTTGTATTATAAACAAATTTAGCGGTTCTATAGATATATACAATGTGTTCGGCTACAGATGTAAAAAAGTTGCAAATATTGTTTATATGTGGCATTATTTATTAATTACTTATGGAAGCAATGGTCTAAAGGAAACATTAATCCTCTTTACTTAAAAATTTCATAAGGCGGTTTTCGAAATGCTGTTATGAATTTTAATGAGTGGACAGGTATAATGTCTAATCTACGATTTTCCTTAGGAAACATCGTGCAAGATGCTTTACTTCTTCAAATGTTATAATCTTCTCTACGACTTGTATGAAATAAGTTGCTATCCATATATCTCACGAATTGAGGATCCCTGTACACACCGATGTTTGGACTGACCTATTTTCGGTCGTGTAAGATTTTCTCGCACACAGAAATATTTCGGCTAATTTTTAATTGTCAATAACTAAAAACAAAACTGAAAAAAACAATTTTTTTTATTCTTGATTTTCATCTTATTTTAGCTTCAAGAATCACTCCTTAAATTTGTTTGTTTTAAATTTGCACCTCTAGCCGAACACCCGTATAGATTACACATAGGTTATAGGTTACATATAGCTGCGGGAAATAACATACTTGTAGTGTTCAGGAAAAATTCAAGGAAAATTTCAGGAAAAATCTCTTATTGGGTAAAGAGAGCTTAGAATTAGATCATTTAGAGAATAATAAAAAACAATGTTGCATTTTTTGTAAATCTTATGATATAACATTTATTTATATTATGGAATAATTTATTAGCTGTACACCAGTCCTTGAGCCTATACATATATGTAGGTCTTGTTGAATTAATAGAGTAGATATAAGATGGATTACCGGTGCTATGGAAGATCTCTAATTCATCAACATAAAGAAGGTATTTACAAAGTTATGAACTTCAGATATATCACTTATAAATAAATTAAATAGAAATGGGGCTAGATGGGAGCCCTGGAAAATACCAGAGTTAATCTTGATAATTCTAAAAAAAGAGTTATTAAATTTGACTATTTGAATCCTAGTCCTAATGAAGCTCCTAAATCGCGAGAGTAGATCCCCAAAGATGTCCAAGTACCTAAGTAATTGTACCTAATTAAGTAATTGTAATTTAGTCGTGAGAATTGAGTTGCTAGCGATATTGAAAGCTTTACGAAAATCGGTATAAATCGGATCGACCTATGTGCCTTTATCTACATGATCAGCCAGCTACTGATAGTACTCCACCAAATTAGTTTTAATCGAACGTTTGTTAGTGTTCATATTGTTGATTGATAATTATATTTCTACAAAAATAATATAACTTATGGGTCGCCAATCTTTCCAAGATTTTAGATATGATTTTGAATGCTAATAGGTATCAAATTTTTAACATAGATAAGATTATCATTTTTAGGTATAGATTTAAATAATACATTTAAATAATTTCCATGTCTCAGGAAAAATTCCTGAAGATAGGGATTTATTGAAAATAATCCAACGAATCCTGGACATAATGAATTTGCAGCATTTAATAAGTAGAGAATGGCTATCCATCAGAACCTGAGTTACAATTAGTGTCAATATCATTCGTGCTATCAAATTTTGATCTTTTCTTCAGTTATTATTGATTTTATTACATTAACTTTCACATTAAGAAAATTGTGATCCGAATTAGACTAAATTATCACATTACTATTATATTATATTATATCATTTGTTGAATATGATCAACTCACACATAGATAATAGATATCTATATATGTGTCGGAGTCAGGTTGGCATTTTGGGGTGTTCGATGAACCTTTACTTACTCTACCGTCGCGGACGTAGCTAATATTTATCGGTACAAATGTGGGCTCTACAAGAGGCTATGAGTAATAGCGGCGATAGGATGGTCGAGATGATGGTGACAACGAATTCAGGTTCGATTGCGAATCCACGGTCCACGGGAGGACAAGTATCAACGTAATACTCGATTCGGGTAACTTCTCGATAACTCAATCAGCAATTCGTCCAACGATTAACTAACCAACTAACTGACTGCCCCTTGATCCAAAAGAAACTGCCCTTATATACTCCTGTCCCCACTTCTCGGGGCAATCTTTGTTTTTAAGGAGAGTCATATAATCATTTCATACCTCTGTCAGGTACACGTCCATCCCGTGACCGTGACTACGTCTAGTGACCCGCTATGTCACTTCGAGCCCGAACCCATCGTCATAAAGTCAGATTGGAACATTAAAACTATTTCTTATTTTTATTACTTAAGTGTAGCTATAGTAAAAGTCTGGACTAGGGTATTGGGGTTTTTGCCCACATTCCGGACGGGAAATCCCGATGTTCTTTCATCTCCGACATATGTATGTTGGAATCCCTTTGTTCCAGAATAGAACCTCTTCATTTGAATTTGTAAAGAATTCGTATCTGTAACATACACAATTACACTTTATACTATTTTCTTTCTGATACTATATTATTCAGCATTATCGTTAATTTAAATAACTAATCTACTTTTATATAAACAATAGCACCATCTTTGTGTACTCACGTTGACTACAAATTTAAAAATCCATAAAAATATATGAATTTATTCTATATTATGAACAATTCTTCTTCATGAAGCAAGATTAATCTTCATATTTTTTTTACACGTTTACTTATTGTTCGAAGAAAAAGCTGTTGACTCAAGATTATACCATTTTTGATATCTTTTCACTTGTTTTTAACCAATTTTCAGTGTATATCCGTCAGAAACATAACAAAGTCTGTATCTTTTTCTTGAGAAGTAACACTACATAAACAAAAGTACATCAAACCAATAACTATTATTGCTATATCACGATCGCGACTTTATCTTCAAATTGATGAATCAATGAACTAGCTTGCACTTGTGAAGTTCTGTATAAATATATGTCGGATTAACACTGGGAGTAAGGTTGTGGGTGGCAGATGATCTTCGCGGGAATTAGCCATTGATGCGGTACAACACAGGTGTAGTTTATTGCAATAATGGGGTTGTTACAATCTTGACATTTAATCGCGAAGCTAGTGACAATGGCCTCAGGTTCGTTAACGAATCCATGGTCAACGGAATGACGAATGCGATGCGTTACACGTATCTCCACGTACAAGTAAACTTATCTGCAAGAACTCCAACCCCAAATCCAAGTGGAACTGCCCTTATATATTCTTGTCCCCACCTCTCGGGTAAGTCTTGGTTTTTAAGGAGATCCATATAATCATTCCATACCTCTGTCAGGTATCCTCCCGTGACCGTGGCTACGTCCAGTGATCCGCTATGTCACTTCGAGCCCAAACCCATCATCATAAAGCCAGATTGGAACATTAAAACTATTTCTTATTGTTATTCCCAACATTCCAGACGGGAAGTCCCGATGTCCTTTCATCTCCGACATATACATATGTGTTGATGCCATCAAATACTAAATGCCATTAAATAGTATATTCTGAAAAAATAAAAATAAGATGGAATCTTTCTATATATGTACATTGTACATGTATGTTTTTCTATAGATCTATACAACTGTATTTTATTATTTCTTTTCTTATAATTAATCCCTATTTTTACTTATGAGGATTTTCGTCAATGGAGTTTTTAATTTTTTTGGAAGAATAGTGTACAGTACGTTATATGATTGAATTATCAATTCAAAACTCATTTAACTTGATTTTTTAAGATTTGTCCAAATTAGTTCTTCAGTATACTTAAACGTACTGCTCTATATATGCAGTATTATAATTTTATTGTCTTTGTCTTTTTCTAATGAAAAGTATAGAATGCAGAAAGCCATTTACCAAAAGGATATTAAATTTATTCCATTCAATATGCCAATATTCCACAATGTATCACCGTAACCATATGTGAAAAGCATCTATTGTATTTATAAGCATATCTTGATTGTCTGCATAGGAATAATGAAAAAGTTCCATTCAATTTTGCATAAAATTTTATACGAACAGTTCAGGAAAGTGCTTTGTGGACAATATTTCCTTAACGTATTTTTGATAAAATTTATTAAAAAAACATGAACAAACATTTTACATTTGTTAAAGTTGAATATTCTGTTAAATGAAAAACAGAAGGATTAATTATTTTCATATCTGTTATAAATATATACAGGGTGATTGGTAACTGGTGGTACAAGCGCAAAGGGGGTGATTCTACGCGAAAAAAGAAGTCGAAAATATAGAATACAAATTTTTCGTTTGAGGCTTTGTTTTCGAGAAAATCGACTTTGAATTTTCGCTCGGTACGCGTGCATTTTATCACGTCTCGTTATAACGGATCTCACTGTAAATCGTTGTCTCGTTGGAAAAATTAAAAAAAAAAATTTTTATTCTATATTTTCGACTTCTTTTTTCGCGTAGAATTACTCCCTTTCCGTTTGTACCACCAGTTACCAACCACCCTGTATAGAGGCTGATTCATAAATGTTTGTCAATACTCCATGGAGTAAATCTACACATGAAGATAAATACAAAATGTCTTATGAATATATGCCCTAAATACTTTAGATTTCGAAGTATGGATGTTTAAAGAAATTGTTCGAAGTATCCACCTCTTACCTCAACACATGCTGTTGCATGTCTTTTAATGTTTGAGTGCCAAACAGCACGATCGCGCTGTGTAGCTTTTGTGTCGAAAAGTCCCGGTACATTTGAACGCTACGGACGACTGACGGTATTTTGTATTTCATTGTTATCTCCTCAATAATTTCTATTGAACAAAACTTGAAATATTTATAAACTAATAGCACGCATATATAATAATATATATGTATTTCATAAAAATAACAAATATGACGAGCGCTATTGCGCCGCTAGTTTCTCTTCGCAATCGATTAAGACAAACGTTATCGCGCTGTTCGGGATTTTTCGATCCTGTTTTTTCAAAGACTCCTGGAACTCAAACGGTTAATAATGAGTTTCGTAGTCATTCGAAAGAATACCAGATATTCTTCGAGTAGTTTCAAATCCATTTTGTATTTTTTCTTGTCGATCTTGTACATTGTTCACTTGCGTTGAATATATCATAGATTTTAAATGGCCCCAAAAACAAAAACCTAAGTGGATTTAGATTATGGTAGCTATATAATGGATCTATCTTACCCTATCCATCGGTTTGCGAAGACGTTGTTAACACTTTCTTTAATTATTCGTAACTCGAAAACTAAGGACGTAAGACATATGTCCATAGGGACGTTTTTTACTTATTTTCCTGTGTTTCTACATTATCTTCTTGAAATATTGACATGCATTTATAAATCACTCTGTACATATACGAGTATATCTGTTCGTAGTATTAAAAAGGAGAAAGTGGTAATTAATTAGAAACCGTTTCTTTCCAACTATTCATATTTGATTTCGCATTTTCTCATTTCTTTTTCGTTCTCTCAGTTTATTACATGTCAAAATATCTTTAATATCATATCTTTTGCTTTCTGCCTCATTTATACTTTAATTTCTCAATTATCAGAAATAGCGATGATGAGAAAATAATATAAAAATATGAAAAAATAATGTAACTCCAAGTATATTTTTCACGATTACTTTTTGTTTACTTGTTCTACATATAAACATATTTCTTACTAAGAAAATTCACGAGAAATATTGATTCTACGTTCAAGCTTTTGAATTGCACTAAAAAATTGTTGACAACTTAAGAATATGAAAAATTTGTTGTTGGGTGTATTTAAAATATGTGTATAAATTTCAGAATCTTTATATATTTTTAAAGAATTTAATTATTACGAAAGAAACTTTAATTTTGTATTACGTTAAAATTGCCGACGCAGATTTCATCAATATGGTTTCCACTGATACAAATTCACCAACACCAGTCTTAATCGATGTATGCTTTCTATCAATTATACACTATCAATAACGCATGACGATAAATAAGTTAAAGGTAAGTAAATAGAAACATTCGAAAAAAGCAAGAAGGATGAGAACAAATCTTTAATAAAATAAATTGAAACGTAATGCTATAATATTTATATAGAAATATAAAATATAGATATTCTTTTATTTGTACATATTTAAAAAATAAAGATACAGATTTTTAATTAGTTAGGTTTGGGTTCGGTTAGGTTGTGGTGAACTTAATAGAGATGGAGGGCGACAGCGGGCATAGCGATGTTGACTAGGGTGAAAATGGAGGGTGAGAGGAAGAAATAATCCAAGTAATAATCCAAGAGCACCGTAAGATCTGCTTTTACAAACGCAAATGGAGGGAGAGGAAGGATTGGCGGTGGTTGTTGAAGCACCAGCAAAACAGAAGGGAGATGGGTGATTAGCGTAAACAGCAAAGCAGTAACTATGGTTATGGATGGGAGCATAAAGGTGGATAAAATGGAAAGAAAGAGGAGGCTGTAATAGTAGGGAACATAAAAGGAGTGATTATAACGATTAGCTATTTTTTGCCGATTACAAGGGTTGATGAGTTCAGCGAATATTGGAAGAAAGTGGTGGATTACATGAGGTGGTTTAAGGGAATAGGGATACGGATTGCTGAAGGCAATTTTTGCTCTTTACTGCTCATACCCATACATGGGGACGTGCGAGGTGACAGAAGGAAATGATAGAGAAGCCAATTAGCTCAGAAGACTGGATATGTCTGAATGAGGGTAAGGCATCTTGGCAGACGGCCAGCCTGCGTTCCCACAGGAAAGTTGTACCAACTAGGAGCTTGCCGGTTCCAAGTCTGGCTGAGAAAGGCGGAGAAGCCAAAATCCCAGATGCCATTGCCAAAACATTAGGATCCTTATAACCTAATGCAAAGACATTTACAAATTAATGTAAGGTCTTATATTACTTAACGTTGTCGGTTAAATATTATTATCAATCAAATTATTGTTGGTCGGAGCTATTGTCGATCAAGATTGGTGTGATGAATCATGTCGGTGAAACCTTTGAAGAAACCTATGTCGGAGATTTTAACGTAATCCTTTAATTTTCATTGATATTCAATTGTAACAATATATATTTCGACATTTCTTTTCTTATTTTATTTCAACTTTTAATCTGTACATTTATACAGTCACAGTTTATTATTAATGCTATTTTCAATATGAATCAAAACATTTAATCACATAAGAAATACAACAAAATTGCTTGAGCTGCTTGTTGTGTTGTGTGTGAATCGACGTCAACACTTCATCACTCGCTTCCAAACAATCAGGATCCATTATATGCTGTTACAGAAATATAGTCCTCATGAGTCACAGTTCGAGGTAAGAAAATACATCGCCTTCGTTTTATGTTACTTACGTCGAAAATTCATCTGTTTATTTTATCTCAATGTCACAAGTTTACAATTTAGTAACATAAATCATAATTGCTGCACACTATCGACAATAAGTAAAATAATAAATTAATAATACCAGATTTATTGCTAAAATAGATGTTTCATTCAATTATAGTGTATAAATATTTATCTCTTCCGAAAACATTCGTGCTCCGATTTGGACCAAAACTTTTGAAATATGTAGGTTCCATTTAGATAAAAACAATGTTTAGGAGAAGAATGTTTGGCAACTCGAAGGTAAGACACCTTTTTAACATTTTTTTATTTTTCTTCTATAATATATATCGGCCTATATATCTATGTATGCACGATGGATGATGTTTACATTGCACGTTGGTTACATTGCTTATGGTTACTTTAGTTTGTAATTCAGGGTTAATTCGTCGGTAACGAATAGTGACAATAAGTACAAATGTATTTCGCAAATATCTCTAAAATGTTGCATCGAATTAATTTATTTTCTCTCGCCAAGAAATTGAGTAATCATTGAGTAACAGTCGAGTGGCTAAAGAAACATACAATTAATTCTAAATGAAAAATGGTGTGCAGACCATAAGAAAAAAATGATTTATGTCGAAATATGAGGAAGTTTCAGTTATGTTTAGGAAAAATGGAAAAGTGTTTCAATTTACGAGACGCTAAAAATCCTCCTTTTAAACATTTTTTTTTTACTTACGAAGAATCTACTTTCAAAATTTCCATCGTATCGGAGCATGGACATTTTCGGAAGTTTCGGCCTTATGTCTAACTAATGGAAAAGTTACAATCATTTAACCCTTTGGATTTCTGGATATTTTAAATTTACAGCACAATCTTTAGCGTTTTCAGATGAATTTTCTTTTCTAAGTGACAAGTAAAAAATATGAAAAAATGCATGCCTTGTTGCATGCCGTGACAGTTTTAATCTTTATGTTTGTGCGTGTGTGTGTGTATGTGTGTAAAACCAATTATTTTTTAAGGCATTTGCTTCTTTTAACTAAAAAGCATGCCGTGCACACTTGCTTCTGTATATATAGTAAATCTTAATGTTCACACTAATCCTAATGTATCATATATTTTATTAAACGTGTCCTTTGATAATAAAAGGTGATGTAAATAGATCAATTGCAAGTTCAATTTTTGTTTCGCGTATAACCAAAACAAAATTGTGCATCGTAAGTGCGCTGTAAATTGATACCATTCTGCAATATTTTCCAACACTATACAAATTTTAATGTTCATTGTACGCCAATCAATATTTTATCATGACAATGAATACTTTAATCGACGCAGAAATTCTAAGGATATAAATTGCACTGAAAATCTATCAATGTTGCGATCATTTGTCCTATATTATACGTACAGTATCTTTTTGCCATTAATGAATGTGTCAACAATTCATACAAATGTTTGTGCATATTTATAATTACGTAATTGTGATGTAATTAGCGGAAATACATCGAGTAACATTAGAAATAAACAAAGCATACAGTATTTTACGTATAATTAGCACGTGATTGTGATTCAAAAGTATGCGAGAAATATAGAAAAGAATAAATATTAAAATAAAATAAGTATTAGAGAAAAGTTCGAATTTCTGCGACGACAATTAATTTCAACCCGTACAGTGGTAAATCATGGAAAAGAGCAAAGAGTCAGGTAGCTTAACGAACGCGTATAGTTTGATCTAATGATACGTACGAGTTGAATAGAAAATAAGAAAATGCCGCTACGTCAGAGAAATACCAAGGCAAAGGCCAAATGCTGTCGAAAGAAGTCGTGTACAGGTCCTTGCAGGAAATAATGAAAATACTGATGATAGCCTGGGATTAATATACGCAGTACCACGGGTGGGCAGCAACGCAGGAGTACTTTTGCTAGAGGCCGCTGTCCCTCAATGCAACAACGGCAGTATCGGCTGCGAAGTTACGGTGTGCCGTCGACTCATGGCGATGGTCAAATGTTACTACCAATGAACAACAGTAACAGCAGTCAAGTTAACAGCAACCAGTCAAGCAGCGAACCACCGATGACAACGACCGCGAATCTGACACATCGGCATATTAACTCATCCCAGCAGAACAACACGGCTTCCGAATCCCAACGTCGCCGAGTCCCTATTTCCATCACGACCTCAACCTTGACTCCGATTTCAACTTCCATCACAACGACTATCTCGACTTCGACCTCGACCTCAACCTCGATCACAACCTCGATCACGACGAATAGTCATCAACGTTCCCATCCTCCTGGCCTTCAGAACTAATTTCAAGGTATGGCTGAATATCAAAGCCGCGACTCGAGGTTCTCCGCTTACGTGCATACGATATATCTACTCAAAAAAGTTGCTAAACTTGTTTTCAAAGTCAATTTCACTGATTGATCTTTCTTTTTCCATTTTTTTTTTTGTTTTTTACGTACCATCGTTATAAAAAATAAACTGAAATTACATATTGCAATTAAAAATAATTCGCAATATTCTACAAGAAAGTCACAGCACATAATTATTAATATTATTTCTTAAAAATTGTGTTAAATAAGAGCAAGCAGTAATTATATAACTTTCCATAATTAGTGTAATTAATAGACATCAAACTTTACACGTCATAGTACAGATAAATAATTATAAATTATAGAATGCCTGAAGTAAGAAGCGTATCAATTTTTCATTCTGAAAGGTCTGCCCAATACCCAATTGATATTAATTTAACAAAAAGTTACCCATACACATATTTTTTATTATTTCATAAAAGAATCATTATTCCGAGAACAATGGAAATAACACATGTTAATTTATGCTTACCACTCTTATTTTCAGGTTATAGGAAATTGTAAATATATGTTCTGCAAAAATTTTTCTCGACCATTTTTAACGTAAAATATGTTGTTGACTATGAATATTTATAAAGACAAATTTTTAAAATGAGATAGCAGACGATGTTGACGATATCACATTATGGTTGGCGAGATCAGCTTTTTCTTACTAAAATTATCGTGTTAATGTTATGAAAAAGTGATTGAAGAAGTTATGAGGTTTGATATTATGCTTGGCAAATTATTTTTGTATTCAAATCATCGATCATTTACATAGAATCATATATTTTCAGTCATATAAATTTATAAATGTAAATTCAATAATCTGAACAATATAACCTCCAATTAGGTTATATTATCTTAACACATAGGTCACTTAGGCAGAGAAGACAGAAGAGAATATTAACTTTCGATGTAGCAAGTCAAAATTCTATAAATTTTGCACATTTATGTAAAAAGCTCAAGTTTTGATCGTAGAACAAGCAAAATAGAACAATAACAAGGAAATGCACTTATATTTTGAAGACATAAAGTATGATACGCTTCCATCTAAAAGTGCAGCCTCGTTTAAAAACTGATAATTACTAAATGCATCCAAATTTAGAAGACTTGGAAGAAGGAAAAGATCAACGAAGTATTATATTTTAATAAACATTGTTTTCACTGAAAAAACAAATTAGATGAAAATGTACGTGAAAAGAGCATTTTTGCATTACATACTGTACTCCATGAAAAGGTTTAATTAATCAAACTTACGTGTCTATAGGGTAATCAGTAAACAAGTGTTACGACCACCATAACGCAATTCTACATACACCTTCGGATCGGCTGAGATTTGTTAGAAAGTATTGCTGCGAGATTGAAATTGAAGATTAAAGTTTTGCTTTGCTTATGTCGTAGTACTTTACATGTCACGGGAATCAAACTTGTCAAAGAAACCCCGAGTCGTAACAGTTTACTTAAAAAATAATGTTAAGTTTTCGTTGATTCATACATTGACATTTACAATACGTTTACAATTCGCAGTCAGGTAAAAAGTAAATAACGTGATATATTAATAAGAAAATTGGTAATTATCTCTTAGCATGTGAGATAGTCCATTCTAAATAGAATGAAGTACCTAACTCCATAATTTCAAATACATATTACAAAAATAGTCACTGTATGAAAAGACCTTTCAAACAAGAATCGAATAGCGTTGAGGAAGACACGATTCACGAAGAACACGTAGAGGACATATTAGAAACACCGATATTATTATTTTTTTTTAAATATTTATTAAAGTTACCCCAACCTAACCCCAATCAATTCTCGCGTTGAGAATTTTCAGTAATTTTTTTGGCGTGGCGTAATAACATGGCTAATTATTTATAATAAGTTAATACTTATTATAGATAAGTATAATTTGTACGTAAGTATTGTAAATAAGTAGACGTTACTTAATTTAAATAACTAGTTGAATCTGTCGTTTAGGTCTAGCGGATAGTGTCACTTCAGCCTGCGGATCTGGTCCGTCGTATCAAGTAGTCCAGTGATTAGGGGGTTTCGGTGTTTGTTGACTCTTTTGCTATATCTGTCGCTATATTTTGCTATTTCCTCTTTGACTGTGGGTATCTTGAGGTCGCGGTGTACCGATATTATGTGTTTGTATTTAGGGTGGACTATTTCACGTACTAAAGAATAATTTCCTGTTTCCTCATTAATATTACGCTATTCACTTTCTATCTAGTTGCTAAATATAGACAAATTGTAAATAATGTCAATGGTACCATACCATCATCTTTCAAAAAGGCGGGTTGAGTTACGATTTATGGTTTCTTAGACTAGTTTGGTTCTCATGACGAGTAGAATTCTCAACGCGAGAATTGATTGTAATTTCAACAAATAAATAAAAAAAAAAGAAAAAAAAATGACGAGTAGAATACGATACAAGCAAACCTCCAAATCTCCATCGATCCATGGTGGTGATTGCGAATACAATCAAGAATAAAAGATGATTAATCAGGTTTAAACTTTGATGCCAAAATCGTTTCAGGGTCATATTGCTATAACAAGGTGAATTGAATATCTTAAATAATAGAAAAGTAAATAATTCTACATAAAAGAATAATAAGAGATTTTGCATCTAAAAAAAAAATTTAATCTCGACAAGAATAATTTGACAACCATAATATTCGTCCCCAGCAAATCCTATCTTTTCCTGTTTAAAAATTTGTTTATATTAATAAAAATCAGGGACATTTTGTGTAATCATGTTAATATGTTTCATCTTGTATGTTAAATATATCGTATTCTTTTAATACGAAGTATAACGTATAAATCATTTAACTTGACAACTTCAAATTACTTGCAATCTGTTCGTTGTATTATAATAATATAATGATATTGCAGTACATGGTATACATATTTGAATATAATTAATTTTTAGCTATTCAATCAGTCTTCGGGGCTTAATTGATATACCAATATAAAATGATTTCAATCATTTTTCAATATTTCTGTATTTTTTTGTTATTGGGTGGATAACGACTGTATTGTCGGGGCATGATTCTGAGCAAGCTTTTTCTTACATATAAGTGGCGAACGGTCCTAGTTTCTCAGATATTTGCAAAAAACTATCGATAGCACTACCTGAATGAATCCTGCCTATAATTGTGCGTCTATGGCAGCATACGTCTTAGTACTGGCAACCAACTCTTATCTGTTATATTTATATAACTATATTATACAATATTATATACAGGGTGTTTAGCGACGATTGCCGAACTATCGACGGCAACCCAATGTAGTAATCGAAAAAATGACAATCGCTGCTCAAGCAATGTTGAGTTCGGCGCTCACTCCATTAAGTCGCACACCTCGTAATCAGGCATTGTATCACCTATAAAGAAGTTGTATTTTTTTCTCATCCTTGTGTTTAAAAATTCAAACGTTAGACACACATACATATAAACACATCGCAGTACGTGCATATACGGGGTGGTTGGTAATTGGTGGTACAAGCGGAAAGGGGGTGATTCTACGCGAAAAAAGAAGACGAAAATATAGAATAAAAAATTTTTTTTATTTTTTTTTTAATTTTTCCATCGAGACAATGATATACAGTGAGATCCGTTATAACGAGACGTGATAAAATGCACGCGTACCGAGCGAAAATTCAAAGTCGATTTTCTCGAAAACAAAGCCTCGAACGAAAAATTTTTATTCTATATTTTCGACTTCTTTTTTCGCGTAGAATCACCCCCTTTTCGCCTGTGCCACCAGTTACCAACCACCCTGTATAATCACATGTCCGTAAATTGTAAATAAACCGTCGTAAGGTAGCCGGCAACTTATAGTAATGCGTACATTGTTACGGATGCACAATTATAGGCAAAATTCAACGTAATAGTATCGGCAATTTTTTGCGAATATCTCGAGAACTACATAGTTATGATTATATGTATTGAGATTACACGTATCATGTGTACACCAGGAAAAAGTTGTTGTTGAGGAATCGTGCCCCCGATAACATACTAAGAAAATCATTGAAGTCACTCTATGTTGGTATATCAAATAGTAACTGAATTTTTTTATTACTTTTACCTTGTTATTCAAATTAAGAAAATGTTTATTCATTCATTGTTAATTTACGTATGTCAATATACATATGTGTGTAGATACATTAATGCATTATATACGTTAATCCTGTGCTCTGAACACTAAATTAAATTTCATGAAATAAGTTAAAAATGCTTTTAACTTTGCGATAAATCCTGCGCAAATTCCAACGTTCAAACTTATTGTTAGACAAACTCTATACATTTTTTGTTCTCAGAAAGCCATCCACGTTTCACCTGTCACGGTATCAAGATCTGCATGGGAGAAACCTTGAATATCGTACACAGTTTTGTCGGTGGTTTCATTTATCAAATTAATATTTATTTGTTAGTACGTAGTTTGACATATTACTCAAAATGTAACGTGTTTTATAAGTTATGATATTTTGGCTTTCGTGCATTCGTCTTTCAGTTGGCTTTGATACTTCTTTCGTGTTTGTCCGAAAACTAGGAATTTTATTGAAAAAATAAACAATATCGTAATTTATGTATCGAAACTTATTTCGTTTATAGATATAATTTATATTAAAACGAGTTTATCATGCAATGAAAAGCTGTAAGTACTTTAATGTTGTCGAGTTAGATAAAAATTATTTTGTGTAATATAAATTCAAACAATTAATAATCAAAATGACTTCCTAGAATTTTATCGAATAATGATGTACGTACCCTTATATGTATCTATTATACATGCATTATACATATAGGTAGTACATATCGTTAATTTTGAAATGCTAGTTTCTGTTTTTATGAAAATTCCTACTTAGTATACGCAATATGCCTGGCATTTAGGAATGAGTGGAAACTTTTTCCCGTAGTTAATAGATAACTTTGTTATATAGCCTCTTTTTGATCCTATTCCTTAATGTATTATTCATTTATATGTATGTAAATCATTTTATGGAATGAAGCATCGTGACTAATGTCATGCTGCTTGACGTTACGCGTAAAAATTTTCTGTCTTTGATTTAGTATAATGTAACGTATTATTAAGATTTGCGGACTTTTCCATAAAATGTATCGAGATACAACTGTACGTATATATTTCTTCTAAAATTTCGTTACGTTGATCACTTTGAACTTTAAATGAAAGCTAAAAAAATATGATTTCACAGAAGTTTAGATTGCATATATTATATTTAATCCATTATATACAAGTTATACCAGGAAAGAATATTAAAACTTTACCAGTTAACTCAGAGGGTAATCCTTAATAGAAAATGCCAGATAGAGATATCTTGCAAAATCAAATACAATACATTCGATATGAATACCATCTAAAAACGTTAATTCTTTGCGATTTCGTCGTGTTTTCAGAATTCAAATGTATCCTTTATTAATTAGCCAAATATGATTTTTATTTTCATTCTATCCTTGGAAATAAAGATCTTTCCTAAGCACAATTGTGTTTACTGTAGGGATTTTCTAAATCATATCTTACTTTTAAGGAATTAAAGAGCTTTTAAAATTTTTGCAATTTTTATCGGGAAATAATGTTTAATGAAAGTACGATGATATTGATAAACAGTACAATTAATTGATTTTCATTGTCATGTTCGTTTTCAAACATGTGTTGTTCGCGTGGAACCGAACTATACTCGCAAAACGTTATTACGTGTAAGAGAAACAACACTTATATCAAAAAGTGAAATAATGTTTATTTCTGATTTTTAGGACTGACATAAAGACGTAATATGGCTAAAGATACAAAAAGAATTATTTTTAAAGGTTAAAATGGATTCCTTAAAATAGCTTTAAGTAAAACGAGAACAGAAATCATATACTTATCAACAGATTCGAAGAGAAAATTTGTTTAAATCGATAGAATACTTCATTAATTATGGAACTGGAAGAATTTTGTACACTATTTTTTTCTCAATATCACGTTCTGAATTATCTTCGATCCATCGTGTATCGATATCACTACTCAGAATCTAGAAAATGATGTTATATGCAGGAACAAATAGAAAATAGAAGTAAAATTTCATTTTTATCAAATAGTACGATTTACTGTATTGTAGATTTCGATATAATTGTTTTCGGTCCACTTTCCCAAGTAAGGATAAGATACACAGTTATTTTTTGAAATTTGTTTCACTGGACTTACTCAAATCGCTACCATATTGGTGCAACATCATACATGTAATATCATGTATGTTTATATCTTTTTTACTTTCAATTATTGGATGCTTTTACTTTTTCATAGAATATTTCTCTGTTAGACTACTCACTATAAAATGTCATCTAACTGTATAATGTGATATTACCCGTTATATTTAGTAAAGTTCTCAAACGTATGAAAAATTGACACACAAGTAAGTTAGACCTTTCGTGAGAGAGATTTACATTTAACAAGAAACTTATATGAATACATGCAGTTATTATTATCATAAGATACTTCTGTACATGAAGAAATAAGTAGACTTTTACGGAAATGTTTGAAATTTTGAGATACCGTTTACATATTCAATTCATCGTATATTTTCTTCTCTCTTTTTCATGGAAAAAACAGTCCGCAAATTTTAAAACAGAAATCATTTAAAGCTATCTCTGTAAAAATTTTCTACAATTTATGTTAACTTACAGGAATTCTTGTTATGATTAGAATCATATTTCATGTGAAATATTGTTCTGCTAGAAAATTTCTACAATTTAGCTACTTAATGTTGAAAAGAAAAAAAGAAATATATACTTGCATGCAGACAAAAATGCTAGTCTGAAAAACCTGCAGACATCTCGAATAATCTAAGATTTAATTGCAGATGGAGTAGAAGACACGGACACGGCGTATCAGGAGGCACGCAACGCGACGTGATCGATTATCGCACGGGTTACATAAAATCACACCTTCGTTCACCGTCGGGAAGAGTTCGGTGACTAGGTGTACTATCGCTTCAATTACAGGTAGAATTGATTTGCCAAAGAAATAATGTATGGACTTTCACAACGTTAACATTTTAATCGAAAAGGTCCCAAAGAATGAATGCCGGTAATAACAAATACGGTAAGCAATATCGGAAGGGATTCTTCGTTGCAATAAAAATTCGTTCCAATTTTTTTTTATTGCATTTGTCTTTCAGAATACTAATAAAAGAAGTTAAAAGAAGCTATTATACATTTTCTCTTTCAATAATTCTAAAATAAGTATGCATATATTTTTATTGAAAATCTTAAACCAAATAATGTTCAGATAAGCGATTCGGTAAATATTACCTTTTTTCTTCTCAAGCTGTACGACATTCTTCAACATATTATTTAGATTGTTTGTTTTTGATCAATTAATCCGTATTATTAAGTAAAGATTATAATTATGTGTAAAAGTGAATGGATCCAAATCGACAAAAGTTCTTATCGAAGCATTATAGCAAATCATATATTTTCTATTTGATAAGTATGGAATACCTTTAGAAAATTTGTTATAAAGAAACGTCGTATTTGAGTTCAATAATATTTTTATCGACTTCGAATTTATTTTCAGTTATACAATTACTTCATATTTTTTTATAAAATTCAAATGTATTCATGATAAATCAGTTGATTTTAGTAATCAGTTTCAGTGCGTCTCAAACACTAATATTGAAAAATATTATATTTTACATGCAACGTTTTATCATTTTTCTCATTTATTTCTATATGGACGTGTCTGTTTCCGTCAATCCCTTGACGTGGACACGATCGTTGTACACCGAATAACTGTATGTTATCAGCTACGATGTACGAATCCGTGGGAATGAACTGAAGCGAACCTCTTGTTAATTCAATAATAACAAGCAAAGTTTGAACTTTAACAGAAACATGTGAGAATGAATATAGCACGTGTATATGCGTATATGTACGTTTCTTTTGACTGAGTGTATACCTATGTGTGTTTGATCGATGATTACTTTGAATATGTAAATGTTTAAGAATGTCTGTTTCGTACGAGGGTTGAAAAATGCTGTGTCGAAAGTTGAAACGTATCTGAACTGCTCGAACGTTAGGAATGTCTCGATCTCGGCTCAATCTTTCACATTGCCGTAGCGCATCTTTCTCTGGCAAGGCTGAGGTGCTATCCGAAGTAATGAGAAGTATCCGGGTTTTGCGGAAATTGTGTTTTCTGGGTTTTCTTAGAAACTTGTATCCTTACAATATGCTTCCAAATTACCCTTTGGAAATACCGAATTTATAACATATCCGTGGCTATTGAGTGCGAAATAAATTAAAATTCTAAAGAGCGATTTGTCTATGACCTCCTTAGATTCCAGCTCAAAAGTAGCCCCCTGTATAATCGTTCTATAAGCTTTTCTGACAAAGACTTCGCGTGGCTCTTTTATGTGTTCCAGATAGAACAATTTCTAAATATAGAAATAAGAATTATCAATCATGTATGTGCCACTTTGATCGATGACGTTATTCCATGTTTCTGGTAGTTGAAAGATCTTCCCCTTGTAGAATTCTTGAGACTTAGCGAAAAACTGACCTACGTGGTTTTAGCAGGAGTTGCCATTTCCTTCCTGAATTTTCGAAATCATTGCAGAAAAAACGGAAGAAAGAAAAGAAGTCAACTTTATGAAAATATCGATAATGTATAAAGATTAAGTAATAATTTCGCTTGTGATGCTTCAATTATTGATTTCGTTAGCCTTTCACATTTTGGTGACTCTATATGACACTAAGAAGAGTATATGAACAATTTTATTAAAAATCTTTGTAACATTTTAACATAAAACATTTTAAGTACATAGCACTTTATTTTGGATACGATAAATATCTCAATCATTGAAAAATAAACCTGTCTTTTTATGGCATTCGAATAGTCTACTATCTATTTTATATTTATTATTCTGTTATAGAATAATGAAATTATTTAAAATGAATCTGTAAAAGTGTTAATTACATAATAGATATATTCTGTAAACGTCAAATTGTATGCTTATGTAATACATTCAAAAGTTTGTAAGTACATTTTTTACGTGATATCACAATAATTATACAGCAATTATATGTTATATCTTATTAAATCTATCGTAAAGTAGGAAATTTTGCTTAATAATGCAAGTTATTTTCAGTTAGAGAAATATAATAATAAGAAACACTGTTGTGACAACACCGAATGGCTGAATAGAATTTTTATATCCAATTTTAAACGAAAAGAAATTTTATCGAAATAATTTTCTATAAAAAATGGCAACAACTTGTTTTACTTTACAAAATGGATTTTCGGTTAAATAAGCAAATTATGAGTTCCGTAAAGGATTATTATACAACAATATCGTTATTATACAAAAACAATCCATTCGAAAAAATACCGAAGGTTATTAATATATAACACAATCATAATTGTAACAATTATAATATTAAAATTAAGAGTAGATTATAGGTTTGTTGATCGGAGAGCGAATAAATTTTAACTTGTATTTCAAGTAATAATGTCTTATGTAGAAATTACTATAAATAACTACTGTTAATATGTATTAATTAAATTATTATTAGTAACTACCTTAAATATTATAAAACTATTTAATTGTATCGTATTACATTTTAAACAGATAAACTATTTTCATTAACGTCGTATATTGAACTTTGATAAGCTAATTTGACTATAATAAAATTATATTCGATTAAAGTAATATTTTATTTAATTTTCTGGTATCTAAATAAACAAAGATTATGACATTAACCACCTAGTCAAGTGTCTAACTGATTTTCTAAATGTTGAGTGGAAAGCAAAGTTGGAAGTTAAAAAACATTTTCTTACAATTAGTGTCATATTTGAAAATTGGTTATTTAAATATGTATATGTAAATATATATATTTGGTATTGGTTTGGATTCATAGCTTTTGTAAGATATAAAAATGCTTATGTGTTCGATGTAGACCGTACTAAAGTCTAGTTCAGATTCACATACAATTGCCGCAGAGAATCCGCTGAAAAATATACTTATACTAGTATATAAGTACTTATATACAAACATTGCATAGCGAAATCGTGCTACAGTCGCTTGGCGGACAATTTCTGTTAGTCTGGGCTAGGTTACATGAACCAGCGTACACACTCGTATATGGGATCGTCTAAATATCTGTAATGTATTACCTATATTTAAGCATATGAAAAAATATGTGTATAGAAGGTATATTAGCTTCTTAAAAAGTTTTACATACTTTCAGAATAAAATATTTTTAGGTTAAACGATGGGAACACTATTACATTTCTGTTTATATTCTTTATATGAATGTAAAATAGGATTATGGGATAACCTTCCTTTTGAGCAATTTAATTTGCTCTAAATAGTTTCTTTATGTACTGATAATTAATCAATTAGAGATATTTACGTGACCCCATTGAAATGCTCTACTTGGTACACACATATAATACAGTATGTTTTGTCTTTTTTTAGCAGTATAATCGAAGAACGAAGTTACTTATGCGAAAATTGTTTGATTTGAAAGAGAAAATAACGTAGTACTTCTAAATCTTACAATCTTGTTAATTGGATCGGATGGAACATCGTAGATTACTTTTGTTCTTTTGCATTAAAAATATCATAGCATGAAAATTCAAATTACATTGCATTCATGTTGTACTGTACTTTAAAATGAATTTAATGAGTTAAACTTAAACAGTATTTATTTATTATGAATTGTATCGTTATTAATTGACGTTCAAGTAATGTAATAAAAATAAAACAACGCTGGTAGAAAATATTTATAATTCATCATATAAATCATTATTTAAGTTTATCGTTAGATTTCTTCAAATAAAACATTTTGAATGCTGCATTCTTAAAGTATTATCAATTCTAAATGATGTGAAATTAACAAGATTAATACGGGATTTATATTTTGTAGTAAATTTAATACATTTAATATGTTTGTAACTAAATTTAACTCATACCGTTGGTTTTGTTATTTTATATTTCTAAATTTATGTAAGTAACGAATTACAAATAGTTAGAAATACAGAAAAATAAATCTGTATATATGAAAGTATACAAGTACATACATATACATACGTATACTTCAATTTATACGTATTGTTAGTGATTATACCGTAAAGTGGTTAAAAATCGTTTCTATTAATGTTAAGTACTCGCTTCATCCTTGCTAGAAACTATTTAATTTTTTTATTTATGACAGAAATTTGTTAAAATGCTTTACTATCAGAGAAACGTCGAATTTCGTTTTCTGTCTAAAGTTTCCCATTGACAGTATTAGTATACTGTACTATAGATAAAGTTTATAAATCTAGAAATACGTGATTTATATGTATACTATGTATAAAGACAATCAAATATCACAGCAACAGATAAAATAGACAAAAAGAATTTTTCTTTGAATTATCGCATGTTACAATTATCTTATATGAAGTTGTTATTCCATTATACATGTAAAGTATATATATAGTATCTTGTTATCTTGACGTGATTTGTTGTCTGACTTAATATTTTAACAGTTTAGTCTTAATTTATTAAATAAAATAAAAAGAGCATTACCAAAGTTCTTTACCAAAGTGTTCTTATCAACAAATAGTATCGTCGACTTTTGTTTTAGATGGTAAAAGATTAGAATATTCGCTCAATTATCCATAATCAATTATCAATTATCAATTATCCATAAGTGAATTTGTATTGTACTATAAATATATTTGGATTTTACTTCCATATAAAAATTCGTTACTACTAATAACTAGAAGTAGAGGGTCGCAAAAGTTTGCATGCTTTTGTTTAGTATCAGCGTAATATATACGCATTAAACAACCTATACATAATAAATATATACATATGTATGTAAATTGATAATATAGAATGAATGCCAGATGACTACAAATACATATTTGTAGTGACAATACATTTATCACCTGCAATTTATTAAGTACATACAATGATATATCGCAATTATAAATATATTAATATCCATTTTCTAAAAAACTTCATTACATTTATGTTGTATAAGTAAAATCCACAAATCCGAAGAATTGTCAAACCTTTATAGCAAATGAAGTTGTGTATTAAACTAATTGTTTTTATTACGGTATTATCATATAATCGCATCCCTCCACTCTGAAATTAGATGCAAACATAGTTATAATATCATATTTGTTCGTAATGATACATTTTGATAAAGTTTAAATAACGCTCTTAAATTTTTTCGAACTTGAATGTAAACATAAATTCGTTCAGGAAAGACTTTTATCCTCTGCTGCTACTTTACGTGTTGTAAATTCATGAATATGTATGTTTACAAAACTACCTATATAATAATGCTTAAAGTAATAGATAAGAGCATATATGTATGCATATATATATATTCTGTGTTATAATATCAATACATGTACCTACAAGTATGTGTATATCTTGTAAAATATTTTCTTCGTATTTAAAATAACTAACGTAGGTATCATTTGAAATTCGGCAATTCCACTATTTGTAGGTAAAAATGCATTATTTGTGCAAGTGTTCGTAATCAAACTATGCAAATTTATAATCGATCTTTGTATATTTATCTATTAATAAGCGTTATTTTTTTAGTAAGAAGAATTATGTATTTCTGTAATGAGATTAGTGAAAAATTTGGTACACACATATATGTCGGAGATGAAGAGACACCGGAGCCTTCCCTTTGGAACTTCGGGAAAATCCGTAAAATTGTAATCTAAAGTCTACCATAGCCATAATTAAACAATTGTCGTCATTCTATCCAATTGTATTTGTTTGAGATTTGTAATAATGAGCTTGGGCTCGAGGCGACAATCAGTCGCCGAACGTAGCCGCGGTCTCGGGATAAACGCTTCGTCTAACAAAGGTATGGAGTAATTCTATAGCTCTCCTTAAAAGAAATATTTGTGGCGGCACGCGACAGTAAACATTCCAACGGTTTCTGTCCCGTGGCTCGCCACACGCAGATCCTATTCTTCGAGTATGATGGTTACTAGATGCTGACGCATCTCCTCAGTACATGTTCAGCTAGCCTGAGGGCCGTTATGAGTATTAAGATTTAGTTACCTAAAATCCTTCGAACAGATAAACAGTCTTTGTCCCAACTACGGGAAGATAGGGGAGACATATTTTTCAACGAGCGGCGTCTCCCACTAGCAACTTTCCCTCGAAGGCGGCTAGCATCTTTTTCTAACCACCGATATGGAGATTGATCAATTAGCAGCAACGTCAATTTCCCTTACTTTCTGAACGAAGGCTTTTCTCGACGAATCCGATGATCTTGTCACGTAAAATTGATACTTGGTTTGTAAGAGAAAAAAAGGCTGAGTCGTAACCCAACTATTAATTTTCTTTTATCAAACTTTATTATAAATTTTAGCACTTACAAGAATGACACTGAACCGGAGAAAAGGGGTTGTACGAGAACAGCGACTAGAACAAGGACAAGAACTGCCCGAGCTGGGTGAAGTCTCGGTTTATATACGTTTTGGATTTAGGATGTTGAGGGGCTAGGTGTAGGTTATGATGTGGAAAAGTGTCCGAAGGTCGGGGGTCGATATCCTATCTCTGATGTGGACTAAGGTGTCACAGCCTTGGTGTAGGCTATGATGATAAGGTGGTGATGTGTACAAAGGAGTCCGAAGGTCGGCGGTTGATGTCTTATCACTGATGTAGGTTGAGATGTGATTAATGTCACAATCTCGTGTCCTTAGACACATCCCATCATAGTTTTCCTCTGCAGTCATTCTCTTTTGAGATCGTATTAGCGAGTTACTTAGCGCCTTTACGCTCGGTGGATATTCCACGTTTTAACAAAGAGTTAGTTTTAGTTATACTTCCACCGTAGCCAAGCAAGTCGAGTGCGATGTAACGTCAATTCACATCAGAGACCAGGCCACACAACCCAGATGTCTGCACATCCTTGGCGCGTACACTCAATAGTCTTAAATCCCCACCAGAGGTCTTGGAATTTTCATAGTTAAGGTCCTCCGGACCAAGCGAGTATCTCCTGTCTTAGTGTATCACGTGTTAACATGGAAATTGGTTTTTCTCACACCTGGTATGTTCCGTTAGCAACTTTCTCACGAGGGCGGCTAAAACCCTTCTTGGTCCACTAACCGTCTTGTTATCCAATCGGAGACGGTGTCTACTGCTCTCGCTTCCTTAACCAAAATTGTCATCAACAAATTAGATAGTCCCGTGTCCTTAGACACACCCACCCCTAGCTTTCCTCAGACACAGTATCGTCAGTAAGACTTCACTTATTCTGTATCCTTAGAATAGTCAACATATCTTTACCGGTCTCTACTCTTATAACAGTCGCGTACTTAACGTATCAGTGTAACTAACTCTTACATAACGTGGTTGGAGTGAATTGTGATTTATGTTAATTCAGTGTGTATTCCGTTGTGATTGCTGAATTCGTAATAAAGTTTAATTAAAACAAAATTAATAGGTGTGTTACGACTCGGCTATTTTATTTCATCAACCAATCCTTAAGTTTACGTAACAACGACTTGGACTTTGGAAGGAGGCGCATTCTGTTATCCCGTTGACCGCGGATTCGTTATTGAACCTAGGATCGTTGTCATTAGCTTCTCGAGTGTCTGATTACCACGGTTACTTGTCAAATTCTGTAATAATCGTATTTGCACCAGTCAATGTCTTCTCTATTGCATAACGACAATGTATAATCCAAATAAAGATTCGTTTCACGCCCCTAACCCTAATTCTAATGTAAACCCGACATATATATGTACAAGGCATATGTATAAGACATATATGTGTACAAACGTCTAGGGGATTGTTATCATTGTAACTCGTTTATTTCCATATCAAATCGATTGTACTATACATATAGCTCAAGTAGAATACTTTTTAACTTGTGACGCATGTGGTCAATTATATACATACAAATCATGAACTAAACTTTGTATCTATATAAAGAAATATATATAATTGTCGTTAGAGTATATATTACGTATGTGTATGTAAATACATCATAGTTTTAGCTGGGTTGAAACTAATATTTAAAAAAATATCACATATGTCAATATCAGTAAAAACATTTAATTTATTAGAGAACGTAGTAATATACGTATATTAACATTTAATTTTAAAAATGTGTTAGCATTTCATATATGTAGAACTGTTATAAAATAATTGCATTTTATAGCTTATATGTTAAGCTATTTATTGCTTTTGCGAACTGGATAAATCGGATGATCCAGATCAGACAAATCAGGTGGATTCTTCTCGTAGTAACTAATTTCTCGCATACCTTCTGCAGCGATTTCCCATAATTCTGGATGTTTCTGTTTATAATTATTATACCATTTTTCTATGTAAGGCCACGAATTTAATTTGAAATCGATCGCTTCTAGACACATAGTTGCAGTAACTAAGGGGAAATCGGCGATGGTCAGCGTATCTGTTAAGTAAATGTAATAATTAAACTATTGTACTTTAATAATACGAGCGATATGAAGGGAAAATATAGAATTATCTGTTTTTGTAAACTATATCGGTATTATTAAAGAATATTTAGGTTATTTTCACATTAAAAAAAATAAATCTTATAAGTAAACTAAATTTTTGTGTAACTTAATAATCTAATTAAGTTTCTATAACTGTTACAATACCTGTACGGTTTATAGAAAGTATTCATATTAAAATCATGATACTTACTGCCCGCAACGTATTCTGTATGTTCACGTTGTAAATATGTATTAAAAACATCTAGTGCCATTGTCATTTTCTTCAGATTCAGAGATGTTCTTTTACAATCAAAGAATATAGGAACCAACTATACAAAAATATTTTAATACAAAGTAAAAATTTGTTCAAACATGTTGCAAAATAATTGCATACAATAGATCATGAAACTATAATACTTGAGCATTTATCATAGGAAACTTTTATCACAATGACTAACTTATATCCTATTTGTTCCATATGAACCATAGAAAAAAGATAAGTTTCAAATGGAAAGTAAATATGAAAAAATGCATCGAGTGAGGTAAGTAATGTAAACAATTTAAATGTTTTCATATGCATTAATATCTATATCTTGTGTATAATATAAATATGTATTTATGCGCTTGCAAATGAGCACGGAAAGTAGAATTCATTATTTCATTGGCAATAAACTAAATACCATATGTATCATTTAAAAGCATTGTAATAAAACTTGTTGAGAAAAGTTAAGTTGGCATGATCGTTAGTTACTACAAGCCAACTTGGTACGACTTCTAACGACGCTCTTTTGTCTTAGAAGTCGACCACGTGTTAATAGACTAAGTGTATCATGCGTGTTAAGACGTGTTGTACGAGGCGGAGAAATATAGAAGGAAAAGTCGAATCTGTGTGAATCGATTAATTATCAACCCCAAACCTACATCAATTAACAAAAAATGGTTATTTAACTATTTACTTTATATAATTAAATCGTCATTATTAAAGTTGAAAAATGCAGTAGATGATATCACTAATTGTAAGTGCTAGATATGGGTAATGGATAATAATCAGTAATTAATGGTAATGGTAGTACAATCAGTCTTGTGAAGTATTTGGAAGTAGACATATGTGAAATTATTTGGCTTCGTTTAATTAGTCAATATTGATAATGCTTTAGTATCCAAAATTAATGTACAATTATGAAGATTGCAAACATTACTTGTAGGAAGATATGATTTATTTGTGCATTTTTCTCTTTTAAAGATCAGATGTAGTTCATGATGTACAATTAGGTTTATAATATTTTCGAAATTCTATTTTTTAAATATTTAATTTTTTTAAAGCTCATTGATAACAGCATATTAGAATTTTTAACGTTATATGTGTACATTAAGTTGTGTTTATTATTTACTCACCACATAGTCACAAATACTACGGTAATACATAGCCAAATTAAAGCACAATCGATGATTAACTCTTGCACGACTCTCTGGATCCTTCGGGTATAGTTTTCCTACTGTGTCATATTTGTCGCCAAGATATTGTAGAATAGCATTACTAGCATACACGTGTATTAAAACAGAAAGAAATTTTCTTATTATTTTAATATTATCGTGTCCTCAGTCTTAATATAGTTTATGCGATATAATTATTAGATTATGGATTCAAAATTTTGTTTAATTATCGAATGTGTTCTTCCAATCCATTGCATTTAAGATAAAACATAATTTTTATTACTATGTTCGTATCGACATAATATTTATATATAATTTGTAAGATTGTAATTTAATTTAATTTAATTTATGAATTAATGCATTACTTTAATGTCGTTTTAATATTTAGTAATCAGTGGGTATAATATTATTTTCATAAAAAATTTCATAAAAACTACCCTTTTATAGTAAATCCATCAATGTTTTTCTCTTTACTAAAGTAGACGGAATAATTTATGTTTTAAGTAAATTTGTACCTTTCTCCCATTATAAGATCGTCGTCGACTAACACAGGTATTTCTTTTTGTGGATTTAACTATAAAAATGATTACATGTATGTAGTATAAAATAGATATATTATTAATGTTGAAAATAAGTATCAAATTTAAAAAGTTTTTTACATATAATAAAAATATTTATTAAGTAGCCTTAATTATATTAAATAGTAGTGTGTCATTAATAGAAGCATACTTGTGCATATTCGTTTGTCATGTGATCTCCTTTGCCAAAGTCCATTTCGATTAATTCATATTGAATATTTAAAGCTTTTAATGCTTGGCGACAGGCAAGAGATGGTGGTCCATCGGAAACGCTATACAGTTTCATTATTGACCTGAAACGAAAGATATTTGCTTTACAATAAATATATAGGCAAATGTTTTGTATAATAATTTATTTTTATGTTAATGATATAGTTATTCATACTTATGGTACTTCTTTCATACATATTTTAGTAGTTACATATAAATATATAGATAATTATTATTAAAAAAGTTGGTACAATATCACCAATTTCAATGATCTTGAAATATGTTATTAAGCTCAACGTTATAAATAACTTTTTTCTATACATACATGTATACATGTATGAATCGCCATTCAGTTATAGTTTCTAAGGAATTTGTTTTACAGTCAACGATTCTTGTAATTTTATACGTAATTTTGTTATTATGTATTTATCTTTTGCCACTTTTGCGTTTTCGTGAATAAATAATACTAAAATAATATAAAATTAGATCACAATATCAATAAATAACGTGGAATAACTAACATTTATTGAAACTCTTATTAAAGAGTGACTATATGGTACATATATTTTCCTAACATTTCTATAATTATATATATTTTTTATATTGGATATTCCATATTGATGTATCATATCCATTATCTGCAATTCCTTTGATTATATTTATATGCAAAAATAAAAAATGTAAATAATAAGAAACACTGTAAGTTTCACAAAAATAATACTCACTGGAAGAAGACGTACAGTTTGCAGGATCTGAGAATATAAACTGGCGTAGTGTTCAGGATATATCTCGAATCATACTAACATTTCATGAAACAGGTTACTTGAATTACCTTTCACTTTAACTGTTGCTCAAGGTTTTAATATTGACCTTTAATAAAAAAATTATTCTACGTATAGTAAAGAGTTATCTCGTTGACCATGGATTTGTTTGAACCCAAGAACATTGTTAATAGCGTTCATTAATCTCATTATTCGTTAAACTTATTATTCGTAAAACATATTATTCGTTAAACTTATTATTCGTTAAACTCAATATTCATTATACTTTGTAAAAGTCTTGTATATACGCGTAAATATAATCTCTGTTTTGTAAAACGATGGCTAATTCAAACGAAGAATCGTTATGTTCCCTAAATTCTAATGATAACCCAACATATATATACGCAACGAGCGTAATCATATTGTCTACAATTGTTGTTGGAGTAAAAAGTACGTTATAACCTGTTACCTCAGCGTTATAATTAATTTAATCACCTCTATTATCCTAAACGAAATAGGGGATCGATCAGTTTCGTGGCGTCGATTGTATATCGTAACGGGAATTTACGACTCCCTTTGACGCGCTCCTTTACATCGCGTCTCTCCGCGGACGGTCAATAAAACAGCATTTATGTATGTATAAAGTAGCATTAAATTTAATATATGTACATATGCTGATTTAAGCAGCGCCGAGCACGGGTAGTACTCGGTGGGGTTCGGGCTAGGGCGCTGACGGCTCAGCGCCTCGGGGCCGCCAAGCAGTCTGGTAGGGGAACCGGACTGCCTGGCACAGCGGCTCCGGCGACGAGGTGCGGCGTGACATGGCCACATATCGCTCCATTAGGCGAGGTATTGTGCGGGGGGGGGGGGGCTGTGTGTCGCCCTCACCGGTTCCCGGGCCTCTCTCGATCGCAACCAGATAATTATAATTTTTGCCTAGCGTATTGTACTCATCCGATGTTAATTCATACACGTAACAATTAGCGATGTTTTACAATTTTGTTCATATTTTCAATATAATATTAAATTATGCGTATCAGAATTATTTATACTACTATTATTACATACTGTAACTACATATTATTTTTATATTAATTAGTATGTAAATTGTAAATTGTAAAATATAGATAGATACATTTCGTTGCAATATAAAAACTAGCGTGGAACTGAATAGGTTCTCGTCTATGCCTGTGTGGAAGTGTAGTATCGCAATCATGATATAAACAGTTCTCGATACTCGTATACCGGTGTTCAGGGAAAATCGTCCGAAAATTGAGTCCTGAATAGTTGTGAAATATCAACATGCAAGATACGAAGGTTCACTTTCTGCGCATGCGTAACATGCTATGAGTGTCTCAGACAGAGATAGAGACACTCTATTCAACTCTGTTTGTCTCGCAAAAAACCCGGATTTTCTTGATCTTCCATAGTGACGTTTTTAACTAACGATTAACGACTGGATCACTCAATTCTATAGACGGTCTTCCCTACCGAGTGTCGAGACTTATTTACATGATCATCATATTGCAATTTGTTCTCTGACAACAGCTGATCCAATTATATGGCTCAATTGTTTGGTGTTCAAATGCTTTCGATAGATGTCGGCATTGAGAATAGTATTCCGCGGCTATATTTTTCACACATAGTTGCAAGTGAAACGTACGTACATGTGTTTTTTGACTCCTGTCATATGCTGTCAAAAGAAAAAATATACGTGATTGTCTTACAGGATACAGAATTTTATTACATGGGAATAACAAGCAGATCATTTGGAAACTTATTTGCTTCTTTAAAACATTTGAAATCCGCGAGGAAAATACCACAAATGTCCCTTACGCAAACTAGGATGTCTGAATAAAATCGCACGAGAAAAGCATGACAGGTTGCTAATGGAAAGAGAAATGCGCTTAAGAGAAGAAGACGTTTCGAAAGATTAGAAAAGAGAAATGAGTGAACGAATGTTATTAATACACAGGACACATTACTACCAAACAACTATGTGGCAGCGATAGAATCAAAGATCGTGTCTCACTATTATGAGACAGCACACGAAATGGAGATTAGTGCAGCACGAAAAAGAGATAGAAACGATAGAAAGCAATTGGGTGTACAGTCAGAAACATTCGCAAGAAGGAAATATAAAGTACAAAGCAAGATTATTCGCAGTAGGACGCAACTAGAAATCGGAATAAATTACGACGAATCATTCGCTCCTGTCAAACGATTGGACACAGCAAGGACTATGCTGGCTCTAACATCGATTAATCGAATGAAAATCAAGCAATCTAACGTCAAATCGTCATACTTATACAGAAATATAAAGGACATGGCATATATGGAACAACCACTAGGATTTATAACCGACAGTAACAAAGTATGGGAGCTAAAAAAACGCACATATGGATTGCCTTAATCTGGATACCATGGGATACTATATAACACAATTTGAAGGAGAATCGTGTGCATATAAATTAAGGGACAGAAGCAACCGATCGTTGTAATATACGTAGCTGACTTTTTATAGCAACAAATGATAAGATAGTTGAAGAACTCGCATCAAAATTGAGATAACACTTTGAGCTAAGGGAAGAAAATAATTCCTTAAATATAAAAATTATAAAAAATAAGGATGTGATATAATTATCGGAAATATTATACAAAGAACAAATTTTAAGGAAATACCGCCTAGAAAAATTTGCGATCCAGTAAAATAGCCAGTAAGAAAATTTAAATGCATTTAAAAGAAGATTTAGATGCATATAAGGTTCGCCGAAACCGGTGTCACGTAAAGTGAAAAATGAAATCGAAGGTGAAAATAAAAAAAGAGAGAATTTATTTGCTAACATCTTGTTTACACTAATGACAGTTTACTTCCGAACTCCAGCCGTGACTTTCAAAGACTGGAGCTCTTACAACTCGGCCGCATCCCTACACAAGTGGTTATCTTATGAAGTAGGGAGGACCCCCGGGTGTTGGGTCCGGGCCCTGGACTCCCTCTGCCAGGTGCATTCCCTCGCCGTCCTGTGGGTGTCCGTCATTAGCCTATCGGTTTTGAAGCGTGCCGGTCGTGACACCGGATAAGACCGAATACCAACAGTTACCGAGACCACTGATTAGTGGTAGTAGATTTACTGCATTGGCAACTAAACGATTGCGGATTTCGTCAATACCACCTAATGACAAAATCCGCAATGACTTAGTTGCTAACCCAACATATAGCTATCGGAACGAGACCTGATATTTTTTACACGGCAAGTAAATTGTCACAATATAATCGGAACTCAAAAGCAATACATTTGACCGCTGTGAAAGGGGTATGTAGATACCTGAATTGTAATTGAAAATCAGTAGACGCCAGTTGTATGGAAAACAAAAAATTAAATTTGTAGAAAGAAAGAGAGAAAAAAAAGATCAGACAAGATCAAGTCGTGCTTTATTCGTTTTACAATTGAATATGTTTGCAGAACAGCAATGAATATTTCAGTATCAGCATTTTACAATCAATTTAAAGGTGTCTAATACAAAAATTGAAATGTAATATATCGTAATAGTAAAATAATTAAGAAATATGATAAATACAGGCATGTATGTATGAGTAACGTTTTGTATGTAAATTAATTTTTAAGAAATGAACAGGTGCTATATTTTAACTTTTCAGTTTCGACAAAAAAAATAATTCCTTTAACAAATTTTGTAGAAATTCAAATCAGAAAATAAAATAAAAATGTATACAACTTTCTATTAACTTTCGAAATCATTTTAAAAACAATTACAAATAACATATGAGTTTGTACGAATGAAAATACTTACATCAGAATCATTATCCACGCTAAACCCTTATTTATTTAGTATCAATTCAAATTTTTCTTATAGAAAAGAAATGTAACGTGAAAGTATTTAATGCAAAGAGTTTAATTAAGAATTTTCATGCTATTGACCATTCATTTGCGGACACGTTCGAACGTCCCTTGTGATAGGCTCTTCTTATTATTTTATTTACATCATTCTTAACAATATGAGTAAAACTAACATAGAAAAAATTAGTTATTCGTAAACTACTTGTAGCAGACTGCAGAACTAAAAAGATGGCAGGAAATAGTGTGAAATTAAAAATTTTGGCGGGTTTAAAAAAATGTGTTTTTTAAAAAGAAAAAATATACTTTAAGGTGCTATAACAATTATTTAAATAAACTTTTTGACGAACCTTTAGGGCACTCAACATTACTCTTACTACAAGAAATGTAATAGCAGCAAAAATATATTAAGAGCTTTATAATAGATTTAATAATAATAGTTTTAGCTAAGGGAATTATTTACCTTTGCCCCTGGTATTTTGAGAGGGCTATGAAAAAAGTACATCTGCTTCAAGAGGCTAATTAGAATACTTCCTATGATATACATTGCCACATTAAGAATTAAATACTTTCCAATCAGCTATAACCTCGGCGAGGCAGCCAGCTACGCTCGTTAAAGCTCAGAACTAAAAACGATGCGTCGCGAGTTCGAATCCTCGGCTTCAAGGCTACAAAAAAAGAACGGAAAAAACAAATTTTCTCTTACAACATTACAAACAGGCAAGCGGCCATGCCCCCTCCCTTGCTTATACTGTGAATTTACTTTCTGAGAGTAAATTTGGTTTAATAACGTGCTTGGTGTTTAAGCACCAGGGGCCCGACGATCAACTCGCACAACACTGGCCTACTGTCGGCCCGCCCGTGGAGGTTTTAGCCGGTAAGAATCCGGCACTACCTTCTGCCCAGTGTGTAGGTTAGTAAGGTGTCTATGAAGATTTCCTCCACGTAAAAAAAAAAAAAAAAAAATTTTTTTTGTAGTATGAAAGGAGAGAAATTTAACACTCCCGCAAATAAGGGTGGAACACATATATAAATGGTAAAGCACTGTCGCCTTTCGGCGGCACTTAGCAAATCTTTTTGGAAGAACCGCGGAGGGCTTCCGCTATCCTTCCGGAAAACGCAGGTGCTAATAATTTTTCCTTTTGAGCATTGGATTTCGAACAATATATTAGATGCGAATCTAGATGTTTGATTCATTGACATCATGTAATCAAAAACGAAATAGATAAAAAAATTTGATATACAACAGAATTACTGAGTAAACTTACACTATTAATTACCAAATTTCAGACTTGAACAATATAATCATAGGTAAAACTTGGATACATACTGGTGGTTAGAAAGTGGCGCCTACCGACATTCTGCATCAACTTCAATAAACATATTTCTTTGAATGATGAAATTAAAAATGTTATACGAGTAGCGATAATACCATAAACAGTTTAAAATGTAATTAGACATAGTGTTACTTACAAGCTTGTAAAAACTTTCTATTTGTAAATTGATTCGTTAATTATTTTGTTTTATTTTATTTATATTATCATATATTACTTTATTTCTTTTTATTATATTTCATGTCTTTTATTTCATTTATTTATTTTATTTCATCAACCTAATTTTTGTATGCCCTAAGAAAGCATAAAATAGTCAATGCTGTTATTGTCATTAAATATAAGAAACTATAATCTGTGAGTACACTAATTTTAAAGATTGGATTCGTTATTTACTTTAAAAACAATTTTTTTGTATTCGTTAAATATATATAAAAGCATGCCTCAAAATTCAATAACTTTATTTCTTTCTTTACATTGTAAAAAAAATCACAAAAAGACGCTGTTTTAGAACGTTGTAATTCAGGGCACCCCCATAAGGTCCAAGGGCTGTCTTCGACGAAGTACCCTAATACCAATGTGACCTAATCGCATTCTCGGGGTTACGATGTATCGTTCGATTACCTTGAAATCAGTTGTTTGAAGTTCAATAGTATGGGAACTGTTTGCATCTTGTTCTTGTAATTATAGACTGAGTATGAACAAACAATCAACAGGAAGTTACTTTATCTGCGAAAATGGCTTCATTTTCATGAAATTAGAATTTGAACATATTTAATTAAAAACTGCCCTGGTATACGAGTAGGATAAACTTCTGAATTTATTTATCTCATAAGCGATGTGTCTTCTGAAGAAATTGTATTTTTTTCATTTTTGACTTATTTTCACATGTTGTATAACTTCCTGTCGATTATTTACACCCGTCCAATCCGGAATTAACAATATTCAAGTATATATATTTGATACATTTTCAAATTTGATTTTATCGAAAACCAAGATTCTATATTTTCTTCTCATGTTTTCATAAGGAATGACCTCATCTGCATATCGATGTTATTCAGCCGGGTTTACATTTTTACGGGACTTAGAATTTTTATGAAAATTCATACTTTTGTAAATGTAATTAAGAAAATTGAACTTAAGCAGAGATTTACTTCACCCTCTAAACATCGTAACAACTATTTTATTTCAGATATTTTATTGACAAGATGATTCTAATAAAATAATCGAAAGGGACTAAAACTCGATCCTAGCTGAAGTTAACACTAGAACTACCACACCAGTGAAATTGACTGGTTTTACAATTTTATTTTAAAATTCCTACTTCATGTTATATTTTCTTTCCGCAATGATGTAATGACTTTCGCAACGATAACTAAAAGAATAATATAGTGGATTTTATTTCGTTTTTATATAATCAAACTCAAAATAATTTCGTATCGAGGCTACTTATACCAATACCAGTCAAAATGACCGGTACTTGTCAAAGTATAAAAGGATCCTGCAATCTGTTTATCGAACCCCAATTAACCAATTTCCTCGTTTTCTACAACTTCCCACACGTTTTTCAAATTTTTACCGCGTATCATTCGATATGATGATTGTTGGGTAGATGATACATTTACACTGTACATATGAATGCGTGTGTAAGCGTTAGAGGGTGTTCAGGTCTTAGTTGAGACAAGAGACTGTTGCCAGATGTTAGAAGAATCTGGAAGAGTCGGTTGAGAACAAGCGTGCGTGCAAGAAGGTTGTCGTGGTCTTCAGAGTGTAAGATATATGTATAGCTGCTGTGTGTGAAACAAAGTAAACTATTTGTATTGCCGAACGATTTTTCAAATGAAATAGAATTTTAAGATTTCAATTTCTTATTAAGCTTTTATGTTAATACGAAGATGCCATTTTATTTTTTGAAAAAAACTCTCTCGAATATTATTCTAGTTGATTTCAAAGATATCCTATTACCTTTTGGATCATTTCGTTATAGAATGTTGCAATTTTATCTTTTCTTCCATTCTTAAATATTGGCAAATGGAGGATCACACTCTTTGTTTTTTGGTTTTTGAGGCAACTATCACTAATCGCAATAAATCAAATATGCCGATCAAGAGAAATAAGAAATATCGTCGTACGATGAAATCGAATGTCCAGAAAACATTCCACGCACAAACATTCAACACACTGCCATTGTGATGTGCAAAGTTGTATTAGGTTGTCCGAAAAGTGTCTTTCTTTTACAGACACGTCTTTTACAACGACGCATGAAACCTAATCTGTCGAACGTTGTGATCTTTATTTTGCTGGAAACAAAATGGATCATACGTAATTCGATAAAATAATATAAAACGGGAAATGCTGTGCATTCATTATTTCCTTATAAAACGAAAGGAACTTTTCGGACGATCTACTACCCTAATGGGACCATACAATGTTCAAGTTGATGCAATTGTGGTTCCAAAGAATTACACAGAATTTTCACATAGCGGTTTTATGTCACCGTAACAGCATAGGTTGTCCTCAAAGAAGAGGCAACGATACCAAACAATGCTGCTCCATATCATACGGTAATTTTCTGGGTGTGAAAACCTGAACTTCGTGAAGATTTTCAGGAAAATTTTATTTATTGACACAACCAGATAATACAAAATGAGTCTGGTCTGACATAAGCAGAAAGTTCAGCGCACTATTTACAGTCAAAATTTCAAGTAATTCTTGAGAAAAATTTAGTTGACTTCAAAATTCTACGAAGACTTCGACTTGAAAATAAAGCGCTTGCGTGTCTCCTGGTTGAACAGCGCTGATCTTGTTGCATTGCTATTCTCACACTTTCAATGTCCACCTGTAGAACAAATTTTTTCATATATTCTTGCTTCTGTAACTTTTCTTGCTTTTGTAACTATCCCTTACTTTACTTTACTCTATGAGTTAATGCTAGGAAACTGAATGTACGTGTCAAGTCACGTGTATGCTTGTAAATACAAAGAAGGAAACACAATTATTTATAAGCGTATTCTACATTATTACAAAATAACAAACACAAGTCCATCAAATAAACATAAGTTCTAAAACTATACCTATATTTATGTATTATTCTACGTATATATACTCTCAATTGCAATTATACGTATAATTTATAAATATGTTTCATATATGTACAATACTTGTTTGTATATTCGCTGGTGTAAAAAATTTAAAATAGGATGAAAATAAGAAATAAAAAATTAAGTTTTCGGCTTTGTTTTTTTAATTATTGAATAGAACGATACATGGGCAGCAACTTATCTCGTACAAGTCATAGAGAAGAAGATTATGACATTTGAAGACGTAAACCATCCTGCGTGACGTTTTGTAAGAAACATCGTAGATTAAACATTATACCTGCTTACTCATTAATTTTCGAATGAATGAATTTTCGAATAGAGAGGATTAATATTTCCTCTAATTCTTTGCCTTAATAAATAATTAATAAATAATAGCAAATGTAAACAATATTTATACAAATTTCATACACACACCACGATCGTCTTTTCTGCAGGTGTTCATAAAAAAATCATATGGAAATGTCCAGACTGTTCACAAAAAGTCGGAACGAAAATAGCAATCGTTTTATATTACAATAAATATTCAATATAGCTTATATACGATATAGCATATCGGCGTAACATACATCCACTTAATTCTGAACCTGCGCTCGCGAGAACATTGAAAATGGCAACAGTGTACATGTATACTCACTATGCAAAATATAATATAAGTATAGTGTATACTAATCCAGATCCTCACTTTTACAGTGTTACGATACAATAGAAGAAACCATGATAGGGAGCACGTTCATATATTTATAGCAAAAGACATTATCAAAAAGTTAACCTTGTAGCTCTAGCTGAAAGCTACAAGAAACAGCAACAGAAATCTATTTATAGCTCTTTTGTTTCTATACCTTGTAATCCAAAACATAATTTATATTCAAGGGCACAATAATATGGATCTCTCCTTATTTCAAATTTTTTGTTTCACTAAATTCTATTTTCTTCGCAACAGCGGTCTCCAGGTCACAGATATACAAAAGTAAAGATGTAGATTTTTTCTTGAAGTAATTACTTCAACAATATTAGTACCTAGATACCTTGTCTCGGCGATATCTGACATTGGATCATGTTACACCACTCGATCGTGACGAACCGTTGTCACACGTTCAAAAGCATTAAAAAAAAAAACATAAGTAGACAAAACATTCTACATGCCACAGCCATCGAAACAATAACCAGATAATAACAGAATAGCCGTGTCTGATAGACACCCGGCGACAACCTAACCCCTCCAGAGAGACTAAACCTTAGTATAAGAACGCTCCCAAATTAGCACTCAATACCTATTTTGTTATAACTATCTGAACCGTTACTCTGTTGGATTCGTACAATAAATTTTACTATCATATCTGAAGTTCGAATTTTTACCTTACTTGTGAAACGATCGAACTACGACGCGAGGAGATCACCGGTGACCTACGTGACAAAATTGGCGACCCCTGCCAGGATCCATTCAACGCATCAAGAGGAAACTGTTAATTGATGTAGGTTTGGGGTTGATAATTAATCGATTCACACAGATTCGATTTTTCTCTATATTCTCTATATATACACTGATGGATACATTTGAAAAGGCTTTCAAGATCTAACACATAAAAACTACCTCCTTCCATCCGCAATCTAACGGATCCCTTGAACGAACACATGCTGTAGTAAATGATCTTATTCGAACTTGTACGACCGACCGACAAAACGATTACGACGAAAATTTAAAACTAATATGTATGTGATATAATATTTCAGTACACGAAACGACCGGACATACCCCATTTGAACTAACATTTGGACGACAAACTAACATGCCATCCTTGATATCACCCAACCCCAGCCTAACTAAAGAACAATTATTTAACCTCCGGAAAAATCGACATAACCAAACCATAACCAAAGCAAATTGCCGAATCAAACAAAAAGCGATATCAGAGAGATCAGATACAAAAAGTTATTAAAACACAAACGATATTCCAAGTAAAAGATAAAGTATGGGTACATAACGATCACAAAACCAACAAACTATACCACGAATGGCTAGGACCAGCAGAAATCCTTTCATCCAATCATCTATCTTATATATATTCTATCTTATATTCTATCTTATATTCCAACGGTCAAACTCAAAGAATCCACGGCAATAGACTAAAACCTTACTTCTCAGGAAGAAGACCATAACATTGATAATTCTGTGAAGGGATCATTCAAGTTAGACGACCTACCAGAGCCATATGCTTCATCGAGGTAAAGCGAAGCTAAGGGGGAATGCCACACGCTCAGAAACGGTAATAGGGTAGACGAAACATCCTGCATACCACAACCATCGAAACAATAACCAGATAGTAACAGAATAGCCGCGATGATAACCCCTCCAGAGAAACCAAACCTTAGTATAAGAACCCTCCCAAATCAGCAGTCAACACCTTTTTATTATAACACTCTGAACCGTCATTCTGCTGGATTCGTACAATAAATTTTACTATCATATCTAAAGTCCAAATTTTTTACCTTACTTGTGAAACGTTCGAACTACAACGCGAGGAGATCACCGGTGATTTGTTAATTTCGTGATTTCTTGTGTCTCCCACATGACACCGTCGAGCTTCTCGATGTATCAGAGGAATAGCACTCCTCTTCGTAAAGGTGACGAGTACACTTCGAGTATGCAATTATGTAAAGGATCTTTTTTACAATTATCGAATGTTTATTGAATTCGATAAATGGAAACACGATATAGCGATTTTGAATCTAGGAATTTGAAGCTCCGGAATCCGTTTCACTTGTTCAAAAATTGTACATTGTTAAAGTTTGGTATTTTCTATTAGATTATTCAACTTACTCCGCATGACTTTTTTTCTTTTATGCGTTGCTCGTCTTTGTTGATACTATGAGCGTAACTTGATTGTATCCAGTAGTCTTATGGAAATAGAAAAGTACAAGTAATATTGATTGGGCCACGTATACAACCTTTATTCGAAATGTTATGTGACAAGTCGATTTATATATTGATAGTGAGGCGATGTTTCGTTATTCTGAACACAATATGTGTTTAAGTAAATGATCAAATTTATCGTTTAAATGGCTATCACGTTAAAGTAAGCTATACAGTAGGTTAGAAGTACCAAATTGTAAAAACCCAAAGATTTTAAACCAATGGATTCCTATATTAGAAAGATATAGAAATATGTCGTCCCTATTTTCGTTCAATTCGTTTCAACAAGCATCATCGTACTAATAAAAAGGAATATTTGATTCCATGCGACGATGAAAAAATATTCCTGCCAGTACAATTGACATGTCAAATGCCAAGGATTAATGTTAAATCTAAATGATGTGTGAAAAAATAAATTATTGCATTAATCCATAATTGTTTGAAAGGAAATATTCTCTTTTCTTCTCTAAAAAAAAATATAGTAAACAATCAATTTCTTTTCCTTAGACAACTTACAATTAGTTTCATTATTGCTTGACTTTGTCATTCTCATATTTGTCTATCTCGGATAGAAAAGTAGATATGAAATTTTTAGTAGAACCGTACAATTAAATCGATTCATTCGAACATGTAACTCAATCGGTTCTTGTCTATGCTAGTGTGCAACTAAACAGGGCAGATCCCTAGCTTTAAATTTAAATACATAGATTCTAATTTATATACTAAATTACGATCAAGCAAAGCAGATCCCCAATTTTATAGGTTTTTATATATTCTAATCTTAATTAAACTCATCAATTGGCCGCATGGTGCAGCACTAGTCCGAAAACAATCAGGTCCATAAGCGTGAGCACTCTCATTTCCTCCCTGACCGAACTTCATCGCGTAATTTCAGTAAAGGCACAGGGCCGTGTCTTATCTTCCGATGATCCTCCTTGCTAATTTCGAGTGTCCTACGGGTTCGCAATTTCGCACATTCGTTCTCTTGTAATGAACACCTGAGTCTGGTCATTAGAATCGTTCTTAAAAGTTCCCAAGATCACTTCAGAAGTCAGTGGACGCTCGAACCGCACTTCGACTCCCCGATTCCGAAGGTATCGGCGGCTGCCAATGCCTTGTGCGGCCTGCTGCCGAACATCGGCGGTGCGAGAGTCGCGGTGCGCCGACTATACGAGGACGTCGTTCGGTCCCGAGTGATGTACGGGGCCCCGGTATGGGCAGACGATCTGATGGCGAGTCGTCGCAGCATACTGCTCCTCAGGAGAATCGTCAGGGGATACCGAACAGTGTCTCACGCATCGGCGACCGTTCTGGTCGCGTCCCCCCCGTGGGAGCTTCGGGCACTGGCGCTCAAGAGAAGATACACCCACATGAGAGTATGGGACCCGGGAGAGGACTCGACCGAGCAGGCGGCCCCAAACGACCTAGGAACCGTCGAGGAGGACGCGTGGGACCAGTGGCAATCCCAGCTGATCAACGAAGGAGGCGAACATCGAGGCGCGGAGGCGGTCCTCCCAAACGGGGAGACGCCGTGGCTTCCCACTCACCTACAGGATGACCCAGGTGCTCACGGGACACGGCGTGTTCGGCGAGTACCTGAGGAAAATCGGACAGGAGACGACGAACATCTGTCACCACTGCGGGGAGGGCAGGGACACGGTGCAGCACACGCTGGAGCTTTGTCCGGCGTGGGAACTGTCCCGCTACACCCTGCGGCACGTCATAGGCGAAAGATTGACCCCCTCGGCGATCGTAGAAGCGATGTTGAGCGGGCCACAGGAACTCGAGGCTGTCCGCCTCTTCTGCGAGCGAGTTATGGGGAGATCCCAAAAAATTTTTAATTTATTCATCATCAAATAAATATTCCTTCTGGTGTGCGTTTGCACAATGTTCAAAACAAACAACAAAGGAGCTTTAAGAAGAAAACCAACGCGAAAACTAGAAACCGGACTAGGATCCATAAAAACCTGAAATTTAAAAATTAAATTAAATCTTAGTCTAATAATAATTCTATATGGGGCACTGCCTTATATATATATACACACGCAACACAATATATATGCACGCAAACACACACACACACACACACACACACACACACACACACACACACACACACACACACACACACACACACACACACACATATATATATATATATATATATATATATATATATATATATATGTCGGGTTCACATTATGATTAAGGTTAGGGGCGTGAAGCGAATCTTCATTTGGATTGGACATTGTTATTATGCAATAGAGAAGATATTTACCAGCGCAAATACGATTATCACAGAATTTGACAAGTAACCGTGGTAATTAGATACTCGAGATGCTAGTGACAATGATCTTAGGTTCAATAACGAATCCACGGTCAACGGGATGACGAATGCGATTTGATCCACGATTCTGGTGTGACTCAACGTACTTGTCCTCAGTACAAGTAGAACTTATCTGACTGAACAGAATCTCAGCCCATGTGGAACTGCCCTTATATACTCCTCTCCGTACCTCTCTGTACCCTTTGGGTCAATCTTTGTTTTTAAGGAGAGTTATATAATTACTCCATATCTCTGTTAGATACACATCCCTCCCGTGACCGTGGCTGCGTTCAGCGACCCGTTATGTCATAAATTTCGGGCACCCATACTCGGATTAAAACATAAACAACTATTTTTTTCAGTTTTATTATTTAAGTGCAGCTATAATAAAAGTCTGGATTAAAGTATTGGGGACCTTCCCAAACATTCCAAAAGAAAAGCTTCGATGTCCTTTCATCTCCGACATATACATATACATATATATGTGTACATCAAAATTTTCGACTTTTATTGTCCTGAAAATGAAAACTAATTGCTTATGATTAGAACTATAATAATTACGATTAAGAGTTAAACAAAAAGGCAAGAGAATAAAATGAAATATATGCCATATAGAATTAACTACTACATAATATATACCTTCTACAATACCTGTATATAGCAATTCTGAAATGTGATAAAAATATGTTTAGAATTGTAGTCCCAATTGTTACGACCGTTCGCGGAGAGACGCGGTCGCGAGGAAAACGCGTCAGCGAGAGGCGTAAATTCTCGCTACGATTCGGTGAATCGACGCCGCGAAGTAGTCGTTCCCCTGTTTCGGTTAGGATAACAGAGGTGGTTGATATGAATATGACACAGTAGTAAGTTATATTTCACCGTTTATTCCACAACTTATAACGAGGATAGTTACACTGGTGCGTATGTACGAGATGAGTGACTGAGTGATCTGCGGGTGTGTATACCCGCTCGAAGGATGTTGACCGTTCGAAGGATGCAAAAACAGTACTCTTGGAAGACGATGCTGTCTCGGAGGAGAGCTAAGGATGAGTGTGTCTAGCGCACGGGACCATCGGATTTGTTGGTGCCGATGTTATTTAGGAGAGTGAGGGAATAGGCTTCGTTTTTAATTGGTTAAACGAAGGGCCTTAACCGCCCTCGAGAGAAAGTGGTTAGTGGGAGGAAAGTTGCAGCGGACGTGACAAAAACTGACTTTCCCTTGTTAAGCCGTGGTAGACAATAGTCTCTAGAAATTCCTCCGAACCAGATGTTTGTTTCGTTTGAAGGACCTTTTCTAGGAAATCTATGTGATTTATGGAAGGTCCTTGAAATCATGGAAGATACGCTGCGAGTATCCGAAGACATCTGGTTGCCATATTGCCCGCGGTGTGTGGCCTCGGCTAGGTAGAATGTTACGCGACGTAACACCAATAGTATATACAAAAAACATCAAAATCGGTGATATGGGCGAACTTCTAAATAATTACCATAAATTTTACTCAGTAATGGAAGTAAGATGGATGAAAATCGTAAAATTAATCACAACGTCAAATCTCGTCTGCATTTAATTTGTTCTTCTGTTTTTGTCGTTTCTGTAAATGAATACGCATGCAAAACAGATACATTATCGTCAGAAATATTATTCACAGCCTACCAACTATTGAAATTACTATCAAAATGAAATTTAAGTTTTATTATAACAAAAACATTATTGCGAGAAAAGTAAATTTAATGTTATATCTAAAAAGCTATTGTATATGGAGAATATATTAAAATTATTGCATCATTTTACTGATCCATTATCGTTTGAAAGGAAAGATTTTCTTTTCTTCGTTAAAAAGATATAATAAATAATTAATTTCTCTTTCAAAGGCAACTTAGTTCAATTATTGCGCGATTTTATTATTCTCATATTTGTTTATATCGAATAGAAAAGATTTCCATAGAACCATACAATGAAACAGGCTTTGATGACGTGAACCACAGCGTCACAGCATACCACGTTTTTGGTGGAACTAAATAGGTTTTTGTATATGCCAGCGTGAAACTAAATAGAACAGATTCCTAACTTTATAAGTTTTCATATATTTTAGCGTAGAATACCATCAGTACTTGGTTGCTGGGAACAATATTAGCTCGAGAACAATTAGAACTCATTTCCCCTCTGATGGTACATTGTAAAATAGTTTAGACATTAATTTTTTTAGGTTACCTTTTACTATAAGTAGTTCCATAAACAAACCTATAAAAACGGACAGAAGAGCGCGGTCCTTCAAATAATAAAGTTCAGTTTGGCGTTTAACTTAATTTCATAATATTTGTATTTTTTAATCTGTGATTTCTAAGTTTGTTTAATTCATTTTCTAATAAAAGCTCTGTTTTGGTTCTTATAGTGTTGAAGTTTTAAGCTATTGTTCCTTCATATAAATTAAAAAAAAAGTAATAGGGAAAGATTAATGCGGATAGAATTCCCACCTCCATCTTTTGGCTGATATTTCTAACATTGGATTAAGAATGTCCACTCTCACATGTGTTCTTAGCAACGACTTGAAGCAGGGAGAAGCCATTGATATGTCAGTGAGAGAAACGCTCTGATTGGGCGACCGTAACGCCCACTATCAGTTATTGCAAACTAGTTTTAAAGAAGACATCAATTTTCAATTTAGCACATGGTTAAAACGTGTTGAGATATTTTATTACACTAAAATAAGCATTTGATTTGTTAAACAAATATGTCAGTACCTAATAAAGTTTTAATGCGAAAAATTAAGAAGAAAGAAAGGAAGAAACTTGAAGTATTGAAAGAACGGGAGAAGCAAGTACAAGGTTATAAATGTAGTCATAAAATATAATTTATTATTGTTATATTATAACCTATCTTTACATAAAATTATTAGCTCTTACTGATAATCTATTTTATATTAATGGCAGGTGAAGCCCCAATTGAAAATTTGGAAGATGATATTCAAGAAAATGAGACAGATGTTATAAATGAATCGAAACGACGTCACTCACAAGAAAGTGTGCCAGTAAAAAGTAAGTTAAAATAATTATTTATTTAATTTCTACAATTTAGATTATATTTATTAATATTTTAATTTTCCTCAAAACTGAAAATAGACTGTGTTTATGTTTGTTATATTTCTAAGGTACATATAAAGTATATACAATAGTGAATGCATTGCTATGTAGAATTTAATTTGTTAACTGAAATTAATATATTAACATCTGTTAGAATCAAAACAGATTTATTCAAAGTAATTGCTTTTTATAATTTCCTAATTTTAATTTAAACCATGTCTGGAAAAAATTCTTTGATATTTAAGTAACCTTTTAATGTTCATATTCTTTACCATCTAACCATAAAAAAGTAATAACATAATAGAATAGAAAGTGTAATGTAAATAGTAAAAGAAAGTAATTCTTTCTGTAAATGTGAAATATATCATTTACAATCAGCGTAAAAATGTTCAAAGTTTAATGTTTTATCTTATTGGATGAACGAAAATAATAAATTGGATATCTCTAAAATTTGTATTGTTTTCATACTAATATCCATATAATGAAAAATATATATAATATACAAGATATGTCAAGGAGTTAATGGTAAACCTTAACAGCATGTAGTATTTACTAACACAAGCAAAAGAGTTTTAATGAACATGAATCCAAATGTCATTAGTTTTCAACTTATGGAATGTTTCCATTATTTATCTCGGTTTACATTAATCTACAACATATATTTAACATGATGGTCATTCATTTCATCACATGCTTTGACATGGTATGTGATATGCACAATCATTATTTAAATTATTTAAATTATGATTAATTATTTAAATAGTATAAAAGTAAGTTGAGAAATAATAGTAATTATTTAATATCAGACAATCCCATTGATTCCAATGAGCTTCAAGTGTGTTGTCCAAATCAACATCACGAACAATTTTTCCCTATGCATGTTACCATCGCTTGGCTTTAGTTTCCTAGATATTCGCAAGAAACCTCAAATTTACAGTACAACCATACTTCATTCTGGCATAAATGGACGCAGAGATGGCATAAAGTTTCTATGATCACAAATTTGATCATTTTATCATTGATCATGTTGTGTCCTGGAGCTTTCTTTGGATTTATGTTGAATTAAGAATAAAACCTCCAAATAAAATAATCAAAATCTTTCTTCAAAAGATCGTGCCTAGGAGGGCAGTAAATAATAGATATTGCAGACTATACCAGTCTTGAATCATAACATTAGATGCCTGGAGATAATTCTTTTTATATCATGCTTCTAATGGAGCTTATAATGTTTTATATTTGATTTTATATTAATATCTGATTTACCTGACCACTGGGATGTTGAATGTGATGTATTATAGACATTGATATTGAAGTGATTTTTGTCTGTGAAATGAGTTGCAGAAATGAGCATTATATCTATTTTGTGGCAGCCTAGGATGATTTCCAGTTTGTTTTTATGTTGAACGAATGCAATAGCATTCCCTGTAGTAATACATATCAGCTTCATTATTTTGTACTGAGCATTATTTTATTTATTACCAGTGCTAACAGAGATAATAAGTTGTTTATATGTCCTGTCTGTGTTTCAATTAATTTCTCTAATCTGCTGAAATTTTCTATAGTTCATACATTAGTAGTATGGCTATCGTTGGTATTATATCATGTAGATGTTTATTAACATAAGACTGCAAAGCGACTGAAACATGAGAAATTAAACATAGCCATATGTGCTATTTGTATATTCGAGAGTATGTGACTTTTATTTTATATATTTTTCATCTGCATAAACTTGAGTGATCTGTTTATATAGTATAAAACAACTATTTGTATGTGATATTAAAAAATTTCAAATCTAAATCTTGTTTCATCAACTCAGGCGTTTCCCTTCATAGAATGTGTTTATTGTATAACATGTAATTATTATATGTTACAGAGAAACGAAAAAAAAACGAAGATGATCAAATATCACAAGAAAACAATACTAATAGTATAGATGAAAATTGTAAGTATTTTAAGAAAATTTCACTAATCTTTTAATTACTGTAAATTTCAAAACAAAAACATTTGCTATAAGTGACATATTATTCGGAAGTTAACCATTAAAGTGCATTAAAAATATTTTTATTTAAAAAGTTTTTTTTCATACAATTTTATGGTTTATCCCCTTAAATAATCAGTACTAAATTATATTTAAGCTGTATAGTTCAATGGTATTTACAATTTTTGAACCGCATCAAATAATTTTTTGAAAAAGCTTGATATATAGAGAATTTCATTGCAGGTAATACAACTCGACATGGTTGGATTCCTTATGCAAAAATTAATCGAAAATATAGAACAGTTCATGCATTCATACCTCTACTTTGTATTAATAATTTAGTTTCATATATACAACATTAATTTATAACTATTGTATCACAATAAATGTGTTTTCCAATAGAGAGTTTTCATAACATGCTATTAGAGTTTAGTGAATGCAAAAGAGATACATGCAAATCAGTAAATTTCCATAGACAACAATACTCAAATAGACTTTATCCCTATATAAGATCTTTTTTTAGTTTCGAACAATTTTTGGTTATGTGTAATAAATTTCCTTCAAAAGACTTATTACAAATGATATTATGATATTATCTAAATATTAAATCACTTTCACGTTAATCGTATTCATTTATTTGACAAATGACTAAAGAACTGGATATGTCAATTAAAAATGTCAATACAATGAAAAAAATGATTATTATTAAATATGTTTAATATTCTTTTAGAATCTAGGAAGGAACTTTTTTATGGAGAATATCATATTTAAAGTATATGAATTCATTTAAGAGAATTAAGATCAATTCTTTTTTAATACAGAAAAATATATATATTTAAAAAATCATAATTATTGCAATTTATTATTAATTAACAGATAGATAATTCTATATGCCAGTTCTTTCCAAAAAGACAATTGGCGAAGTTTAGAAATTGTGAACATTATTACATGATACATGCTGTGTATTATATATATATGAATATTAACTTGATTTATCTTTCATTCTTGCAGTACCTGGATCTGCAATGGGTCTAACGATAGCAAATGATACAAATTTTAAGGTATTAGCAGAATCTGTTTGTGAAAATACTTTAAAAGCAATAGAAGACATGGGTTTTACAAACATGACAGAAATACAAGCAAAAGCTATTCCTCCTTTACTAGAAGGAAGAGATCTAGTGGGTTCTGCAAAAACAGGATCTGGGAAAACTTTAGCATTTTTAATACCTGCTGTTGAATTAATTTATAAATTGAAATTTATGCCTCGCAATGGTATGTTAATAATATAAATAAAATATTTGGGATGTAAATATTTCATTATATTACTATTTTTAGGCACAGGTTGTATTATTATATCTCCAACACGAGAGTTGTCTATGCAAACATTTGGAGTTTTAAAAGAACTAATGAAATATCATTACCATACATATGGTTTACTAATGGGGGGTGCTAATAGACAGACTGAAGCTCAAAAACTTGCAAAAGGAATTAATATTATCGTAGCTACCCCTGGTAGATTATTGGATCATTTACAAAATACAGCAGACTTTTTGTATAAAAATCTTCAATGTCTGGTTATTGATGAAGCTGATCGTATTTTAGATATTGGTTTTGAAGAAGAACTGAAACAAATTATTAACATTTTACCAAGTTAGTTCAATCTTTCATATTTTTGTAGCAGAAATAATGATAATGATAAAGAATATATACATATTTTATTATAGAAAAGAGACTAACAATGTTGTTCAGTGCAACACAAACCAAGCGAACGGAAATGTTAACAACTTTAGCTTTAAAAAAAGAACCAGTTTATGTTGGTGTTGATGATGATAAGGAAAAGGCAACAGTAGAAGGTTTAGAACAGGGTTATGTTGTGTGCCCCAGTGAAAAGAGATTTTTACTTTTATTTACTTTTTTAAAAAAGAACAGAAAGAAAAAGGTTATGGTTTTCTTCAGTTCGTGCATGTCAGTCAAATATCACCATGAACTACTAAATTACATTGATTTGCCAGTATTAAGCATACATGTACGGTACAGTGTGGAATACTTTCAATTATTTGACACCTAACAGTTTTATATTACATATTTCAATTATTTAATAGGGGAAACAGAAACAAACGAAGAGAACAACAACATTTTTCCAATTCTGTAACGCGTCTTCTGGTATACTCCTTTGTACTGATGTGGCTGCTCGTGGTCTTGATATACCAGCTGTTGATTGGATTGTACAATATGATCCTCCAGATGATCCTAAGGCAAATTAAATTAAATGTAACATAATGCAAACATTATTAGATTGGTAATGAATATAATAGCTAAGTGCTGTTGCAGGAATATATTCATCGTGTTGGTAGAACAGCTCGAGGAGAAGGTAGTAGCGGTCATGCGTTACTAATTTTAAGGCCAGAGGAACTTGGTTTCCTCCGTTATCTTAAACAGGCTAGAGTACCTGTAAACGAATTTGATTTTTCATGGAATAAAATTGCTGATATACAATTACAGGTAAATATACATATTTTAATTTTTAACTAAAAATTTATAGAATTGGAAATATTTTATGCAGTGTGTAAATCCATATTAAAACTTCACAAAATGAAGATAGCGAAATATAATCTCTAAATTCTATTCAATTTTGTAACAAAGTTAATTTGTAGAATTTGTCAAAACAAGAATGATTATGTTCCATTTTAGGTATATGTAGGAAGTTAATAGTTTTTGATATATTCATAATTAATGAATCATGCCTTATATTTTAAAATACACAACATGTGCATCATGGTTATTACTAATATATGGTGTCTATAGACCAAATATAAAAAATATTCTTTTTTTTCCAATTTTGACCTCATTTTTATGGTAGACTAATATATATACAATATACATATATTATATAATATATATTATTAATTAAATTAATGTATTGCAAGTTCTTCTAATACATCGAAATATATATATATATATATATATATATATATATATATATATATAGGTAATTAGAATAATATAATTAGATGTGATACATATTTGAATAATATAATAAAATAAAAAATAATATAATTATATATATATCTGTATTACTCTAAGTTTTTTTGAGTTTTCTTTTTTTAAAAGTCATGGGTAAAGGATATGTAATAATTGTGTGTGCAAACATTTTCTGTAAACTATAAAATGCAAAGACGACTAAAAATGTAAATTAACTACACGAATTGGATACCTTAAGTATCAGTTACAATATTTCAGATTAAAATAAATTGAATTTTTCTGTTATTTCCATCTACAAATATAAATCATTTTTACTCTAACATTTTGAATGCACAGAAAAAACAGAATGTGTATAACGAAAAAATGAGTTCCTTCTATATTTGTTTTACATTAAACCGTAACTTTCCATAATAAAAATTGTAAAAATTTAGAGATATCTAATAATGTATGATGCTATTAAATTTAATACTTATTATTAATTTCTGTTATTTTAAAGTAATTCTAATAATTATTTCAATATAGTTATGACTATCTACAGTGCTCTACATTAAAATAATTAAATTGTGTTTCTTCATCTGTTTTAGCTTGAAAAATTAGTTTCGAAGAATTATTTCTTAAATATGTCAGCAAAAGAAGCCTTCAAAGCATATGTGAGAGCATATGATTCTCATCATTTGAAACAAATTTTTGACATTGAGACCCTGGACTTATCGAAGGTCGCAAAATCTTTTGGGTTCGTGGTTCCACCAGCTGTGGATTTGAGTATCCTTTAAAACATAGTCTTTTATTGAGATTTCAATAATATTTGGTATTTTAATACTTCATTTGCGTATTTACTATATTCATTTACTATATGTATATGCGTACAATGCACAGAAAACTAGATTTCGATTATATAAAATGTTAAAAATGTTCTTCCTTTATTTGCTATATTTTTATAACGTGCAGAAAATTTTTCATTCTTTATACAGGGTGGTTGGTAACTGGTGATACAAGCGGAAAGGGGGTGATTCTACGCGAAAAAGAAGTCGAAAATATAGAATAGAAATTTTTCGTCTGAGGCTTTGTTTTCGAGAAAATCGACTTTGAATTTTCGCTCGGTACGCGTGCGGTACGTTATAACGGATCTCACTGTAGATCGTTGTCTCGATGGAAAAATTAAAAAAAAAATTTTTTTTATTCTATATTTTCGACTTCTTTTTTCGCGTAGAATCACCCCCTTTCCACTTGTACCACCAGTTACCAAGCACCCTGTATATTTTTGTACGGATTACATATATGTACTTGCTAGCTGCATTTATATATACAAATATTGTAGAAAAATTGCTTCCTTAACATTATTTCATTATAGAAGTGGGAATAAGTAAAAATTCCCGACCACGAAAAAAATTAGGTGGGGGTTATGGATACTCTAAATTTAAATCACGGTCTAACTTTTAAATTGATTATCTTATATAAAATGCAAAATACAATTTACCTAATTTTATGAAGAAATAAGATATATTTCATAAAACATAATTCTTTATTTACCTTTTTAAGGTATTGTACAATATGCAAGATTTGTATAAAATATTACAAAATTTATAAATAAGACATGTGTGGATATTTATTTCCTGGAACAGTTGTATTGTTTGTAAGAGTATTTTAAATGGTAACTAATGAATTATTTATGTATACTGCAATTTGTAAAACTATATAACAACTATTGCTGTATGTAATTATTTTATTATCACAGTATGAAGTATAATATAGAGCTATAGAATCCATCTAGATATATTATAATATTTTTTACAGCTGTATTAAATTAGGTTAGATTTAAATAAAGTTAACTTTTTCAAGGAAAAATTTGATTCATCCGTAAAGATCTTATTTCATGCTACACTAGCAAATATTTAATTATGCTATATTAATATTTCATTTTATTTTTTTATTTTTTGTGACTAAAAGATAAATAGCATACTAGTTAATTATGCTATGATCCATGAAACAGTTTTTAAAGTAATTACACAGAATATATTCTCAAAAAAAAGTGGTAAAACTTGTCTTGTGGCACTATAGCTTATTGATATAAAAGTAATGAAAGACTGTAAACAGATGTAAAGTATCTCACATAAATATATTGTAAAGTACTCAGCGTCACTAAAATATGGTGGCAATAAATTATATATTATGTTATTATATATAGACGGTGCTGCTTAAGTATTATAAAATAACCAATATATTCTTTTAATTATTTATATTGCCTGTCATTTCTTATAAAATAAACAACTAAAAAGAAACTATTGATGGGTGAAAAATGACAAGAGGAATACTTTATGTGTGACACCCACGCTATTTCTCAGTAGTACCATGTATGGCACATGGTGTATGACGTCAACGCTACTTTATACTAACCAATACATATGTGTAGGCGTGTTGGATATGGCACAAAAGGTAACGCTCGTGGGATAACACTAAGGCGACAGAATTTATAATCGATCGCTGTTTTTGAGTCACGTCTTTATAGATTACTATTTGTAAAATTCCTCTTCTCTCTTTTCTAGAAATAAAATTACGATATATATTTTACTTTTTCAATAAGGTGTATACGTTTTTACTTTTAACTTTTATTGTTATCGCCTATGATCCTTTAAACAATTGTAAAGAAGAATTTATTGTCAATAACATCAAATAATATATATTTCCTCCATTTAATAGATATCTATGTTTTTATTCTATACGACTTAACGTACTAAAACTTAAAATAAATTTCAAACATTTAAAAAAGCTACAAAAAAGGTTTCAATACTCAAATTTTCCACATGTAACATTATGTAATAATGTACAGAATTGGACATAGATTTACAAAAATGAACCTTTCATATTTTTCTTATTTAAAAATGGGCACATTTTTTATAAATAATTTGAATGAGCATTTTTGTACAAACTAATCAAGGACAATGTTAAAATTTCCCAATATTTAACTGATATATTATACATCTTTCAGTCCTTGTCCAAGGACTATAATAAAAATTGAAAGAAATTATTGTTTGTGAAAATTATTTTCTAAATAAAACGTTTTTTCATTATCGTTTGATTACTTCAAAAGCAAGGGAATATTTTGAACAACATAACTATTTCAAATAATTTAATCTTGCAAGTTCAAATAACTCCATCCTCCATGTGGCTGTATTTTTAGTTACATTAAATTCTATATATACTAATAGTAATAATTAGACAATAATAAAATATCAACAGAATTTAAATACTGATACGTAATGCCAAGTTTGAACAAATATATTAATCATACATTTATTTCCGTGTAAACTTGCGATATGAATGTGTACAAAAGTGTAACTTATGTTAATGTTAAGTATATTTTGTGTATTTATCACGTAGATTTAAACATTGAAGTAATGTGAACACATCGTTTGAAAATCGAGAGAATTATAGAATAAAAAAAATTATATAAAAAATACAATAAAATTTATCCATTATTCATTGTATTTATGAGCGAAATGAAATTTTCAGTATACGAAGTTCCGTTTTCAATCAAACTTATTTTGAGAACTTTTGTATATGTAACTATTGGTTATTGCATTGTGTCATTTAATAGTAGATTAAAACTTAAAACAAATGCAATTATATACAATATCGAAAATATTACCTTTACGAATTTAAAACAACCCTGTGTAACGATAATGCAAAAAAACATTGCACGATCATAAAGAACTTTAATCATAATATAAAATTTTGTTTAATTCATTCATTCACGGATTTTAACTTTTTCACTTTTATTACATTTTCAATGTTGACTTTCTTCATATCTAAAATTTCCTTAATACAAAATTTTAATACAAAATTTTGTTAAGAGAACTATAATTATTTTAAAGAAACATAATATAAACAAACATCAAGAATAAACATAGATGAGAATAGTATCAAGCAATCAAGCAATATTTTTAATTATAGCATACAGGGTATTAATTCTGAACTTTTTTTCACGCAATTGATAAATTTACGGTAGAAAAAGATAAAGTTACCTATCTTTTATATTTGCCATGGTTTACTCGTAACGACATAGCTATAACTATTTTCAAATGGATAGTTGTAGTTGTTTTTATATTATAAATATATAAAAAATGAAAGCTATGAAAGTTGGGAGAATATTTTAGAGATTTTGTATCACTGCATTTATTTTACTAATAAAGTATCTAAATATGGTTACGAAATTCTCAATAACTGCAGCGGTATCAATTCTTTTTGGATACCAAATCCAGTGAAGAGAGACATTAAATTCCTTCATGTTTATATTTCAATAAAATATAGAATATTATTGAATCATAAGTTGTTCAACCTGTTTCATTGACATATCGAAAAATAAACGTAATGTACTTCCCTATAATGTAAAAAAGATTATAGCTAACTATCGATTTAATAATATTTCTGGTGTATCGTCTTTACGTGAAAAATCATTGTGCAATATTAAAAATAGTAAAACCTTGTTCTTTTGTATTTTTCCTCGCAAATCTACTATTTATAGAAAAATCGGTAGCAACTAACAGGGTTGTTATGGTGTATATTTTAGTGGGAGTCTTACTGGAAAAGAAAAAATATATATATTTTTAAAATTTTTAACGACAAGATAAAATCACATTGGTAATTCGATCAATTGGCAGTACCCTTTCTGCAATGACTTCATACAGTGCAATGTTAATACGATGCGTAATTATATTGAATATTTGATTTCGAAAACTTGTTAAAATTAAAGGAATACGTCTCTTTTGGTAAAACTAGTGTCAAAAAGCGAAAAAATTAATAAATATTTATATTTAAATAATTACTTTTATAATTCATTGTTTTGAATTACTATATACATATGAAGCAACTAACAAAGATATGTTTGCGAGAGTAGATTATCATATAATAAAAATAACGGTAAGGTAGTTGTTATTTATATTTATATTACGATTGTTAATTAAAGAAATTTATATGTTAAGATTAATAAATTTAAAATCACGTTTCCTTTATTATCTAAAATTATCATTTTTAAAATAATGTCTATACATGAAAAATTTAATAAACCTGTTCAGGAAATGTAGTTATTTGTTAATCGGTATTACATTATTATCTCCTATGCGATACATCAATCAATGCGTAGTTCGAATCCATGATACGATACATTGCGTGGCTGCAAATTGAAAGTAGGTAGAAGCATTAATTATACATTCTAAAGTATACTGCTTCAATATTATAACGTATCTAGTTGAGCGCGTTGATACTTCGTATTATTATAATCGGAAGAGTTTTGCATATGGTAAAATAAGTCATATATTCGTGCTATATGTATATCCATTAACGTATAGCGTTAAAACATTTTTTGAGAATTCATCTAATTTTTACGCTCTCTTTTTTCTTAAATTACATTACAATATAGGAAGAGAATATTTTAATTCTTTTAAAACTTAATATATGTGTATTTTATACAATCAACGATAACTCTTTGTTACTTACAATAAAATACAATAAAATTCTTAAATAAATATTTCTACTTGATTATAATAAACAAATTTTTATTTTGTTGTTTGGCCGTTTTAGTAATAAACACGGAAGTTCTTTTAGAAGTAATTGATTTATATTTAAAATGCATAAATAACGTTGCATGAATTATATCGAAACGAATATGTATCTTTTCTGTAATAGCTTTATTGATGGTTCATACAAATTTATAGAATTCATGAAAGAACATTTTCAATAAGTTAAGCATCCAGATTAAAATACATTAATATATAATAATATGTTACATAATCAATTTCTTGTTATTTGGTTTGTAAATGAACATTATTAAACACATACCAACACTTAATACTACGCTCAAATATACTTGTTCTAAATGTCACTAATTAAACGATTAAAGAAACTATTTGATGCAGTTTATCGTCTCGAAAATTTACGTACAAAATAATTTTCAGCTGACTCTAAAATATCGAGTTAAAGTCGAAATCTATATTTAGCTTGTGGTTTATTTAAAGCATTACGTGTGTTTCGTTAGATGATCAGCTAATTTTATTGAATTTAGAAAAGTTTGTCGTAAATGGCAGGCCAGAAATAAGTTAGAGTACCAAAGAAGGTATATAAAGTTAGTAAATACAAATGTTTGATACGAAGAGAATGAGTTTCTCATTTCTCTTTCAGTAATGAGCACGTAATTAAGCGAATAAAGCCTATTCAATAGATCGGTCACATATAGATCAACGTCCTTGATTTTGGTAGTCCCTCACACAACGGCAGGATATACGAATAAACGTGTTTCGTGATGTTCCGTTAACAAAAAGAATTTCATGAAACGGAGTAGCGTCCGACTCATGAATCACAAAGATCGCAAGAGGCAGGGTATGTTAGTAGATATCTACGTCCCTGAATTATCCAACTTGTATGCGGTGATGGTATGGCGCGTACCTCACGATCACGATCAGTACTCGCGCGTACGCAGAGGCCGTATATGGTAGTGGGCGGTAGAAGCGCGCCGATAGAGGTACGCAAGACCAATACACGGACGACGCATGCGCAAAACAAGTGCTGCGCATGCGTTCAAACTCAGGAATCTACGGGTAGCTCACCGCGGCACATGCACGGATAGTGCAGTAGAGCCGAGAGTCCCGTAGCGTGTGTTTGTTTTTAATTTCGCGATCTACGATCTAACTTTTTAACCTTAACAGAATCCAACTCGTGAGAGAGGCTGTATTCTTCTTCTCTCTCTCTTTCTCCCCCTCTCTCTTTCTTTCTCCTTTCTCTCTTCCTCTCAGTGTCTAATTTTCCTGCCTTTCCCTTCCTCTATCTCTCTCTCCTTTTTCTCCTTCCCTCCTTCTTTCTTTTTCTTCCCCCTTCTCTCTTCCTCTCCTTTCCTTCTCCTCCTCTTCCTTCTCAACCCTCCTCGTCTTTCCTTTCTCCTCCGCTTCTTCTCCCTTGTTCGTAATTTCGCTCTCTCTCTTTCTCGCGCGTGCTACTTCTTTCCCTGTCCCACCTTCTATCCTCCCTGTTTCTGTCGCTCTTACATACTTCTCTCCCTCTCCTCCTCCTCCTCCACCTCCTCCTCCTCCTCCACCTCCTCCTCCTCCTCCTCCTCCTCCTCCTCCTTTACCTCCTCCTTCTCCTTCTTATACATAGTATACTGACTCCGCTATTTCTAAAAACGTAACGCAATCGTGGCGACGTATGCGAGGAGCGCGCCAGAGAAACCACGAGTGAGAAGGCGCGACGCACGAACAGCGAGTTGTATTAATTACGAGATAATTGTGCGAAAAATAAAAAGGCAAAGTGATATAATAGTGAATAATTGAAAAATCAGCGTTAACGTTGTGCAAAACCAAAACGTGAAAGGACTACTGTTGTTTTGAATCTTAATTGCAACGTCGTCTGTCTCTTGCTCGTTTACGTTTAACGATCACTTTTTCTTTCCGTTTCCCTCTCTTTGCAATACCTTTTTTGTTTTTGTATCTTTTTCTATTTTCGCGTGACCGCCATAGGAGTAATCAAGTAATTGCGATGTGTGATAATACTAACACGACGACGCAGAGTATAGCGGACTACCTGTCACAGTTACTAAAAGATCGAAAGCAGTTAGCTGCTTTCCCTAATGTCTTCATACATGTAGAGCGCCTACTAGACGAAGGTAAGCAACCATTAATCCACTAATATCTTCTGTACCTTCGGTAATGCATCATTTCACTCGCGACACGCCTTACTTTGGTTGCATGATTAACGCCCACAGCGATTCATACTTGGAGTTCGGTCCAAGCATGTTCTACATGCCTGTGAAACTTTCGCCATAGTTTCTGAGATCTTACGGATTTCGCTACGGCATTCGCGCACGCGAAAAAAATACGCAACGTCGCTTCGCGTCGTGTCGAGGAACGCTGTTCATGCCTGAGATACCGGTTCTTGTTACCTCGTAGTTTCCCATAATCGGCAACGAACTGCTCGCAAACATCGTATCTCGATCATGTGTCACGTGTTACGCGTCCCGGTCTGCTCTTCGTGTCTTCGAGCCTGCCGTTCACTTTATTTTTCCAATTTTCTACGTCGGAGCGAGAAGGACAGGAAATTAACTTATACAATGTAAGTTGATCAAAGTAACTTACAATTTCATGTGACTTACGATCCATATACATAACTGATCGATTCTACTAATCTTGACATAATTCGATTTAGTCTATTCGGCATTCCGCCAGCCTGGCTCAGAATTATTGCATACGGCTGAGGAAACAAGATATGAAATAACGGGCGGGGAAACTGTCATTCTGAAAATCAACTATACAAATCTACTAATGTCATGGATTATGGAAAATTCGTAGTACACAGTTTGCTCACGCCCGTATTTTATGTTTGCGTTTCTCTTGCTCGTTAATATGTGTTTTCTCTATAATCTGCTTCACTCGTATCAACCATTCTGGAGAATAGTTTTTCACTCTCTATTTTTAGACAGTCTTGTGCGTGCGTCACGTACGTGTATGCACTGTACACATGCAGACTTTACGACACGTTTACGGTGCTTTCAGTTTTTTTCTAGACAAGAAACGTAAATTCGTAAATTTTCATATAAAATCTAGTAAAATGTTTAATATATCGCCGCTCTATGTAGTTCTCAACTATTCTGTCTCCACTACTTTGTAAACTGAGAAAACTCAGTCTAAAGTTCATGATGTTTATATTATTGTGCGGTGTTAGGGCTTAACAGAACTGAATATTTATTGCTTTCTAACTGGAATTTTTATTGTATTATCACCAAATTGTATTCTTTATAATAATGAGACATACGTACTTATATGAATTAATCAATTCCTTGTTTTCTTGAAAAATGGAGTTAGGACTAATTACGAACCAGGGCGACGATATATTAAATTTATCTTGTGCATTGTACATTTGAGTATTATTATATGTCATTGGGAAACAAGAAAAGTTCGCAAATTAAAGTTAGTAATTCAGAAGATGAAGAAAGAGATATATGTAATATCCTGAATGCAGAAAGTTTTAAGCATCCAGTCTACATATGAATTATTTCCTATTTTTTGTTTGTAAATTGTGTCTCTAAATTCTATCATCACTTTATATGCGCGATTTTGTGATATATACTTGTTCCAATATATGAACCACTTAAAAGGGAAACTGATCAATTTGGTTTTTTGCAAATGTCAATTTTCATTATCCGGATACACGATTTACGTTCAATTCTCAAGTAGTAAATGACTTAATTTCATAAGCTCATTTTGCTCATGGGCATGGCGTAAATAATATTATCTACGCTCTAAGGCAAATTTTTAAAAATTACGTTCATAATTCTAATTGTCAACTTTCATAGTTAAACAATGTGGCTTCAAGACTATTCATATTCATATATGTATTTTTTGTTCTTTCGTACAATGTAATTTCAGAATATATATATCATATATAGGGTTTGTGTTGAAAACTTGGCATATTGTATTTTTGACTTCTCTTTAAATTACTGAAGCATGAGTCACGTGGAAATACATATAATTTAATAGCACTGTTATTACAATAAAGCACGAATTATAAAGTAAAATATATATTTTTTGTATATCTGGTTAAATTATTATTTGGTTTCTTTACGAATTAATTTATTTTAAGTACCTAAAACTTGAACAAAAACCATACTTTGGAAATAATACCTTCTAATTATGAAATATCATTTTATGAAAGAGCTGCTATTTATATATTTTCTAAAATACTTTAATATCGTTCGAAATATGTTTGTCAATATTTATTTCATGTTTTTAGCATTTTTACTATATGTGTCATTTTGCTATGTATACGCAAACATATTCGCAGTGAATCTAATTGAATAATTTAATACACAAGAAATCATAAAATGATTTTTCTATCGCGACTTATTGTCAGTAGTAAAATTATACTTAATAGGAGCATTTAACTCTCGGAAGGGAAATACATAACCTATATCTAAAGAGCATATTATTACTGCATCGAAACAATCACTTACTATATATGTATTTATGGTTAAAGGGTATATATATTTATTTTTATACTATAATTATATAATAATTATGTAATTGGTAATATTCGTATTTATTTAACACAACTCATAATGATTAGTGTTTAAAAGTAACTTTGTAAATAATAGTTCTGGTAGTGTCTACAATCATAGATTCCTATTATTTGTGATTGTAACTTGTATTTGCATTTGTAAATAACAGATACATAGTTACTTCGTAGTATGTGATTTACATATAGAAAAATAATAAATTTAAAAGTAATTTTTGTCATTTTTGCAACTAAATACGTGTTATTTTAATAACTATAATAAAGTTCTAAATGTATTATTTTAGTAACTATAACAAATAAATGTATGCATAGATTTTTTTACTCAATATTTGGAAAATCAGGTGAAAGCTTCTCTGTTATTTTTGATTTGCTTGAAAATAACATTATTTAAAGCGTATGTGCATTTTAGTCGTCTATACTGTTTCACAGGAAATGTGTCAAATGACGTTTACGACAAGAACCGGTTTTGCGAAAGCTCTCTGATCTCGCGCATTCCTACAAGGATATAGTCCTGTTGATGCAAAGAAATTCATTTTATTCTTCTCTTCTTCGATTAAATTTAGTATGATATTTCATTGATTAATGTTCAAAATTCAGTTTTATGCATTTCTTATTCCTTATATTGATTTATACTTCATACATATCTTAAGTATTATACGAGTATATCAATTCATAAACGAGAAACCTTTCGTCGATAATTTTGTTCAGATATTGTGCTTGTCATATAAGTATACTCGTTATGTTAACTAAATTATATTATTAAAAACAAATCGACACACAGCGCCTTGCTAACAGCCTCAGAATATTAGAGCCTTTAGCAAAAATTAGGATATTATATATCCTTATATTATTATATATTGTCTTGTTTTAACACAAGAAGTTATCGCTAATATCTTTGACAGTTGGTGCGACTTTAAGTAATACAACATCAACTCCAATTAACAGGATTAGAAAATCTGGTAATACGTACATGATTTTGACGCATCTATCTGTGCTCTGGTGTACGACGCCTTCAGACGAAAGTACGGTTTGCATTGCACGCAGTTAGTCTTCTGTTACATTCTAAACGATCTTTTCGACAAGGATTTTAACGTATACGGAGCTTCTTTCCGACCTAAACTTCTCTTGCCTGTTAAAAGTTGAACTAGCTTACAATTGAGGACGGACATGTAGTATTAAACGTAGTGAAAGAAAATTAGCGAAAAACTGAAGAGAACAAACATGTCATAACACGTTATGATGTAGACCTGGAGTCTCTGCACAATGTTGTTCATCGTAATGCATAGTTCATGATGGCTCAACCGTATTGCAATCGTGTTCGAAAGATCTATTTCGAACACGACGTAGCAAGTTTTCTCGGTGACCTAGTGGCGTGAATAGAACTCGTTGTCAAGCGCGTCCTTTCGAAACTGTCTAGCGAAAACTTGGACAGACACGAGGTCTAGTTTTCTTCTGCTACTAGGTCGTTGTGCTTAATCATTTCAAATGGAAACGTATGAAATCATACACGGTCTCAAATATAATAGATTGATTAGTGTCGTATCACATCTCACGGAACAATTCATACATACTTCAAGGAAATCGAGCTTTTCCTATCTATATGTATACTGATAATCTCATTTAGATCAAACATATCTATCTAGATTTTAATGAAGTATGTAAGCCAGATATAAACATTAAAACAATGCATTAAGAATAATTTCTTTAATCTTCATTTGCTTTTTGTTCATTTTTAAGTAACGATTTAATTTCAGTAATGATTATAAAGGGCACTGCTATATTTTGCTATTGCATCTTCGATCAATATCTTTTCGCGTAAAATACATTCACATAAAACTTTTCAAGCAAGTGAGAAGCGATAGTTTTAGAGATTAACAATGGTGTGTACTTACATATATTGAGGTCGATTATACCAATAATATTTTCATATTTTTGGAACTTTTGTTCCGTTTAAAGCTTGTCGATAAGTAAGCTTCCAGTAAACTTACATATTTCACATTCTCATTTTCACTATTCGTTCTCTCCGGTAACTGTTTCCCTGTTATTCAATTTCTTGCTTGCACTTGACCTGATCTGTTTACAAGTATTCAAAACATTAAAACACGACCATAATCTGCCAGAATATGTTACAAATGTAAATAGTCTACTTATATGTATTTCTAAGGACTGCTACTACTAACAATTACTAAATGTAGTAGTGAAGAACTTCCAATGTTTTCAATAAATTTATTAAAGAATTTATTACATCCTAATTTATGTTTAACTTTTTGTGTAATGAAATTTTATGAAATTGTCCTTATATTTGACCAAATTTTTTTTTGTTTGCGGCTTGCATAGTACCTATATTTGCGCTCATTACTATTAATGAAATTGACATAAAGTTTAACGAATAACACTGTAATATCCGGTTGATTTGATTTTCAATATGCATAGATTTTTGGTATAATCTAAATAAATAGGTATATGTGTAATGTTTCCAAGGTTGATATACGACATTTATACTTATTCGATTAAATAAACTTTAGAAATTGTTTCCATATATTCACAAAAATTATATTCTTTTCGCTATAAAAATACAACTGGTGAAATCAGTAACTAGAATTGATATTTATGTGTTACTATTTTTATTCAAAAATATCTAAATTATTTCTCCTGACTTTAACCGAACGAACAAATATATAAGTATGTATATACATATACTTAATTTTGTGCGTATAGTGAATTTGCAGTATGTGACAAGTTATTAATTAGCTTTTAATGAAAAAGACGCTGAAACGATGGTTTGTACGTAAAAATAAAAATACATACACGAGCAAGTACAATTTCTCGTAAACACATCCAATGAGAAAGATGGAGAGAAAGAGTGTATGTGTGTGTGTGTGTTATTAGTCGACAAAAGGGAAGTAAGGTGGGTAAAGAAGAAACGATTTCCTCGAAAGCAGAGAACCACGTGTTTATACTTTCTTCGTTTCCCTTTGATAATCTTAGCATGTTGAATGGCAAATGTTCGTACTCGCAGCTATCACTAGAGTATCAGAAGATAATTGCAAAGACTCTACTCTTCTTTTCTTTTCTGATTGTTTTCTTTAGTATGTCGTAATGATAAGTAGCAAGGCGACAGCAGCAATAGCGACAGCAGTGGTTGCAAAGGCGGTAGCGGCCGCATTCCTTCTTTCTTCTTTGTTCCTCTTTACTTCTCTTCCTTTTACTTCAGCGAAGAGGTTACACATACCCGTTAGCGATCGCGGTCGATATCGTACGTAGGCACAGTTTACATAAATACTTACCGAAACGGAAAGATATTATTATTTTTTCCACTGATATATTTAATCCCGTTCATTCTTAACTTCTTCTAATGTCGTTGGATTACCTAAATACTTAAGGTTTTCGACCGTAATAGCGATTTACATTTAAATAAATTTTATCTGATACGATAACCACTTTATAATGTGGAGATTTCAAGTGTACCACGCGCTTAATGTCAACAGTACATAAGATCGTAATCATTTGATAACAAGTTGTTGTGATAAATCTTCGATAACTGTTAGTGAAGTATTAAATTACAAGTGGTGGATCTATATAATATATTAAATGACGATTAGCAAACTTATATAGTTTACATATAGATATGTACGTTGTACTACACTAATGCGTTTTAGATCATTCTAACAAGTTATGATCGGTTTTAATATTATCGATACAGAACAAAAGCTTAAATCAATATAGAATCATAATACTTTTTTTATAAATGAATATAACTAAGTTTAATATTTTGTAATATTTAGAAAGGTACTATTTCTTTATGATCGACATTTACTTTTTAAAATACGCCTTAAATGAGTGAAATTTTATTCGTAATATGTTGTACGTAATTAGAAAATTTTATACAAAAATCCTTCAGCGAACGCCGAATATTATTTTAAACGTAAGAATATGAATGTAAAATTATAATCAGATAATCAGAAAATTCCTACAATTAATTTGAATATTAACAATTAAATGATATGTAATATGAGAGTTGAACTTAGACTGCACCCAAAATAAAAGTAGAATTTTTATTTTTTCTTTCATATACATAGGTATATAAGTGCAATATCTTTTCCAAGTAGCTATATCATTATATCTTTCTATAATATTCCCTTCTAAACGTCATTATACTTATTCGACTTAATTAATTTCTCTTTTTAATGTTATCTCATTGTTATTATAAATAAGATGAACAATTTTCTGATTTTTTAATTTTTCGAGAAACATATTTATTTTACGTAAATATAGGATGAAAATTGTTTGCTTAACGTGAACATTAAATTCTTCCAAATTACTTGAAACCATGAACGAGATTTAAGATATGTTAAACATAAGAATTTTTTATAATATTAAAATTTAATACATAAGTACATATTTTAAATTTAATCATTAAGTATATCTATACTCCTTATCTGAATGTACGAATGCGGATAATAGTTATTTCATTAAACATTACAAATATTTTTTTTCAGATTCATTCATTTAGAAAGTCATTATAAACATGAGTATAATATCTGAAAACATTAATGCAATTCTATCTATAAGAGTGTATTGTATTGTGAATGAAATTACTATTAAAATGTAGTGGATTGAGTAGTGCAGTGAAAATTGAAAGTACATATATCTGACATTCTATGTCTATATACATATTTATAGATGCATATCGAGAATTACATGCGTATTTCGTATGCAGAAATTAATAGATTTGAATGTTCAAAATTAAAAAAAATGTATTGTATGAATAAATAGTTATTATGTTCAAAGTTTCGTATATTAGTTCATTTAAGAAACAAGTTGAGATATTGACGATAAGAAAGGAATAATATATAGATAACTATATTTTTCATAAACTTTTAAAACAATTTAATCTATTACAGATAATATGTATTTTATTCAAATATTATTCATGACCGTACCAGCATACCTGTCGTAATTTAGTAACTTGTTTACTTCTTTTATTGTAATGGAATTATTATTATTCTAATATTAATTATGACTATTAATTATGTTTTATTTCATTATTATTGTTATATTTATTTATTTAGCTATTTATTGTTGCATCGTCGATAATAATAATCAACGTTTCTTCAAAGTATTGTTTGCACTTCGTCTTTTGTTTCCTTTCTTTGTAGTTGCTTTTAAATAATCTGTTTCTACATTCTTACACATATAAGAGAAGGTTACCTTTTTAAATTTTATTAAATCCCTCGCAGTAGCTGTTCCACTAAGCAAAGACGTTTCTCCGTTTCTAAATAAGGAAATGTCTACGCGCCCCCACTTTTGCAGTCCTCACCGTGGTCGACCTGTCATGTCGTCATTTCGTCTATGTCTATGCCTATGTCGTGGAGACCAGACCACCGTATACGTTCTTACGCACGTATATATAATATATAGGCTGTTCCGTAAGCTTGCCATATATAGATTCCTCAAGTATCTGTGAATGTAGCGTACATTGTACACATACGGTGATACGTTTATCATGCACATAGCTATCGGTCTATCAGCTTTTTTAATCAACAATTATCCATATTGAATGCGTATTTATGCGTTTCTATTTAGTGATCTTCATTTGTTATTACTATTAATTAATATATTAAATTTCTAGAATATAATAAACTCATATTAGATACTAGAAATATAAACCTGGTTAATTTTTCTATTCATGTTAATAAATATTCATTAAAAATGAAATCTTTGGTTGCAAGAATATTCAATTATATACATATATACTATGCATATAATAATTGTTAGGTAACATATAAAAATGTGATAATTTCTTAATGAAAGTAATATACGTACAATAAAATTTTGATATTTTCCTGGCTATTATGCATTTGAGTTCATTGTCAGTAGCGTTTATATGAGTGCGTTTATATTATATAAACGCTTTTAAAAATTATAATGAAAAACTTGCTGTTTGTTTTTAAAATTAACAAAAGATACCTATAGAATATGTCTAGATACAGAACATACCAATTAATAATACAATATAACAAATGGTATAATATTTTGTGAATCTTTGATAAGTGAATGTTTGATAGTGATTTAGTATATTGATTGATTAATTTAATATTGATAATACATAATAGTGATTCAATGTTGACTGATTCAGTATTGATAATAATATATGGTAATGATTCAATGAAATTTGTTAATAAAATCTTTATTGATAAGAGCATTAATGAAACTTTCAAACTATCAAATTGATTAAATTTATTTTTGTTCCTATGTATCTGTTTTACATTACATAACTTTTCGTTCATTAGATTTCGTTAATTATACAAATCTTTTTAACTACATATAATAAATAAATAAACGCCGACTGTAATTAATTGATGCACCTGCGATTAATCGGTCAATAGAATAAACTATGCTGAATAAATTTAGTTTGTGATATACGATTTATAGGTTGATACGGTATATCGATATAGGTTAGCGTTATTTTAAAATGCGTTAGTACGTACGTGCAAAGAAATAATGAATAGAATGATGGGACGGAGATTTAGACAAAAGAAAAATATCATGAAACCCTTAACAGTGGCCCTTGGGAACACATAGGGGCCGATGACCGGATTGACCTGCAGTTCGCTTCATGCCGCATGGCATCCACCAACGGGCTCGTGCCACTTCGTCTTCGTTCCATTCTCGTCATTCTCCGTCTCTCTTCTGTTATTTTGCTCCCTCGTTCCTTCACTTGTTCGTTTGCTCACTCGTGTGAATTTAGTCTTTAACCTTCTTCTTATTTTTTCTCTTCTCCTGCTTCTTCTTCTATTTCTTTTTCCTCCTGCTTTCTTCCATTCTTTGGGTTGATTTGTGTTATATTTTTGTTTCAAAAAGGAAAAATCTCGTATTTTTCAAGCGGTGCAATTGTCATCTCTTAATTTTTCTGTTTCGTTCGAATATCAATTCGCTCAATTATGTCCCCCGTTCCCTTTAACCTTCTTTTTTCACTCCCACAATTTTCGTTCTTTATCATTCTTGAGTATTTTTTACTCTCCTTCCCCCCGTTTTACTCACTCTCCACCCTTCTTGCGCATATCCTCGTTGGTATCCACCATCCGCCCCCCTCCATTCGATTCGAGTCTCTTACTTTAAGCTTCGAAAAGTAGGTAGGGTGAAAGGAATTCTCTACCGTCTCCGTTTCCAAGCGGCACTCTTCGCTCTTCTCTTCGTCAATCTTTCTGCTTGCCTTGAGTTGGGCGTGCACTCACACACGTTTACTTGGGTCATTATACCAAACCGTATATTCCCGTACTGTACTCAGTCTTAGTCGGTCATCTTCGCCTCGAGTTAAAGCAAAGCAGGTTCAACATCTATAGTTGTTGAAACTTCGAGACGTCAGTGTGATTCTCATATCATATATATATATATATGCATTTAAAATGAATTGTTTAAATTTTTATTACAAACCCAGATAAAAATCTTGAAAACAATGATTTTTACGTGTTTCTTCGCGATTTCGGCCAATTGCAATTTTTTTCGACAATTTTTTTTATGTCATCTAGTAAACTAATTCTAATTTAATTTCTGAAAAAAAAGAAAGGCTATACGCGAAAAATCTGCATTGTCCATCAATTTATTTTGGTATATAAGATAGCCTGTAGTCAGTAACCCACTTCTATTGGGAATTAGTCAAATAATATTTGACAAATTTCCAAATTTAATTTTCTTAAAAATGAAACCCACAGCACAGTTTCATCCTTCTTAAATTCCGTCTTATTTTGTGTCATAGAATCACCCTGATTCCATTTGTAATCTGTACTATGATTTCTAGATTAACTTGTGCAAAATTCATATTGTATATAGTGTGAAGAAATTGTTTTCTCTATTTTTCTCTATATTTTATTCATATATAAAATGTATTCCTTTTAGAAGTAGACTAACATGAGATATAAAATTTTATTAATTCTATACTATGAAAATATTAAATAGAAATGATTAGAGGTTATTAGAAATTCTTAAAAATTAAATGAAAAGCAATAAATACTAACGATAAATACAAGTTAAATATTCGAAAATCTGGGAAATGAAAGTAAGAGAATAAAGTGGTAGTCGGTAATCATAGTAATCAAATTTTCGACTTTTCGTGGTGAAAATATACATTTGTGCCAGTTCATTCAATTTGCATTTAAGATTAATTTATATTAATATTATTTTTATACAACATAAATTAATATAGTTTTTTATATAGACGTAAAAGAAATATTTATGTATATGTATGTTTAATTTAATCATGTAAAAGATAATGTAATATCCAGATGCTTTTAGCATGATTCAATACTGAAATGTGATAATAATCAGTAAAATATTTTTGAAAATACATTTCTTCTTGCTGGTTTATATTCTATAAATTATTAACAATATTGTATCGTTAGTATGTTTTTAATTAAAGAAAGTGCGTGCTTTTCTCATATCTGTATTAATAAAGATATTTATATTATTATTGTGTATATTATTATGTATATTTGTTGCAAAATTTATATTTATGTATCTATTTTAACTTCTATGAATAGTAAGAAACTAAATTGTGTTATTAGTGTAACGTTTGTACAAAGACAGTGTGAATAAAAGAGCTAGAAAACTTGACTTCTTCCAAATTGACGTAAATCAATGCAGTAGCATTTGTTAATACTGTTATTAATAGATAAACTGCATTCAAATTATATAATAGTTGTAACATTCTTGCCCTGAAAGATGTTAACCGTATGAGATAAGATATCTGAAATCGAAATATGAAATACTTTGTCATTATTAAGACATTTAATGCAAAGAAGTAAATATTAAGGGAAATACAATATACTTTATGGTATGAAGAATTTTATGAAATATTTCGTGTGAAACTTGTGTAATAAAATATGTACATTTTCAAGAAAAAGCTCTTTCATATAAACGAAAGAAGTTTAATAAAATAGATTTTATTTTATATTTTCGATTTATTAATTATGAAATCTTGAAGCAAAACGTGTCTGAAATATTAGTAGATTACCTTTTTGTAGCTAGTGAAATAAACAAAATTTCTATACTTAACCCTTAAAAAATCTCAAATAGTTTTCACACAAGGAGATTACATCTTGAATGAACTTTTTGGACAAAAGAAAATTTAGAGTAGATGGAGTGGATCATTAATGTAATCAAATGCTAAAATATTACACGCTAATGGATACCCGTTTAAAAATTGTGATGTGTATCCTTTATTGAGTTAAACTAACATAGTTCTTTAATTGTTATCGCGATAAATAGATAAGTAGTGTGTACAATAGTATTTAGGATTCCGGTTTGAATCTTGCTAGGTAAGAATCTTTTTTCTATTTTCTTTTTCGTTATTGAAGTTGTATATTTTTGACGTATCATAATAAAAATGATTTAATTTCGGATTCATCATTTAAACATATGAAATAATAATATTAAATTTAATAGTTGACAGAAAATGACAGAAAATATATATGTAACTTTAACCTTTCATGAAATAATTTCGTTTGTTTTCATTTATACGCATGCACGTAAGAAAAACATAAACGAGGAAGTACTGCGTTGTGTTTCCTTATCTTCCATACGATAAATTTTGGAATATTAAAGTTAAGATATCTTTTAAATTAATCTTTCTTTGATCCAAATACTTTGAAATTTTTTGTAGAGAATTAAAAAATGCATCGAATGGTGCATAAAAAGATTTACAGTTCCGCTTAAAAAAAGATAGGGGTGACCTCCAAATGTTTGAAACGTCTCCGCTTTCAGAGAAGACATATGTACCATCTGATGCATCACTTGAAAGTCGAAACTATTTAATTTCTCCTAATGAAATTTTTTTCGAAGTTTAATTATTTCCTTGCTTTTCATGCTTCAAAGTATGCTACACATACTTGTTACATGTACAATATAATAATAAAATATAATGCAGAGAATGAAAATTCTGATTTAATTTCCATTTTATAAAAAATAAAAAATAAAAATAACGTCTCAAATATTTCTTTAAAAACTCTATCTGTAGCAGAATAATATACGTATACATTGGCTACAATTTTATTAAGGTTAATGATATTTGCGTACTATGATCTCTGATGTACTTGAAATATTATATTCTGGAAAAGTAAAAGGTTGAAAGGTTAAAAATATATGTAACAAAGGTTCTATTCTATTGATTAATTATCAATTATTGATAAATGATAAATAATAATATCGTCAATTATTGATAAAAAATATTAAATGATTTTCTAGTGATCATGAATTGCGTGCTATTTGTTAAATAAGTTTATAAATTAAATTTACCCGTGTTCCATGTTACAGTTTTCAATAATAGAATTTAACTATCGTATATTTTAAACATGTTGTGACATCATTTTATGGGGAAGGGTTAATAATATTGTTATTCTTATATTCCAGCTAAGTATGTAGATAATGTAAATAGTACGCGAAATGTATTTTTCTACATTATTTTTAGCGTTATACTTGTATGTTTGTAAGGCTTGTGTTAGAAATCATAGTTTAGTGTTGGTATAAAATTTCTTGGACAGTGACTTATAAATATATCCTTGTGACTCACTATGTGAAAATAAGTTGTGAATTGCTTAAGAAACTTGGCTACTAAGATATAACTTCAATACATGTGACATTGATTTAAAATCTGTATTTATAACGCACTATTGTGTTAATTCCAGAATTAATTTGTTGAAATCGATGAACAACATAGTGATAATACAAAATTAATATAACATCTATACAATATTTATCAATCGTTTTCAATTTGTTGTTCTTTAATTAACAATACGATTGGGTTATATTGATCTCTTATGATTAGTTACATAATGTTTGCTCTTAATTACCCGAACAATAATACAAATATTTAATAAACACAATTCTGTGTTTCAGTTGTCAACAAGATAGGTATTCCTTTTTTGTCATTTATTTATTTATGCTCATTTTGTGTGTTTGTGAATTAACTTTTTTTATACTTTGTGATATTTCTTTTTATTTTTTTCAGATCAAGTTTTTATCTTTTATTTGAGCTTAACTTAAATCATAACTTAAATATCATAAATATTATCACAAATTTTATACTACGCAATTGATAATTATACAATATTTTGTTAATAATATTTTATTAATTACGTAATATAAATAAAGGAAGCATTCTTTGCGCTCTCTTCAGTATTGTTTTTTTTTAAGTTAATACTAATGACTAGTGATTTATCAAAAATAAATATTGTTGAACATGTACGTACATGCATATTTTTGAAATATTCAGTTTTCAAGCGATCCTATTTTATAGATTGCACCACTATGTTTATTTAATGAAAAACTAATCTAGAGAGAGGGTCTGCTATATAATAAATTTCTAAACTCTCGGAACACACACTCGAATTATGTAAAATTACTTGTATCTATATTATGTCGATATGCAAATGGAATCTAAAAGCTTAATTATTGATTTGATTTGCGGCGCTATATAAAATGATATATAATCGCCTTTTTATTCTTTCAATAAGATCATAATTACCCTTAGATTAACTATATAGTTTGAAATACTATTAAATAATTATTACCACCAATAAGTGTTAGTGTATCTATTGGATGAAAAGCAAGGTTACGAAACTAAATGATTTTATTGAACTATGAAAATTGAAATTCGATGAAATTTTAGGTGCACAGTTTCTAGCAAGAGTAATAGTAGCTTTCATAGCATATAAAATATTATATTATATACATGAGTACAATACGTATATTATAGGACACGAAGTGTAATAAAATATTTTATTATTGTTATTAAATTTCGAGACGATTGCCGAAGTTCATTGAAATGTTTGGAAGTTGTGTCATTGTAATTACAAGTACCATTGTAACGAATTAAATTATTTTTCTTATTGTAAATTAACGAGAAGGTTTGTCTCCTCAAAACGCCATTGTCTTTTTCAACCGGTTGATCTGTGTCATGGATCGTAGTCTTGATGATTACGCCATCGATGATGTCATAGACGCTGCACCTAACCAATACCAACATCGATTCAGCATCACCACCTACGCTACACTTAGATAGATTTTTATTCTCACAGGTAATGAGCATTCATACTTCCCAGGTCTATATCGTCTTGGAATTTTACTTTAGCGTTTTCCCTCGTTTGGAGTTTGATTCCAAAAACAATGATTCATCGTTTGAAAATAATTGTGATTTGTATTTGCAAAATATGACTACAGTGTTCAGCAATATGACAGACAGTGAATAAAATTTTATAAAAAAATATTTCTTTTAATTAACATTCAACGTATTTCCGATTTAGCTTTGTACAATATTCTTGTTTTATAACAATCTCAATGTACATACATATGTATGTATACGTATGTATGTATATCAATACGCATTTCTGTGAGTCACAAGATGTTTCTACGAATGAAATTAACTAATTGACTCGCGATATGAGTCAAATATATATGTGTTTAAAGTTATTATTCAAACCAAAAATATTGTTTACGTCAGATAAAGTTTGTTCTAGATTTCTTCTGATTTTAGATAAGGAAAGAGGTGCAATATCGTAGCATGTGAAAGTTTAAATTAACATATAGTACTCGTTTCTTGTTTAATTGAAAATTTCGTTTCTGAATAATTACTGAAAGCAAAACAAAACAAATGTAATGGAAAACAGGAAGGTAAGAAAGCTACGAGAATACAATACAGCTGATGTCAGCTGTAATGAGCAATGTTGCTAAAAGTGGATATGATGCTGCGTTCTTTCGCTCGTGTGTTCTATCCTCTCTTTTCATTTACACTCTTATATCTGCGCACGCATGCGTAATACGTACTGTGGTAACATATACATACATGCATGCATATGTATATCTATACTCATAACTGTGTAGTCAGTGATACTTAAAAGTAGGTAGAACTGGAAACAAGTTTAAAAATATTGCTTATAGTAAAAAAGAGGCGGAACATACCGCTTTCTACATTTTGCATTTCCACTTAATTCACTTTTTCTTCAGTTGTCCTTAAAATCGTGTATTATTTATAAATAGGCAAAATTTGTTAACTTGATAAAGCTACAACTATAATACAATTATAAGTAGGCATTAATATTTTTATATAATACACACCTATAAATAATGATATATCTATGCACCATTTTATTTTACGATCTCTTGCCATTTTTCGTAATTTATTTATTCTTTTATTGTAAAACTTTTCGTCCTTCTCATTCGAAAATTCAGACACGCGCATCCTTGGACATTTTATGTTTTTGAAAAATCTTCAATTATGGAAATTTTCCAATGTGCAAAATTAAGGTTAGGTAAATATGGTAAGTGGGGTAACACCCACCACTTTTATGTATTTTTAACAAACGATTGCATATTGAATCGCATATTCAAATGCTGTCTAGCAAATTCCTTTTGATTATCACATGCAGAACCCAGATATCATTATTTAATTGTCATTCCAAGTTTATTTAAATGTTATAAAATTGATTTCTTTAAAATATTTAAGTATCTAGTTGAGTATCTTAGGTTTCATTCACTTAATATGGTTATTTACCAATATTAATCTTCATTGAGCTGCCACTTCTTCCTTATCTTCCAGATCAAAATCTCCACTATTAAATCTTTTAATCCATTTTTTAGTGGTATGCTTATCGATATTATCATCAGCGTACATATCATACATTTTCTTTTTATTTTTTCTACATTAATTCGTCGCATTAATTCATTTTTGCATCCATTGTAATCATTTTCGCATTTAATTCCGGAAATGGATATTGCATTGGTTCATGTTCAAGAAGATTTTTACTTTATACAAAACTGAAGGAGAACTGTCTAACGCTGTATAAGTAGATGAAATACTCTTAAGGCTGGATCAGGCACGGCCAGTAATTTAATCTAGTAAAATAGTAAGTAAAGCCGAATCATGTTGAATTGGAGGATCATGGCGGATGAAACAAGAATAAAACTAAAGCGACCTGTTTCGATAGATCATTTGCTTTGATATTGATTATCCAGAGTGAAAGAATATAAATTCCGTTTCACTTACTACTTAACGAAACTGACCATATCTGAACCAACCTCTACACTTTAGACCGCCTTTAACTTGTTTTGATATCTATACATGTTTAACATTTATCCAGCTAGTAAGTATGCACGTATAATGGATAAGCAATAGTAAGCATCTATTACTAGCATGTAGCTAGTAAGTATGCGTATAATGTATAAGCAGTAGTTTGATATGACACTTCTCGAAATATGTACGCGGTTGTGACGAACGAACCTATTATTCAATTTAGTATTTTAATATGAGAAATGCTTTTAACTTTGTTATTAATTAGTTCCATATTTGCAAACCCTTGAATTGTAAGGAAATGCTATTCTATTATTTTCATTGCGATAATATTTTTAAGGTTTCGAACATATAAATCATCTAATATAATACAAGCAAGGTTCTAAATATTTCGTGAAAAAATACTAAAAATATATACATATTATGTGCATGTACATATATATGTGCATATTGTTATAAAAATAAATTGATATTATATATAAATTGATATATCAAATATTTTTGTTCAACGATATTGTTTCTATAATCAAAAATTATTGAATATCGAAATGCACAGGTGGATAAAAAAGGGTTTAAAAAGTAATCAGCAGGTAAAAACATCATAATTTTACAAAGTGGAATTATGATTGACGAGGGCACTGATTAAAAATAAAGATAGGATGTAATACATCTTATAGGATAGATGATTGTTAGGCATGCGGTAAAAAATGTTTAATATAAAAGTTATTAATGTTCATACACATATACAAATGCCAACTCAAAAATTTTTTTTCTCCGCCACTATATATATAAATACATAAGTACATCCATTATTTTATTCACTATAAAATTCTCCTATGTGTATCGCATTTATCTTAGTAAGATAGTTCAGGAAATTGAAATTTAATCGTTTTAAAAACTTACACACATGTCTACATACATACGACTAAATGATTTTATAATTGTCTAATTTTATTCGTCTTTTCATATCACATCTACTCTTCATCACAAAACTAATGTCAATTTACGTGATGAAAGAGTTGTAGATATGATGTTCATCTGTTACGAATGTTCATTAGAGATGATATGTATAATTACAAACTGACTGATTTTATTTATGGTTCTGCATTTCGGTTCTTTTTTTTTTCCAGGTTAATAGTACACTGTACTCGACGAATTATTTTAATTAAAATTGGAACTAAAAATATGTACATGCATCTCTATCTTTGTTGCAGAAATCGCAAAAGTGCGGGCAAGTCTTTTCCAGATTAGTGGCGTCAAAAAGGAGCCACTAGTTCTACCGGAACCAGAGGGCGATATCACAACGCTTACGGAAAAAGTTTATGTACCTGTTAAAGAACATCCAGATGTAAGTATTTCTTATTTATATCGCTATATTATCTTAGATAACAATTTATTGTCTTATAATTAGCGTATGAGTTTTTATTGAAGTATGTACTATTATTAGAGTTGTGACATTGTAACATCTAACTAGATAGCTTAGAATTTACCAATGAAAAGTTTTAATAACATTACATATTCAACTAAATATTTATTCACATGCATCACCATTATTAACATGTCTATTTTAAGAATTTTAATTTCTAATATCATTTTATAATAGAAGTCTATGTTTTATATATAATGAATAATAAATAATTTAAACGTAAAAGATCATTCCATTGTAATATAGTGTATAGGAATGTAACAAATTACTACAAAAATTGAAAGTTGTACTTCCTTCAGTAAAGATCCTTCAGTAATTCCAATCTTATTTGGAATATTAGCAGCAATATACATATCTACTTAAGAAACAACTTTAATACGTTTCGTAGAGATGAAGAAAGTTTGTGTAAATTTTTTCTTTTAAAACATACTCGCTTTCAACATCTTTTTTTTAGACAGGTATTAAATAAAATTCTAAAAATGATTTCTTTTTGGCGACATTGCTTACGCAACTTTATATGAGTCATATTTTACTTTATCTCTATAGAAAATCTTTAAAAAGTCCATGGTACTTTTTATCTTCTTTTTGACTGATTATAGAATTTTAAAATACTAAAGATATATATGCATATTAATATTAATCGGTATTAGTGTCTATAAACATTAATATGATTATTAGGTACTTAAATAAGGTGTTGGTAACTGACATCATCTTTAATACATGCTTGGAAATAATAGTTACTATTTTCTTTTCTATAAGAATGGTAAATCTGGAGAAACGTGCACATTTATACGTATCTTTTTCCAATAATCTGTACTCTTATTCTCTTATCAGTATAAAATATATAGAAAATAATAAACGTAGTACATTATAATATACGTTGTGGGAATACTTTATTCAGATAGGAATTTGTTGTATATTAGAAAAAGTTAGTAACGTAGGTACACTGTTTATGCGCTTTTCTAAATGTGGAATGTAAGTAAATGTTATGTAAAAGTTATGTTATTCCGTTGAGATAAATATTTTATTCTCAAAAGTATCTTTTATAACTTTTGCACTTTTGAACAATTAAAAGTTTTATACATATTTTCAAATTATTGTATGTCAAACTTGTTTCTAAATTAATCATATTTTTAAATTTAATTTATGTGTTAATTGTGTAGTAAATATCTAGAAATGTGGAAATTTGATTAAAAAGTTTATTTTGTTTCCGAAATTTTCTTTTCATATTTAAAAAAATTAAAATTATTTCCTATTTAGGGGCAATAATGATAAAGATCATTCATTGATCTCGGTACTGTATTTTTATTAACGATATAAGATCAATTTTACTTTTAACTTTAACTCAATATCAACTCAGGGAACAAAGGGATGAATTAATAAAAGTTTATATTCTAATATTCCAAGACTTTAAATAACTTGTTAAGGAAAAAAATGTGAAACATGGGAAATTATGATTATTATTTATGCATTTATATTTATACATAAAATTCGTTTAAAATGTAATTTCATTCTTACATTCTTTTGTTGTTATGTTTTTTAAGCAATATTGCGCATTAGGTATATAAAATCTTACAAAACAACACATTTAATTGTATTGTTCAAGCAGCTATTTCTAGTGTTCTTATCGATATATCAAGCTCTGTATATTTGCGATATTACAAGCTAATTTCTAATATTCCATATATTCGTCGATCGTCTAAGCGCGTTTCTGTGTGTTTTGAGCAGTATCAGTACCTGACAAGAAATTCGTCCAGTGCATTGTTGTTCGTATGCGCAATGCATTCCGACTTACCACACAGGAAGCTCACAAATGTTCCAAACGCATTTACCCTAAGCAGTGAACATATGAATTTAGAAATGCAGTGGCTAGAAAAAGTAGTCTTTATCATCTTTTTTCATCTTTATTTATCATAGTATCTACGTATTAATTAATCATTTCAATCAGTTCTTACACATATTAAATTTTCATATCATTCAGTAGTGTAAATAAATACCATGAAAATGAAACGTGGAACTTGATAAGGATACGCTTTATTATAAAAAATGAGAATGTATTCAAACACTTTATCTAGCCAATGTTTGTAATAAAAATTTTTACATATAACGAACACTAGAGAGAAAACAAGGTGGTCTCTCTTTGTTTTCTAGACTGAAACGACACACAGGTTTTTATATTTCCTAATAGTTGCCTTAGGGCTAAACAACGATTATTAATTTGCCTATTCAGTTCAGCAATTATTCTGAAATTAGTCTCCATAGTAATATAAATTAAACATAAATTTGCATTCGTTATGAAATTTCTAACATTCATTGTGACATGAAATTAATAGAATGCATTAACAATCGCTGGTGTGATTTATTAAGAAAATACAAAGTTTATATACTCAGGATAAATATAAGATAGTAAGAGAGGTATCAAATTAACAAATGGTTGAGTCAAATTATGGAAAATACTAAAGTAAACATTGTGACGTGCTTGAACTGCGCCAGCACGGATATTCAAAGATGTGCAAATGAACTGATACGACATCATGGATTCATCGCGAAAGACAATATAGAAGAACTTGTAGAATAGTACAGATGAATTCGACGTTAAATTGAGAAGCTGTTGAGAAATTAGAAAAATTCAGCTAAATCTGACGCGAGATCAAAGAGCCGCAAGAAGGGTTTTATACGGACGAAGTTGATGATAGAAATTGAGGAATCGCGGACGATATTAATAAAAAAGAAAAACTCTAACTAATAAACGAAGATATGATTAAAGCGGTAATGTCGGGAACGTTCAACTGTGATTGCAAATATTAGATTATTATATTATATACTATGATATACTATGGCTAATATATATACTACGAATATTTTGGTTTTGACGGAGTACTGCTAGAACTAGCCCGAAAATAACGCCAAATAGAATTTATTTCGATTCGCAGATTTTTATGGCGATTGCTTCGGTACGGAATTTTGAGCCCCATCTCACATGATACAAGCTTGAACCTTAGGCTGGGGTCACACGAGTGTTGGAATGGCGAACGTTACAACGTCCGTCATAACGTTGTATAGTTTGACGGACGTAAGTAGGCGTAGTCGTGTGACTGACCTGATCCTATGCAAAACGAGATAGAACACTGCGAGACGGACGTTGTAACGTCCGTGTCCGTCATGGCCCGTAACGCCTGTCATTTGACGAAGCAAATAACGCGAAGCATCACCGTGACTTTTCGTAATGATCTGTCTAAGAAGCATAAGTATCCGTTTTCTTAAATACTGTGATAATTTTATGTGGTGGAATAGGCCATGAGTTTATCATCTGAAACATTATCAAACATATGTGCTCGCATATGGATAAACTAATCCTACGGGTGAGATTGTGCTTTGAGGTTTTCGTGAAGCCATATCTGTAACGGTTCCCATGTCTGGTCTCAATGTTATCCAGCCTAATCGAAGCCTCCCGCATTGCGTATGCAAGAGATGTTTAGAATAAAAAGTATTTTTGTTTGCTGAGTGCCTCTGAAGGAATTTTAAAAACATAAGTATTCCTATAACGTAACGATACTAACGTTAAAAACGAACGACACATTTTACAGAAATGTAAATATACATACGCATATATAATATAAAGGAAATCTTGTCTAGAAGATTAATTTCGTCTACTATATGTTTACTATTTGCAAAAAATATGTACACATGAAGAAAAAAACTATATAACGATATGACGTTGCAGGAAGAATAGTTCACCCGAAAAACAGTATGAGAATTTAATAAAACTCAGCCAATTTCTATCTGAACAAAACTGCACCAAAGATTTTAAATTTGAACAGTGTTGCTAATGACCTTCGATGTTGAAGCAACATTAAAACAAATAAAAGAGGTTATATTTACGGTTTAAGAGAGATTTAAGAGGAATGGATCTGATTATCTCAATTATATTATTTTCAATTTGCTGAACTGCTATTGGTATTGGATACCGTGATAAGATAGAGAGAAAATTTATTACAAGCTGAATCAATAACGAGAAGTATTTTGAAATTATTGATGGAAAAATAAATACGTGTCACAAAAATTGCCCTAAATAATTTTACCGAATTATATTGTATTGTATCTTTGAAGATACATAATGCTGCATATGTATTATAACGGTAAGAAAATATTTTCCCACGACACGAAGAGATTCGAGTTTTAAATCGGTTTAATATTATAGAAATTTGTCAATATTATATAATATTGGAGAAATCTTGTCAAAATAGGGTACCAAAACGACAAACACGTATGTAGCCAGAAAATTTTAATGAAATAACATGATATTCATTCGATGCGAATGAAAATAAATAAGACAGAATATTATTAAAAATAACTTTTTGATATAAATTTAGTATAAATTTTGGCTAAATAGAATGGTTATTGTTATTAAATATGAAGGTGTGTTGTATCACACGTATGCTATACGTTCGGTACTGTTGATTAATTTATTTATTATACATTTTTGATTTTTTAATAATTTTGTCATTTTCCCCTCGCATTTGCTTTCTTTAACATTAGTATTTTTTATTCTTTTTCTTTTTAATAGAAGTTTGCAAAAATATATAAAATATATTTAATTTTCAATGTGTAACGGATCAATTTTAAATAATTCTTAAGCTATGCTGTAACTTTCTGAAATAAATTTCCCTTATGAGAGGAAATTGAGCTAATAATAAGATATATATGAATGTTTCTTAATAAGAATTATACATGTGTATAAAGCAATTATTCATCTATTACAATCCACTTGACAATATCATTGTTTAATCACGGAACATTTAATTTGATATTGTATCAGGGGACATAGTTTATAGATCACACAGTCCAAAGGATATTACTTAAATGTAGAACAAATAAATAAATTACAAATAGAATTTATTCACTTACAGAAGAGATTTTACATGTCAACATTGAATCAAGAGAGTACAATTATTATTAAATTAATAAATGCATAACGACGATAACGTTTTATCGTTTAGTTAAGAGAAACTTTAAGTGTAGGTAGTGGAAAAAAGAATAAAATAAGAAGGAAATTATGCTTTTGAAATATAAACAATGAGATTTTCTTAGAAATCTACTACGAAAAAATTATTTTTCTCAAAAAATTAATTGAATGAAGTTTATGTTTTGATCTACTTTATATGAAGACAATTTTGACGTAAATTTGTTAGTTTCCTAAGTAATTAGTTTTGCATCTATGTTTTATTAATCAAAGGGAATTCGTTTAAAATAAGACTCATAAAGTTCGATATTGCAATATGATAAAATTCTTATTTTATTTCCAAATATAATTATCGAACGTACAAGCGTTCATGAGGTAATCATTTTTTTCAAATGAAAGAATAAGAAAAAGATGTATAATAACATTTTTTATATTTATTTATATATTTATATATTTTGCATAGTATCCTACGCTTATTCTTTATATATATAATATAAACGCATATTATATGCGTTATAGGTCTACTTAGAAAAATAACTTATGCAAGTTTTATATCAGGTGAATGTTAAAATGTAAGCGCAGTAAAGTACTTTATGGCAACTCTACTGTTTCTAATTAAATATACTAAAAAATTTCTACTTTTTTCAAAAAATTATTCATGTACATGTGTAAGAATCGCCATTAGAAATAAAACACAATTTTTTATATCATATACTTGCAAACTTAATATGTAGATGTGATGTTTTTCTTTAAAAATTGTCTCAAAATTTGATTTGTTACAGTTTAATTTTGTTGGAAGAATTCTTGGACCACGTGGTATGACAGCTAAACAGTTAGAGCAAGAAACAGGATGTAAAATTATGGTTAGGGGAAAAGGTTCTATGAGGGATAAGAAGAAGGTAAATTTATTGTTTTTACACAGATGTTTTATATACATAGATATAATATATTTTTGCGTATAAATTTTCGAGTAACGTGTACAATTTTTCCTTGTTACATGTGTAAGATTTCAAATTTCTTCCAATTGTAACTAGATTTGTAATTACAATTTACATTATCATATTTATTATATTAGAATATAGGTAATAACCATAATTGTGTGCGTGATTAAGTACTCAATTTTTGTGATTGAATATTTTGTACTGATAAAAAAATGATAATGAAAAAGTTTCTGCCTTGTTAGTTTATACATATATATTTATAACTTCTTTATAATATACACATAAGCAATATGTCAAAAGTACACGATTATTATTCAAATTTGAAGTTAAATATTTGTTTCCAAGCTGCGTATGATCACTGAGAAAACATTTTATCGTAAGTATATGCATCAAATAATAATATGGATATACAAAATTTATTTCCAAATTCTCGTGTTCAACATTAGTTTAGACTTGTCGCAAGAATTTATTTAAGAAATTGTAGCTTTGTGATTTTTATTGAAACAAATACATGTGAATATTGATTTTTTATTTTAAATTGATTATATGGAAATATTAATATACAATATAGAGTAATATCATGGATATATAGACACATAATGTTAATTCAGGAACTAGCTTCCTACAATTAGATATTTGTTATTACACGCACTTAATATTTGTGATATATTTTTAGAATAAATGGCATACATATGTACTTTGTAATATTATAATATCAATAATTCTTACCATAATAATGATTATGGATAAAGTCTTTTACATTTGTTTATTTAAATTGTGTAATTGTACTATATATGATATTAATCCCTTTAACAGGAAGAGTTAAACCGAGGTAAACCAAACTGGGAACATCTGACAGATGAACTGCATGTTTTATTGACAGTTGAGGATACTGAAAATCGTGCAACTTTGAAACTTGCCAGAGCTGTAGAAGAAGTGAAGAAACTTCTTGTTCCCGTGGTGAGAAAGTTCCTATTATTAACTATAACTTCTAATTTTATTGAATTAGTTTCCCCATAATATTAATTACTTCCTATCAGCTGCACCTTTGCATTACTGCACTAAAGTTTCTGCATGTATAAATAAATATTATTTGTTCGTGCAAACTAAAAGAATAAGTATTCACGTGATTTAATTTGATGGAAGCTTAATTTTTAAGCTATAAAGCGATATTCATAGAAAATATTTAATTATATAATGGCATGATTGATAACACACAAACGTAGCTTCTCTTTCTTCAATCTCTTACAAATGTTATATGCCATGCGAAGAAATAAAAAGTTTGAAATTACATTAAAGTAAAATTGCAAATATTTAAAACAAATGAGTAACGTATTTCTTAGATTATTATAATTAATTTCAAAAATATTAATATATTTCTTATTAATTATGTTGACTGTTAGCAGGCTGATGGAGAGGACGAGTTAAAGAAGCGGCAGTTAATGGAACTTGCTATTATCAATGGAACCTATCGGGATTCTAACACGAAAGTTGCTGCAGCTACAGGTATAGATCCAAATATTTATTTACTTTTATTTTAAAATAAAATTTCATTAATATTATTTAATATTAGACACTTTTTTATAGCTATATATATATACATACGTACATGCTATCTATGCAATCATTGTTCGAATTGTTCATTATTCAAAAGATATTTCGGACGATACTTCGAGGGAGAAGTAATTTAATGTAATTAGTTTATTTGTAGGTGGACGCATGAAGGATATATTATCATGACTGTTATTACTTTTTAAAATGTTACCATGTAATTTTTAATGCATTAATCGATCTATCTCGGCATTCCCTATAAAAAGGTAGGTACCCATCTATCTATGTTGAGAAACTTTCATTTTAATTTGTGTGAAAGACAAGAAAAACCAATACAAAAGTAGTTAAGGTAAGCGTCTTTCATACGATAGGCATGGTAAGCATATGTGAGTATGTTATATGTATAAGTGTATTATAATTAAATAGGTTAATAACATTGTATAGAGAATATCAAGATGGATTTATTAGTTCACTTAAAGTTATAAGATCCCATTTAAGAAAAATTAAGTATGTTACCTTCATGTAACTTCAATTCATTCATTTATACTATAATATACTATAGTTGCAGCAGATTATATTCTCCTCGAAATCATTAAATTCCTATCTGAAAATTTGTTTATTCACAGGGTAGATTATTTTATAGGGAATGTCATTCGCATTTTTTATTAAAAATTCATGAAGATTGAACACTCTGTATATGTATATCTAAGTACTATATATACTTCATGAGTGATGGTAATAAATATTTTGAGAGACGTATATTAATTTAAATTATTTTTAATATCTTTTTGATAATAACATTTATAGAATTCAAAATTAAAATTATTCAAAAATATATAAGATTTGATTGAGGAATCGATTATATTATTGAATACAAATAATTTGCAGTAAAGTGATAATATAAAGTAATATAGACACATTAGTATAAAGTAAATAGGTACGAATGTTTCTAACTCTCAACGAGAAGCGTGTAATTCGTTCGCAACATTTTAACGGTTATCAATTTTACGTATTAATTTCTCTTTTGTATATATCTCAAGAATCTCTGCCCTTCTGAATAATCTGCTAAACTACAGCTTCTTAAACGTGATTTAGCATTTTCAAGTATAACTTTATTAAAAATTTATAATACCATAATAATATAAATTTATTACCTAATTCTGTACAGAACAAAATTTAAAAAATATTATACAAGAAATAGGTATACATATTCAGTTTATTGTTGTTCGATTCACACTTTTCTGACACTACCATACGTATTTAAATCGTTCAAAATATTTTTCATGTTATATGTTATTATACATTTATAAATTATGTATATAGATAAATGAATCTCTATAACACGATGGAATAGTTAGAAAATTAATGAAAGAAGGTAAAGGTACTGAAAGGGGGAGAGGAGATGTAAAAAATTGTTTGCTATGGTTGTAACGATAAATATAAATAAATATAAAATCAGTTTCCTTCGTAACTTGAAATAATGATAATGAATGTTTCAGCTTGCGACGAAGAGTGGAGACGTGTTGCAGCAGCAGCGGCGGAAACACAACGGCTTCTTCCAGGCTTGGCCACACCTATGAGGACACCTAGTGCTCCGTTGGGAGCTCCATTAATACTCTCGCCACGGATATCTGTCCCAACCACCGCGGCATCTCTTCTAAACGGTTCGGGTCCACCAGGATCTCTTCTTTCTGCCGGTGATCCCCATGGTTTAATTTACACGCCATATGCCGATTATGCCAACTACGCAGCCTTAGCAGCCTCGCCTCTCCTCGCGGATTACACTACTGCTGATAATTCTGGTGGGTTGTTTGCACGCTGATATTAGTTGCAACAACGTTTTTTATGAATATTTCCTTTTACTATCATTATTATGATTACTGCTATTTGTCCTGTTTGATCTCTTCTCGACCTTCCAGCACAGATTAAATGAAGTAGAATGTGCGAGAAAAAGAAAGAGAACGAGATAAAAAGAAATAATAGAGACAAATGAAAAACAGTTAATATATTTGTATTTTTTATCAATTTTTAAGTTTGTGTTTCTTCGTGGAGAATTTTCTTTAGCGATAAAAAATACTTAAATAGCATGCTGTATATTCCATATATTTATTTACAAAAACAAGGAAATTGTTGCTAAAGATTTATTTTATTCTATTTTATTCTATTTTATTTTATTTTATTTTATTTTATTTTGTTTTATTTCATTTTATTTAATTTTATTTTATTTTATTTTATTTTATCTTATTTTATTTTATTTTATATATTCATGAACGAATACATGAGAGATTAATGGCATAATTCTACATAGAACATCCTGGCTAATTTTATTGTTTAACATTTGATGTTGCACAATAGTAACCAATTAGAAAAAATAGTAATAAAATCAAAACAATATTCCACTAAATACGGGATTTTACGGGAATAACACGTTTTTATTCAGTGTTAAACATTCAATCGCTAAGATATATAAAATAACACGTACAAAGTTTTTATACAAATATTTTTACAAAATTCTTGGATCGAAAAATGTAACTACGGTAGTTACTCTGTATAATGATATTAACGCATATGCTGACAACGCCATTTTATATATATATTTACATAGTATATATATATCTCTCTGCTTAAAAAAAGCTTTGCTTTAAAAATAGAAATATAAAAGGAATGTTCTCCACTATTAAGCAGAAAAATACATATTTACAAATATGTATATATGTATCTTTTTGTTTTTATTTGTATGGTAAGAGCAGTTAATGTCGTCAAATATTTTGTCGCATCTGAAAGCGATTATTATTATTGTCTTTATTTTTATTATTACCATTGATATTACTACCATTACTATATCAATATCGTCATATATTATTATGCTTTTAATTATTATTATGCTTATTATTGTTTTTTATCAGTAATAGGTATTATTGATATTATGTTACTGTTTTCACTATTATATTGCACATCATCCACAAATCACCATTATTATTCTCATTTAGTTTTATTACTGTTGATGTACCATTTTTCAACATAATCCTGATTGTCATCATTATTATTTCCATCATTCATAATTATCATTAGCTGCAATAGAAACATAATGAGCAGATTGGTATAGAAGTCGTAATGATCTTAATGTCAAAATACGACAGGTATTAAAGAAAATAAGAAATTAGATGATATTATTTTTATTATAATATTGAATGTTTATACATACATATTAAGAGAGTCACATCAGTCATTTGCTAGTCGTATCAGTTTTGATAGTTATTTAATACTGATTATGTCCAATGATATTATAACTTGCATTTTTAAAACAGATAGTAGCAAGTAATAGAAATATTTGACATTAAAATATGTGTATCATGAAGAGACAAATCTTTGAATTCCGTATAAAGAGAATTAGTATGTGGTAAATACTACATGTATAATATTTGACAATCTTGTATCGAATTGCGGATCTATCGGAGTAAGACAAACTTTGAATCTCATAAAAAATATTTTCTTATTTGGTTTTTAACGTACTTCTCTTAAGTATTCGATTCAAATAACGTATTTGTATGTATATTTCGAGTAATAATGTTTCTTATTTATTCTATACGCGATTTATGGCTGTTTTCTTTTTTATTGCAACGGTAAAAGAACTATTTTTAAAGAAGAGCATGTTATGTATTGTTAAATTTTTACTGTTAAATTTTCTATATTGTTGGATAGAATTATAAAAAGTATTCGTATAATTATATACAAATTTATCGAAGTATATTATAATTGAAAAAGAATATAATTAATCGTGTTTTTGTTCAAAGTTTATCATAATATTTAAAATGTTGTTTGATCATATTCTCTCAATCTTTTTTAGTAATGTAATAATAAGCTTCGATTTGTATACTCGAATTTCATAAGTTGGTTTAGAACAAACAAGATTTCAATACATGCAGTATTCAAGCTCGTACGCGATAAGTATAAGAAATCAATTCGTATATTTGTATATATATATAAATATACACATAATCGTATAGACTAAAAATTAAGACGACTTCTCTTTGTGAATGAAATACTCGATTATCGTATGTCCAGTTATACACTCATACATTCGTTACCATTTATTACAGTAGATATATATATATAGATCAATGTGTTCAGTAGGTATGATATGTTTGAAAAATGAAGTAGTCCCGACTTAAAACGAATTATTAGTAGAAACTTATTTTAGTAGAAACTAATAATAATTTCGTCCGTGGAATTTACGCACACGAATAAATGATTATGTTAGGTATGAAATTGTTACTTCGTCTTTCGTATAATATCGTATTTGATACGCTATTATCTTAGTATTACATATTTTGAAGAATATTTTTCGTATACTTTTCTATTATGTAATAATTGCTACTTATTATCTGTTTCTTTATAATTTGTATATATTATAATCATTATAGTGGTGCTATTGCATTTATTACAGATAAATATTAATAACATGGAATTATTAGCGATGCAAGTGCAATAAAATTTTATACTTACATTTTACTTTAAAAAATTGATCATTTGTCGAGGCATGAAACATTAAGAGGCTATTCTAGTCTAGAGTGTCACATTTTAGGCCTTTTACGAATTTTTTACAGAGATATCATTAAACTTTTTGATATCGGCGCTTTACACGCGTTATTTATTTATTTAAGAATATTCACCGCTATTAATAGATTGAGTGAATCATATGCTATTTAGCGCGATTCTTAAAAAATGTGTCCCATTGGATGACAGGTTGAACTTTTAATATACCGAAGTTATAGCAAAAATTTGAGATCAATTGATCGAAGCTTATATTAAAAAAACCCGGTTTCGAGAAAAACGTATTTAAAGTTTCTCATACCATATCAGTTAACCGAAATTGATTATAATTACGAATAATCTGTTAAGTGAGGACTGTTCAGAACTCTTGTTCAGGAAAGTCCTGCTCAACCGATTTATTTTTTCTGTGAACAGTTTTAGTCTTAGTCTTCTTAGTAGCTTCTACCGACATTCTGAACGATGGACTCTTTCTTCTTATCGCAGAAATTTACGTATACTTTTGCTTACTGATCAGTAGTTAGTCTCATCACACAGATAAACATGCAGAACTGCTAAGAATCATTCATTAAATATACATTAAATTCACAGTTACTACTTCTGAATGTATTTATATGTTTTGAAGCGAAGGAATACGTCTTTTTTCTCATCCAAAATGTTATTAAAGTGCCATGCTTAAACTTGAGCTTACCATTAATTTTCTCTTTACGTTATCGTACGTCACACGTTGCTAGCTGCATGGCATTTTTAAAACTTTTATTAATTTTATAAATTCAACACAATCTTACCGCAAACATAATACGGAAAATTTATACATTGATTTTGAATTGGGTTTTTAAAATGCCTAAACTAGAATACTCTCTTAATACGAAGTATTACTATGTATTATACATATATGTATGTGTGCGTATATCATACATATACATCTATTATTGTTTTTTATTTAGAATATTAATTAGCAACATAATAAGAAATGAAAAGTATCGTAATAACCTTTTCGTAAAGATGAATGTTGTGGAATGAAAAAATATGTAAATAATTGATAAGAAACAGATTTCAGAGATTTGGGGCTTCCATGGAACGGATTATCACACTAAACACTGTTGTACAATGTCATTTTCGTGCAGTACGTTCTCAGATCCTGAAGAAGTTAGCTGCAATGCTGGCGAAACATCAGGAAGAAATTCCATTTGGACGTAGCTTCTATCCGAGTAAGCCTTGCATAGTGTTGTATAGAACAGTGTTAGGTGAAATCTATTTCAGTTTAAGAAATTAAATATTATAAAAAAGTATTTGTTAGAACATAATCTGTTAAAACAATTCACCTATGTGAAATTGCTGTGAAAATTATTTCAAGCTTAATTTTGTAACTTGAAACCAAATGCGTTTATCATTCTTTTTCTTTATTTTAAATTATTAAAAGGAACTTTCATTTTTCAAACATATCACGTCTTATGACATACTACGTATTCTATTTGTATTATTTAAAGGGATTTGAAGAATAGAATGTCTGCACGCGTTAATACGTCTGCATGATCGATTCTGTGGTGCATTGCCATATTGATTATATATTTAATGAAATAATCAAATATTATTTATTGCTATAACTCTAATATCGATATAGCTAAATATCAACATTAACGTAATTTATACAATAAGAATTAAGAAAAGAAATAAGCGAATTTCTCGTCAAAAAAACATCAGCTACCTATGTACATCTTTACCTTTTTGTTTTTTTACATAATATTATTTTCAGATTGCAACTTTACTCGTATTATTTTATTCGTATGAGTAATTAATATGACTTATCCAGTGTAGCAAAAGATATTTTACTTTTATTTGAAATATTTATTAAACATTCTACGTATTTTCAGAGTTACGGTAACACGATTTTCGTAGTAAGTACAATCGAATAGATTATTCTAGTATTATAGTATTCAGTTTATTATTGCACGAGAAATTTGTTTATTTTCAGCCATGTATGTATGTAATATTTTATGACCTTTGACAAGGTAAAAATGATTTTGAAAGTTGCATCGCAATTGAAAAGTGAAAATATTTTAAGTCAAAACTAAAGCCAATATCTTATATATATGATATTATTATTTATTCAATTTTTATATGACAGATAAATAAACATTAAATGTACGCTTATTAAATTTATGTGAAATTTAGTGTACAGAAGTTTGGCATAACTTATTAATGCACATCTGTATTTCTAGTTCTATTATTCCATGTTAGGAATTGTTTGCACATAATAAAGTTATATGATTAGATATACGTATTAAATATCTAATTGTATATACATATAAATAATGTATTTATAATATACCGAGATATTTTCGGGTTCCTTTTGTAGTCTACAATTACTTTTGATTAATTTCCGCAAGTATAAACTTAGTTTTCAAATCACATTAAAAACTGTACTGCAATCTCAAATCGTAATAAATAGATATTTTTGAAATATATACAGTTATATGTCCGAAAAATTTGATATTTATATATATTAGGACTGGAAAACATGTGTGCAGAAATGAGAAGTAAATTATTTAAGAAATATAAAAAGAAATTAAATATCGCGAGATAAAAAAAATGGCGCTCAATTCTTGTCATATGTTAAATATAGAATATCGTACAAAAATATCTTGTAAATACCTTCCTCAAATGGAAAGTGACGTATTATAGACACGTTTAAACTTAGAAATTGTATTTTATGCATAAATAATAGTTATTACTTAGAAATTAAAGATAGATATTTTTTATATATTTTTATTATATCCATTTCTACTTTCTAAAAATGTTTTACCTAATGTGATTTACAATTTACATCACTAGGTACTAGTTTTTCATATACAATAGGGTCAAGGATCGTTACAAACAATGATCGCTAATGCTTTGAAAATAATTATATCAAGTACATATTATACACCTCTAAAAGCAAATTGGTCTTTTTTATGTACACGTCAGTAGATATTTTATGTTTAATACTTCTTTCGTTAGACAACATTCAATTTATTGTAAGATAAATTATTGTATTACCATGTAAAATATAAGTTACTCTGGTTTATATTTTGACAAAAATCCTTTTTTAATGGTACTCAATATTAATTATTAACGATTATTTGTTTTGGAATCCATTAATCCAAAAAGAATAATTCTCACATTTTCAATATTTTATTAGTGATAAAATTATACTAGATTCTCAGGGAAATCATTAGACATTTCTAAAATCTTTTATATCAATGTTTAATGGCGTCTCAAAACGTGGATTATTGTAAAAATTCGTTTAAATAATTTCACTAATTTTTTTCATAGTTTCTAACAAATTAAATACTTCTCCAATTTGCTATTTTATGTGGCTGTGATTTTATTAATTCCATTATTGACAATATCATTGGCGGATTGTACTCGTATTACGATACCTCAATATCACATACCTACATTTTCTTTTTTTCAGTAATATAATCATTTCTTAAATATAATGAATATCAAATTGCTTAATAAATGAATTAAATTATTTTTTATAGTTTCGGATTCATATTATTTAAAAAGACTAGATTACCTTAGATTTATTTTAAAACAGTTCGATGGATCTGGTTATAGGAAACAATTGTGAAAAGTGATAATCGTTTACATATTAATATTGATTTTGCTATTTTCCTAAATCCATTTTTATGTTATTGTCATGGTACTTATGTTTAAATATTTTACGTTTCAATATTGAAAATAAATATTGTGGCCGTGAGAAATTGGAACACAACACTTTAAATAAAATGGAATTAATTGAAAACACTATTGCTATTCAATTAGTTGTCAACATATTGAATATTAAATATTAGATAGTATTTTATAAATATAAAAATTACTCTTTTATAAATATTTCGATAAGTTAGTTTTACAATATTTCCATCGTTGAAATTCCTTCGTTTAAATTGTTTTACTATTGTGACTGCTAAACATCCTTTCAAGATATAAACTGAATCTTGCTCTGCTGTCAAGTAACGCTCCGTAATTGAAAATTTGTCTTTCTGTAAATTCCTATATACGTTTTCAATACATGTCAAGGTATTAAATACTATCTAATACATAATTAATGTTAATTTTAGGTTAATTTTAACAGAATGTGAGATATAAGATGTTTTTAGCTTATAAGATTTAGTAGTAGTAGTTTGATCAAGATAGTATTATAGTAGTATTTTGTTAGAAATGGCATAATCTTAGGAAAAATCTTAGAAGAAAAGGAACACAAAATATTTAAATTTTATATCGTTTTAGAGTCAAGTGATATTCAATTGGAAATTGTTCTTTTAGTAACTAATTCCTTACCTCTTTGAAAAACAACTGAGTATTAGTTTATAAATAAAATGTATAGAAATTTATTCTTTCATGAATTTCCTTGTGCTAAGGAACTTTTACTCGACATAAAGAAATAAATTAAGAAGCAACAATAAAAATAATATATTAGGGACCAAATACTCTGGTGCAACTATCTGTACGCATGTAAATATTTATTGATCTGTCTAGTTCTATACGTTCGACAATGTAAGCAGTATTTAATAAGTGTTTTTTTTCGAATGAAATCTGAAAATAGCTGTGAAAGATTGTATTGGCCTATTTCGTAAAAAAAATTTTAAGAATTATAAAATCTTTTATATTATAAATATTATTTATGGAAATTATTAACAAACGGTATAGCCTGACTAGTAAAACTATTTGTGCAAAATAACACCATATTAGAGAATTCAGAGGATATGTTTAATTAAGCTTTTTAGTAAAAAGTACTCAATAATCTTATGTGCAATGATGACATTTATGTAAATTACTGTGTATTGTAGCAACGTGATTTGAATAATAGTTTTATAACAGTTTAATTATTACGATTCATTACAAATAAATAAAATAATTAATTACGAATACCTATTATTAACGAACAAATAAGCAATAATTGTCCACTGTTTGTTGACTTCTCTATAGCCATGAAACGTGAAGAATTTTAATATACATATAGCTAAAATTTGCTAAACGTGATAGTGTAATTTCTTAAAAACCATATAAATATATCTGTTTATTGTATTTAATATATATATATATATTTATGTTAGGTGTTAATATATATATACATATATATATATATATCGTATTTTCGATAGATAATAAGAAAAAAAAATTGTAAAGAAAGATAATTTGTAATGCGCATGTCTAATACTTCGATAATTAGTATCATCGACGATTAGTACTAGACATACGTAAAGCAAATATATTTCAAATATCTTTAACGTGTTAACGAAATTTATGATGCTATTTTTTTAATAGCAAGGTATAAGATGAAAATATTCGATTCGCTCTACGTTAAGATTTGCCGTATGGATACACAAATTGCAATAAACTGCAAAAAAATGTTACATATATAGAAGAAATCGATGATCGGATGACGTATAATTACTAAGAATTATTTCATTTCTTACTTAAGAAATAAGTTTTATTTAATAAATACAATCTGCATAATTCTTAAATAGAAATACGTATATGTACGCGCCCGTGTATATTTGCTAATAGCTTAATTAATATTAAAAAGTAATGGATGAAGGAAGAAGACGGTTTAAAAGAACGAACGTATATCTTCTCTAGTTAATCTTTATTTTTACGAACGCAAATATTCGTTGTTGAAAATCTTGTAAAGAAAATTGGAGTTTTAGATCCATAAGATTATTATGCACTATGAATATATACATAGATATAGTAACATATAGTAAAAATTTGAAATAATTAATAATACACGTACACATACATATATGTACATATATATAACGCTTTTATGCTATTTCATTTCAGGGGATAGGATAATACCTATACGATAATAACTTTTCTGTTTCAAATTTGAAGATTGAACGCAAACTAATAAAGAGCATAGGAAAAGTGATTTGTGAAATTGTGCTCGAATGGTGCTTATACACGTTTAAATATAAAATATATGTATAAGATGTAAGTGAGAGCATTGCGGAAACTAAAAGTGAGAAGAAAAGTATGCAAGATAGAAGCATTGGCTATTAGTTTGCGTTTTAATCGTAAACTTGTAGATTACTTTAATTTGCTATTATTGTTTATAGCGGCAGTTATGTGACCTGCCGAGGACTGGATAATAATAAATACATGTGGAAACAGATGAATTAAACACATTTGTATGTTGGGGACAGGTGCAGCAGCCGCTGCAAAGCAACGTAGACACTTGGGTCAGATTCGCGAGCACCCTTATCAAAGGGCTGGTGCTTTGTCGTGAATCCGGAGAGCGCAATCACAATACTGTACGCGCCTCCGTGAAAAGGTTAGTTTCTTAGAAACGTTCCATTTTTTGTATACTATTCCCACAATTATTATTTTCGTAATATCTATATATCCGTATCTACAGTCTATACGTGTGCATAGACAAAGATATTTATCATCTATCTTCTTTTATATTATATTCTATTTTATTTTGTATTATATTCCTGTATATATATTATATATACTCATAAAGAGATACAGATATATAGATATTATATATATTATGTGTATAATGTCTTTCTCTTTCATATAGTGCACACTACATGCAGGAAATGTCTTCTTTTTATAGAATTGATTGATTTTTCTTAAACTTTGTTACTTTCAACTATTATGATGTTAGAATGAAACTAATAACTCGTTATGCGAAACTTATACACCTACTTATGTTTTTATACGGTTGATAGGTCTTTCCAGAAATTATGTGACAAAATATAATGCATCTTTATGTTGTAAACTTGTAAAGACAATTATATGTGCATGCATACACATATATATAGAGTATGTAAGAACAGAAAAGAGCGAACGGGAAACGACAGGTCAAGTCTAACTTTTCTGAGAAGAGAACTGTCAGGACTTATTGTTGCCATTTTAATTCGAATGAAACAGGATCCGCACAATATTGCTATAAAATAGAAAATAGTATAGAGTCAACTGTCGATATAATTGAACTTAATTAAAATCGAGGAAATATGAAACAGAATTAGACTACAAACCTAAGAAAAAGTACCAAAAAGAAACTTTTAGCAAAGAGGATTGAAAACGAATGAACATTTTTGCCATATTCGAATGGCACTGTTTGTGCCAATCGTATGAAAAGAGAATTAAATTTTTTTTCTATTCCAATGTCAAATTAAAGTCATTGTCAGAGATCCGTGTAAAGGCAGAATTGGGTGTACATTCACTTGAAATTGAAAAAGGTAAACGATTATATCGTAGATGTATAATGTTTGAGATTTTATACATTTCTTCCTCTTATACGTTTAATTTCATCTTCTTATAAGTTTATCGCAGCTAACAATTACCTATTTACTAGTCAGTCATAATATCTTGCATCATAATAATAACTGTGTAAATGTCAAAAAATTGCATGCATTCCATAGACATGAATATGAAAGTCAAATTTAAATTGTTTATGGTCATATGAGAAAGATTCAAGGTTCGAGAAAAATCATTTACATTCATTAAAAAAGATCCTTCCCTTTTCGTTCTTGTTCTACAACATCTTTTTTCTGTACTTCTAAGCCAAAAATTTATTCTTTTACATATTTATATTGCAAACCGAGTAATCAACGACTTGCTATTATTATTATTTTAGCCATGAAATAATGTCAGTTTAAATTCAAAATAATTGATAGTAACGGGTATTTATACAAAGTATTATAGTAGAAGTATTTTTCACTTTTTTTTTTAGCATTTTGCTCTTTATAAATAGGTAATGAATTACAATTAATAAATCGTAATGGAGATATCGGTGAGTTTTAATTTTTTTATTATACGTATAAGTATAATGTAACATATAAGAAGGTAATAGCAGAATTATGGTGCCTTTTTAAAAACTGTATATGACAACAATGAAATTATTTACAAATTTTATTGTGATATGTAGAGATACAAATGTGTTGCGTTTACTGAATCTTTTATATGTGGGAATTGATTAAAACGCGTAGTATTCGAATAAATATGTTTGAGTCTTGCATAAAGTGCGAATGATATATCGTACCATTAACCATATAAAAAAATTTGCTAATAAATCGTAAAGTTCTAGACTGAAAGTAGAGACAGGAATTTTTTTGTATGATGTAATATACATCTGTTTTATGTATGTTAAAAACACTTTTAATTCAAATTTACATCTAAATTTAAAAAAAAAATGTACCAATAATTTTATTTTCTCTGTATAAAACATTGCAATTTTTTATTCCTTTTTATTTACTATACAACTTTTTAAACAATGATCTTTTAATATGTTTAACATGTTATATAAAGAATATCTTTGAAGAATACTTTGATCTTCTTTTTTATTTGTAAGTTAATTTATCATATGTTATTTCCTCCGATGTTTATTAATATGTAATCCAATACTGACGTTAATGTAGTAATATTTTCAGTGTTCTACAATAATATCTTTCTTGTAAAATTCATCATTTACATAAAACAAAAATCAAACGAATACGTAATTATTTTCAAATATAATTGCATATTGGTAAAACACGAATTTCACGTAATGTTTCAATTATTGTAATTTGTAAATTTGAAATGTTTTTAAACTGAAAAATATCTATATCAAAGAAAATTTCGAAATTTTTTGTTTGTAAAACTTTAAATTTTTTAATTAAGCGTAAGATGGAACCTCACATTGAAGATTCGTTTATACGCGTAAAATAATCTTGGAAATAGATTCGATCCTTTATTATTAAGAAAGAGTTTTATCAAAATTCTAGTCGATACTATTGTTGAATTATAATATAAAATTTACAATAAATATGAAATTTAGTTAAAAATATTTTATGAAAGACTCAAATCATACTATATTTCGTATTAAATAATTTTTAACATATTACATGTTGAAAGGAATTTTTACTTTGCAAATTAGGTTTTTTTGGAATTTCTCTTTCGACGGTTTGAATAAGTAATAACGTTATTCAGTATTGTAGAAGTGGGTATGGTTAGTGATTTTGTACAACATTAAAGGATCCGATACATATTACCTTTTATACCCTTCACATGCACAATTGAAATAAAAGTTAAAGTTTCAAGGTAATGTTGACTCCCCGCAATTAGGTATAAAGACTAAATATCTTTAAAAAATATATATTACTCCTTCTGTCTTCTTTGCATCATGAAACAAGAAGATAAATGATGGAGAGACTGCGGTATGGTATGGGTGCGCACCTACCCATTCTTTTTCTAAATCTTTTTTACTTCTACACGATTTGTCCGCATTTTTATATTAGTGCTAATCTGAAATCTTCATATTATAACTATTGATAATCAATGAGAGTACCGTTATCATTGTCGAAGGATAATTGATATAGGATGTACATGAATAAAAACAATACTTTAAAAGTAAAAACGAAAAAAGAAAATAAAAAATACGTTCGAAGAAGAGCAAATATAAATATAAAATACAGCTCTGAAAATAATATTGCGTACTACGACTGATTTAATATTTACCTACAACATAATATGTAATCTTTATTCAAAGATCACGTATGTGACCATACATCAAAGTCGATAAATTTTTTGGCAACTTGTGCCTGTGGAACACTTATTCATTCCATTTACGTCTGCCTTTTTGTGCGTGTACATTTATACGATATACATACGTGTGTACACGTGCGTGTCGTACGTGTATTTCAAATAAATATTTATACAAAGTACAAGAAGAGTAGTTTCTTTTTATTTCGAATGAAGAAAAATGACAGGGGTGGTACTACGATACGATGCGAAGGCTTAAGCTACGAAGAAGTATAGTACTTTATCGTATTATTTTTCAACTTCGGATGTTTTCGTTCCACTTGAATCCAGGACATCACTTATATCGCACGAAAATATGCGAATTTAGAAGTACATGTACCTAAAAATTTGCCTGTATATATCGTATTAATTTAATCATTATTCTCTTTAACGTCTCGGGAAACTTACTCGACTAATTTTACCAAAAGTTACAAGTTTTTTCGACGCGTTGTAAACAATTTTTTTTAACAATTTTTGCCAAACTTTATTATCTAGAAATAAAATATTTTATATTTTAATCCTAAAAATGCATCCTATATCCTTTTTTATGTATCATCACTAACAATACCACGCATAATTTACAATGGCACCTTTATTATAGAAGCGATTTCATTTTTTACACAAAACGTATAACTATGCATTGTCTTTATAAAACTAACCAGAAATGCTCCACATGGCCAAGTTGACACTAACTTGATGTTTCTATTCACATATATACATATATATACATATATATATATATATCTTCATGTAGCCTATATAATATTTTTATCAGAATAACAGGCACACCAACAAAAGTAATAATCTGGATGAAAAAATCTAAAGAATATTCATTATTTTGATAAACTTAACGAAAATGTAGTGTGTTGAATTTTCTTTGTTATTTTATGCTTAAATAATAATGCAACACGTTCATCCTGTGTTCACTGTAAGTGTTAATTGTAGAATAATGGAGAATATATTGAAAAAGAAGGGAAGATGGGAAAAAGTGAGGACAAAATTTATCCAGATGATTCTTAGGGGAAACAAGCATTGAAAATATTCAACAACAACGTAATTACGAAATAGTCAATTGTGAGCAGAAATTTTGAGATATTGAATCTACCTGACAGGTTTTCCTTTGTACATGTTTTGCTGGACAATTAACGCTACGTATTTATATAATGTAAACAGATCTTAACACCATATGCAAAGGTATGCTTTTTTCAGAGATTGTAAAATAGACCTATTTTATTGTACGGCACGCGTGTAATTCATTGGCCTTTTGACACCTGCTTGATGATAGGATATTAATCGTTATAGTTAATACGATTCACAGTAATAATATTGCTGTAACTATGGATTTAATATCATACGTACGTACAGTGTCATTTAACGCTACTATATGGTGGCAGGTGCACACCCAAGCTGCCTACAAAATGATATAATTTTTTGGGAAATAACGAATTCCTCGCATTTTAAATAACTAAAAATCATCTTACCACCTACTATTCTAAGTCTGCTTTTTTACACTTGTTTATGTCTTTAAATCGTTCCGTTTTAGAATCTTGTACACAGTTTTATATATTTATCTTCTCGACTATCCTAAGCGCGGGGAGGGCACATGATTATGTGAAACTTATAACCAAAATACATAGTTTAACCCTCTAATGATCGATCGAATTTCTTTTATAAGAGAAAGACAGAAAAAAGCAATCATCATGTCAGATCATGCGCATTGTAACAATAATAACGAAGCTTGGAAAAATGATGAAATCCTCTAAATTATATGTATAGCTGCATACATATATGTCAAGTTTACGAACTTTCGATAATTAGAGGGCTGTTAATTGTAAACGATGAATGACAAGTAACGAAGTATGAGCTTCATTTCATCGATATATAATATTCTGACAATGTTTCTATCACGTGTATCATGTTTTATATGAAATAAATGCTTATACACTAATATTGACCAAAAGGGAGTGCGAAGCAGTTGCTTGTTAATCGTTATTTCTTTGATTATACTCGTTTCGTTAGACGTTAACTTTTACTTTTTATACGTGAATACGTACCTTGAATTAATAAAACGAATCTCTTATTAGGCAATCGGGCAAATGAATTCCTTTTAATCGTTTAATAATTTAGGTAACTTAAAATGCAAAGATATCTAAGGAAAGGCAATGCTTCCCACTAACTACATTTCTTTCAACTATCGAACTGTTCAAAAACTTAATGTTAACATGAATCGATCATAATTAAATTACTAACAATCTGTTTTTCTTTTCTTTCTTTTTAACCTTGGTTGCCCATGGCCTATAGGCTTGGAGTGCTAACAATGGAATCCACTCGCCCCGTGCTAACACCTGGACTCTGGAACAACATCCGCGTTCGATCGGTTCACCAACCAGATGACCACCTTCGCCGTTCGCATCACCAGCCCTGTTGTTCGTCAAGTTTATCCATCCTGTACCCTCTTCGTGTCTTTAAAATTGTACAGCCTTGTTTAAATTGCTTTGCTCGTTCCGCTAGCGTTCGTTTGTGCTGGCGTTTCCAACGTCAGACAGGTAATTAAGTCTCTGATTGTGAGTTACTTACCGACGAAAAAGGATCAATTTTCAACAAAAATCAATCAGGTTCATAATTAAATGCATCTTTATTTTTAACGCAAACAAAGCGATAATTTTGCAACATCTTTTTATCTCGAAGCAAAATTACAATTACTTCGGTTCTACTACATAAATTTGAGAAATTTGTGTGAATTTCAATGAATCACCACTATAAAATTAATGCAATACCAACATTATTTATTATCAATTCTTTTCCTTCTTAAATATAACTATTTTGCGAAGTACATAGTTATTCGACTATTGTCTTTACGTATGTACCATCATCATTTTTCACGTTAAAATACTAACTTATTTATTATTAAAATACTAAATTTCAAATTTTTTCGTATAAAATGTTTCAAGGCGTGATATAACTAGAAAATAATAGATTTTCAACATTACTAAATTCACAATATTGTTCATTGAATAATCTACAAAAAATCGCATATATATGCATAATTTGCAACATGTATAATACATGTAAATAGTGCGTACATCTATAGAAATTCTCCATAGCATATATCATTATGAATTATATTCGCTAAATTTGTGACATGTCGTAATGTGGAACAATAGTACCTATCTTTTAAGTATCGTTCCGTTTATCTTCTTACTGTTATTATTTCTTCTTCATATTACCTACAATTTAAATTGAATATTTGTAAACCTTACTATATTTAGTAACGTCGATGCTTGAACGTATTTTTGCTACATATGCATATGTACGTGTGATTAATGAAAGTTGAGTTTCTAATAATATGCACAATGAAACATACATAAAAACACTATTCATACAACAAACAGAATCATAAACGTTTGTTCTACGAATTTTTAATACCTTGTAACTTCTGATTCCATTATATGTATAGCACTTCTAGCTGAATAATGTTCTCAAAGGCGATTGACTCGATAGTACTTTAATTTAATTGATATGTACGAAAAATTAAAATTTCAACAATACATATATGTACATATGCTATACATTTGTATAATGAATAAGTAGGAAATATTCAAAATTCTTACAAATTATTTTTCAATTTAATTTATCAGTAATATAAGAATCTCATTTTTCTGTTATATCACACCTCTTAGATGACATATATACTAAAAATTCATTTTAAACAATATGCATGTTTCTATTTAGTACAGTTTATCACAGATTATAAAATGAAGTTTTCTGCATAATAGCTATATCAATTTTTTTAGTACTTACGTCCTTATTAGAGCAATAAAATGAATAGGGAGAGAAAAGGGGCTAAAAATTTAAATAACATTATGTATTTTATATAACTTAGAAAATAATATATCCACATGTAATAAGTGCAATATAAAATCAAAATTTGTTTTCATTTTGATACTTTTTAATTGAAATTGAATAGTTTAACCCGCGAAAAGAACAAATCTCTAAATAAAAATTTAAGAATATTTTTGTTTTAATGTTAAGTGAGAGCTATTTACAGAGATAAAGTTTTACAGCAGTAATAGCATGTTAAATAATTGTTATATTAATAGACGATGAACTATAACATAACACAAAAATATACAATTTTACGTGTCAAATTTAATTATAATTATTATTTACTAGATACTTTGTATCTAACTTTCTGAATTTACAACTCATTAATTTGATCAAGAAAAGCTAAAAAAATCAAAATATATTTGAAGATATTAATTAATTATTAAGAATATAAAATGTCTCTTTAAATACGTATATTAGTTTGTTGTGTGGCTAGGAAGAATCTCCACTTTTTAACAAAGAGATACATATGTAATATTTTATTATTTTATAATTTGAAAATTCTGTTATGTAATATTACGGTGCAATTTATTTGTAAAATAATAGACTTTGATCATTTATTGAATATTTTCAATTTTACTTATCTAGATAAATTCACAAAGAAACCATTTATTTTTCTTTCCTTTTTATAAATGTAGATTAGGAAGGGTTGTTTATAAAAACGATATTTCTACAAATGGTGAGCAATTTAATTAAGACAAAGAACAGCATATGGAAGTTGTTTACTACCTTCATCGCTATTTGGAATATATCTACATTTATAATGTTATATAATGAAGTTATCTATATATAATAGAAGAGAGTGTTTATATGTGAGATTGATTTATTTACCAGTCAATAATATCATTTAGATATACAAATAATATTCTGTTAATCATTTAGATTTGCCATATGTACATGTAATAAGAACTTTCTATCATGTTCATTTGTGTATATTTGATGATCTGTGTAACATGCTTGTACTTTAAACAAGCATTTTGAACATTTTCAACTATATAAGGACAAACAACTATTACTTTGTGTAAATAGATTATAATTCATGATCTAATCGTACTAAGAGTGATCTGAATTCTACTTAAGTTTATAGCTTATAGTAGTATATCCACTATATTTTAATACAATATGTAATTCAAAATAATGATGCAAAAAAAACACAGATATTTTACAAAAGTACATACATATGTAGGAGCGGGGGAAGTTGAAAATTGATGAAACTTTTGCCGTGTATTTAGTGCAATGATGATATCATTAATATATACATATATACATATATACATATATATATATATATACACACATATGTATATATGTATCTATCTTTGAGTCACACATAAAATAATAACATAGAAATATATACATATTTTACTTCTTATTTGGTCTTATATAAATGTCCTGGTTTTGAAAATCACTAAAATATATTCTTTGATATTTGGACCGATTGGATTAAATTTGATTGTTGGACTTTAATACTAAGTAAAATATAATAGAGCATTAAATATTAATTGCCCTTTTTAAATAAAAAATAATACAGATTATTTTTAGTGAATGATATTAATTACTGATTATGTATTAAAAATCTATATATTATTTAATTGGGATGATAATTATATAATCAAATTTTTATCATACTTTCCCTTAATAATAAAGGTTTTATAACTGCATCATAGGGAGTAAAAGTGTTATAAATTTCAAAAATTAAAAAGATGTGTTTACAATAATCAATATATAATATTCGACAACTTCTAGCAATCTCAAACAAAAGTTCTTTCTTCTATTTTTTCTTCTATTGATACTTTTTCTTCTATTTTCTTAGAAACAAAAAATTTTTAATCTTACGTATATATAAATATATCATATATAGATTATGAAATACTTACATTCATATGTATCATTACTAGATTCAAGACGTTTGATATGTATCTCAAATTCGGCAAAATTGTCTCTATTTTTTAACTTTCCCTTTTAATATTAAACAAATTATTATATGTATTCATTGACTGTTTATATGTAGATGAACTTATATATTTTTTAAGTCTTATACAGTTACAGGTACATACACATGTTACAAAATACGCATACAAATTTTTAAAAACATAAAAAACAATTTAGAAATAACAATATGATATATCATATTATCACTATGATATATTGTTCTCATATACGAGACATTGTTTTTGAAATGAATGTATGATATATAATCATTAATATTTAATCACAGTCAGAGAATTAACATTGTATTTTTTTATTATATTTGGAAAACTGTAACTTTGAAATGTTAATAATATTAACATTAATAATCTATTTACTATTAATAATCAGTCATGGCAAGAACTAGTTAATATTTGTTTAATTCTATAGTGTTTTAAATTTGGTAACAGTATGTAACATATATGTATATATGTCACAAAACATTAAAGATACTTTCATAAAAATTATTTTAATTGGATTAGATTATTTAAAAATATTTGACATTGAGATCAAGGAGTAAATATCATTTATATTCACAATACTTATTCAAATAACATGTATATGTACCTTTATATGCATATATGTATACATACATAGATTTATATATGTATGTATGTATACAGTTTTGTTATTAAGAATATTTGTATTTACTATTTACGTTTATTACAATAGTTGCTTAATTCTTGTCAAAATTTATAAAATGATTTGTTTTATATTTTATTTTATTGTTGATATTTCTGTCAACAATGCAAGATATGTAGCAAGTATAGGTCAAAATATAAAATAATTTTATTTTCAAATTATCTAAAAGATTTATTTATTAAATGTGTAATTAAGGTTTTCCATTGTTCATTGCAATTTTTCCATACATATCAGAGAAGGGTAAGAAAGATTGCTGTATAAATATAATAATAACATTTTGATATTTTTAAGTATAGAGGAGTATACTTTATAAAAAATTGTGCTGCAAATGATGTGAATGGTATGCAAAGATGATATTAATTTCTTTGAGAAACTAAAATATAATATATAATTAAACTATAATGTGCATGTATATATAATACTTAACTATGCAGGCAACTACATTAATATATTGAATTTATTATATTATGCATTTTTTTTATAAATGCATTACAGAAATATTTTGTTATAACTGTATCTATTATCTGATTAGTAACGATTAAATTATCTGATTAGTTACTGATTAGTAAATTATCTGATTAGTAATTTACGCGTTAGAAAAAAAGTAATTCTCACTTTCATCTTTATTATACAGTACATAAAATTTCATTGTTGCTCAGTATATTAAACTATGGGTTTAAACAGTATTATACAGATTAATTTTTATTATTAATCTTATTGTATGAAATCAGCTTTTAAACATTGATGAGTTTATCGCATATTATACATCATATAATACAAAGAATTAAATAATAATTATGATTTTGGTAAACGATATAAGCCACCTGAAAATAATAGTTGATGTTCTCTCACTTTTCTATCAAGAAATTGTCTCAATTCAGGTAAGCCACATTCCATTGCTCCTGGACCTTGAGACGCGAACATTTTTAACATTTGATGAATTCTTTCTAAAGGCATAGAATCTAAATTGGTTAGCATGCCAACAATATAAGACCAAAACACTTGAAGTTCTTCCTCCCTCTGATCACTTGCAGATGCCATTGCACTTTCTACTTCTTCTTCCAGAACGATGTCTGATAAAGATCTGGTTTTCGTCGAACTTTCTTCTTGTAATATGAAGACATCATTAGAAATTTCTTTCAAAAGACCCTGTGAAACCCAAAAAGATATTTTTCTTCTTAACACAGTTGCAGGGGCATGCATTATTTCTGCAAGTTCTTCTAGAGCCCATTCTTCTGCAAGTTGAAAAATACAATAAATATATTAATATTAAACAAATTTAAGGATGTTAACATGTGCATAAATATTTCTTACTCTTATCTTGAAAATGTAAGATTATTGTAGCATGTATGGGTGTTACATTTATATCTAATTTTCTATCTTTTAATTCAATTTCTAAATTAACATTTCCGAGATGAGGTTTCCAACAAAGTGTTCTATTTCCTTTTAGAGTTTCAAATGCTTTTACATATTTGTTTAATTGGTCCTGTACAATTTTAGGTAACTCTAATTTCCAGTTTTCTTTAAATGGTGGCCAAAACTGTGCTGATAATATCAATGCAGATGTAGGGAAGTGCTCTTTTTCTAAAGTGTAACTAGCATCAGATTGTATATGTCCATCTATTCTTTTAGAATCATATACATCTTTTAACATAACTTCACAGTAATGAAGTTGATTTTCTCCAAAACGCCTTTTCAATAATTCTAAATGACGGATTTCTCGTTCAGTATGATAATTTAATTGAGACAGTAGTCTGTCTGCTAATAATGTACGATATTCATTTACAAATAGATCTTGACTACCATATACATTTACTAACATCGATATTATATCTGACATTCTGCGTTGTGCTGATTTTGCTATAAAAAAGAGATTTAAATCTATTTTAGTAAGCCCAAATGTGCACTTTGTAAGATTTATTACATAATAATGTATAAAAAAATTAGTTAAAATTTAAATAGGAATGTTGTAAAGAAAATTCTATTAAAATTAAAAAGAGGTTGTGCAGCCAGGTATTTATAAAATAAATTTGCAAGTTTAAATATATTGAAAATACTACATACTACAATATTGCAGTAAAACATTTTTTTAGTTTATGCAATAGTTGCATACACAAGATCTTTTGATTGTTTTAATAAATACAGAATGGAAATATTCAAATTAGGTAAATTTTAGTGGTCATAAAGAAGGTTCTTTTTATCACAATCTGCATATCAATAATAATCCTAAATACTTCTAATTCTAAATAATTCTAAAATCTACTTATAATAGATATATAACAGACTTATATATATATAGATTTTGAATTGTTGTCTAAGTATTACGTAATCAGATATGTAAATAGAAACAAATGTATCTTAAATGGAAACATAACCAATACAACATTCCTTGGAGGAGACATATTTCTATTATTTTAGTATAAAACATAAAATTCATATTCAGTGTTTTGACTAATCATCTTAAAACACCTTAGATGTTATAAACATACCAGGATCAGCATCAACAGGATCTGGCATCCATTTGTCCCAATCTTCATTTTCTTCATCGCCAGAACCATCATCTAATTGTAAAGATTCGCCCTTGACTAGTTCATCAGCTAGATCACTTGGTGAATCATCAAGCAAATCACTCACTACGCAACGTACAGTATCCTCTCTGGTTCTTAAATAAATTCTAAATAATATGTAAAAGCGTTTAAATATTTTGTGAAAAAGTTCATTGGTGATTTAACAGATTATAATTAGTACACTTTAATAATTGTTAATAAGATATGATTTTAATATAATAGTTACTTAATAGGTTCTGTTATTGTTTCAAGGAGGACACCTGTAGGATCCAATTGTCTCAATGCCCTTATAGCTGCAATATAAGCTGTTATTATATCTGGTGTATTTACGCCTGGATGTAATAATCTCGTTTTTAATGCTTCTTGTAGACTTTCTATTAGGACTTTACGTAAATCAGTTCGTTCTAGACAAATACGTAAATCATCTATTGCAGGTTGAGAATCAGGATACTCTAAACATAAAAAACAGTATAAGTAACATAAATATGAATGTAGCAAGTATAAGAAGATATATGTGTGAATTATATTTTAATAACCTATTATGATGTCAAAGAGTTGTTCAATTCTAAATCTTGTATATGTTTCATATAAAAAATGAGAAAGTTTCTGTTTAAATTTGTCTATAGCACTACGAGTTTGATTCGTCAAAGATACAACCTTTGAAAAACCACCAGAATATATTCTTATTAACCAACTCATAACAACCGTTTCAAGCCACTGTGAAATAAAATATAAAACATGACATTGATTATATTATTCATTGCATTCAAGAAGTCAGGCAAGTACAGTTTATATTATGTAAGTGGAGTATATATAACAAAATCTTACATTTTCTAATGATTTTAATTGTGACACATCGAATGTTTTATCACATGATTGACTGACATGATTTTTAATACGTATATGTATCAGTGATGTAAGAACATTACCAACTAATCTCTCTAATAGTTCTAATTCAATTAATTTTCTATTTGTTTCGTGGAACATAAATACAATCATTTGACACTGACATTTATCTACTTCCTGATAACAACCCATACATTGAGCAGTATCACTTCCAGTAGTTACTGCAAAGTAAACACTCAGTAGTACAGTAAGTAGAATATATAAATATTAAAATTTTGTTATTTACTTTCTTATAATTAAATTGTAACAGAAAACTAAGTACCTTGCGTAGAACTATCTGCACTACAAAATACATTAAACGCGATTTTATAAAATTGCTCAACTATGTGTTCGTAGTGAAGTGGTAACTGACTTAATAGCGTAGATCGTACAATTAATTTAAATTGACCTAGTACGTTGTTCCCATTTGTTGTAGATTGAGCTGTTTCATTTTGTGTTAAGTATTCTAATTTTTTTAATAATGGCAAAAATTCTGTTAAACTTATATATAATCCATCTACTGCATTTTTAAAATGTTCGAAACCTTGTTGTCCAGTCACATTATTTGTGAATTGTTTCCAAAATGTGGGTGCTACATTTTGCCGAATATATAACTCTATATGATAAATAACTATATCTTCAACAAATTGTGTCAAATTCAACCTCTTTATTTCTTTAATCACATCTGCAAATTCTTCATCTGTACATTCATTTTGAATCTAAAACAAATATTAAGTTACTTACTTTACAAATATTAAGTTATTATTTTAAACACATATTTCAAGAATATTATATGAATTTGATTATGTATTAAATTATAAGCACTCGATAAAGTATTCGTTACTACTAAGTATATTTTCAAGACAAGCAAATCTAGATATTTACCAAATATAAACAAACCTTTTCATATAAAATAGGAAATGCATACTGAACTTGAGGGAAAAAATCGTTTTTATTGATCTGAGATTTATCCATACTATACATATGTAATTTAACCAATTTTGAAATTATAATCACTTTTCATAATTGATTATCTGGTAATATTTTTCTTCTGAATTATTAAGAAATTAAAATATAAAATGTATTTAAATATATGTTAATCAAAAGAGAATATCGATCATACATTTTGGACTCTTTCAAAATAAATACAATATTTTGCTACATAAACTGCTGAAAAACTCGTCCACTGTTACTATTAATACAACAATACCTATTATAAATATAAACAAAAACATACACGACTAGCATTACGTAGTAAGGTTATTTCAGAAATGAATAGGAAGGGAGATCGTCAATACTTATGGACGATACGTATGTAGTAAAATTCAACTAAAGTCTGGGTACTAGTTGTAAAAGTAAGAGCCTCTCGTGGTCAATGACTGAACTAGTCGTACGTTTCGTCTCCAGTGTTTTTACTGGGAGAAATATGAGAATGCACAGCGAAAGAGGAAATGTGTAATCGTGCGACCCTGCTTCACTGCATTGTATCGGTAAATACTGTAAAGAAGAAATGTGCACATGGCACGAAGCAGTATCAGAACAAATATATGTGAATTGTAAGTATCCATTTGAGAATTCCTTCTGATAGTTTCTCGCAAGAGTACTGTCAAGTTGTATGTTCATTTAAGAAGAACTCTCAAAATCGTGTCATTTGAGATTCGTCTAGATAGTGTGTGAATCATATGCTAACATCCCGCAGTTCATTTTGAAACACGAGATGTATACTTGATCCGAAAATAGAAGTTTTATTAATGAGCTGAAACTAGAAAATAAACTATAAGTTGTCAATGATACCAGCAGAGAACGGTGTTAAATTAATGGAAGATTACAATAAATTATTTGCGAAAAATGTGGAATAAACAGAATGTGTTCTTTAAGTTGCATTGAAGAAATATGTTTTATAAAATTCTATACTTCATTTATGATATAGATTATCCTATTTTATACATTATTTACAATTTCATAGGAAACTTCAATGTTAATTAAAAATTATATACATAATTTGATTGATATATTTGTGAGAATGACAGTTTATAAGAACACGCATCCATTATAACTGTATAATAATATCGATAATAATATCAATAATCCACATATATAGACTGGGCCCAAGACTCAGAATCTATAAAGTACATATGTATATATATCTTTTTCTTTTCACAGAACAATATTGATGTATATCAGTGTTATTAATATTATATATATTCCAAAAGAATTTGAAGCAGAATTAACATATATATATATATGTCGGGATAGCGTTGAGGATGGGGTTGGGAGCGTTTGATGAATCTTCATTGAAATTAGCCATCGTGTGGTATAACAAAGGAACGGTTTATTAACACAAGTATGGATAACACAGATTTGACAATCAAACACGGCGATTAAGCGCCATTGGTTGGTTTTCTTCACATCTGGTATGTTCCGTTAGCAACTTTTATTATTCAATCGGAGACGGTGTCTACTGCCGTCGCTTCCTTAACCAAAATTGTCATCAACAAATCTGATAGTCCCGTGTCCTTAGACACACCCACCCTTAGCTTTCCTCAGACACAGTATCGTCAGTAAAACTCACTTATTCTTTATCCTTAGAATAGTCAACATATCTTTACCGGTCTCTACCCTTATAACAGTCACGTACTTAACATATCGTTATAACTAAGTCTTAGATAACGTGGTTGGAGTGAATTGTGATTTATGTTAAGGGGGGGGGGAGGTTAATTAGTACAAAAAAGGCATGTTTTTGTGACGATACAGTTAAAATTTCTTTATTTTCTTTTCTTAAAGTATGACAATATTAAAAAATACGGCAATGGCAGCAATTATTCAGACGTGTCTCGGATAAAAGTATAATTGCGGTGCCCCTCAGAACTTGGTGCTGGGTCATCAGAAATTAAAAAGTTGAAGTTCATTCGTTAGGTAACAGTTTTCCCCAGGTAACGCTGCGAAGATTTTTTCGAAATTTCAATTTTTCACTTTTTTGGAACACTTTGAAGGGAAAAACGCGATTTTGTGCGAAAATTTTCGGCTAATTTGTTATTTTAAAATAAAAATAATTAACAAATTTGAAAAAACTCTACAGCGTCACCTCACAAATTATGTACAGAAGTAGTTTTCAAAATTTCAAAAGGATCGGCGCAGTAGTTTTGAGGTAATTGGGGGAACCGACTTTGAAAACGTGAGTTGTGGGGAAAACGCTTTAAAGTTTTGAACACTAAAAAATCTGGTATAAAACGTTCATAAGCGAATTTTATCGGTTTACCTCTTCACTAGCGTAGCAATTGTTGAAAAGACTAATAAAAAATCAATTATCCTATAATATTTTTCACGATCCTTCGTAATTTGATCTTCAACAGTCACTTTTATTTTTTTAGCTGACGCGCTATTTGTTGAAGTGCCTTCGTATTTACGTTTATGCGGAGGTACAATTTTTCTAGCTTGATATAATCTCGAACTAGTTGATTGTCTATCAGATCTAGTAACTTTTTTAGGCATTTTAGTAAAGATTTAAAACAAAACTTAATGAAAATGGAATATTTACTCCTACACTAAATTTTTTACTCTACACTGACATAAAATATACAGTACAGGTATAAGGAGGTTTGTACTTAAGTCGTTAAGTACTATAAATAAAAAATGTCTGTGAAGTAACAATAGCACGCTCGGGTCGAGTAGGTAATATCATCCGACATGTATAAAAATACTCGTAACTTCGTCAATTTTGCTCCAATCGACTTGAAATTTTGACATAATATTCTTAAGATGTTATGCATTCAATTAAAAAAATAAAAAAAAGAATACAAAAAAGTTTTAAAACCTTCCCCCCCCCCTTAATTCAGTGTATGTTACATTATGATTGCTGAATTCATAATAAAGTTCAATTAAAACAAAATTAATAGTTGTGTTACGACTCAGCTATTTTATTTCATCAACCAACCCTTAAGTTTACGTGACATGTACGACGGACAAAATCTGAGACGTACTTTTGACGCAAGTATTCTCGATTCCTTGTATTACTACTATATCGATCGTTCTTTTACCGGAAAATTTCGGGGCTACGGATTCTTTGATTAATGAGCACTCAGCTCCGGAATCGAAGTAAAACAGGGACGACTCACTCTGATGACTTAAACTACCAGCTGGCGGCTTCACCACGCAAGAGTCGACTCGAAGTTTGTTCTTGGGGCCGGTTTTTCTGTCTTGTTGTAGCGGGCAGTCAGGTGCGATATGGCTCTCCGTCTGACACCTGAAGCAAACCACCTGTGACGATACGGCTGATCGTCTTCCTTCCGGGCGTTGTGTATTTTTATTGCTGTTCTCTACGCATTCTACTGCGGCACTTCCCTATTTTGTGTCCGCGGTTACCACAGTAAAGGCACCTCGCGTGGTGGGCCAATGGCTTGTGTCGTTTGGCTTTAGGTTCCGTCGATGAACTATTCGACGTGAAGGTAGTCTTCACGTGGGAGAAAACTCGCATTTCCTTATGGAATTGATCTCGGGTCCGAATATCCTTCGTGAATGCTATTCTTTCGAAACGCTGGTCATGCCAGATCAGTCGCAGAAAGACGACGGCGTTGATTAGTTCGACGTTGGTTAGATTTTCCCATTTTGCCGACAGAAGGGAGTGGAGACGATTTCCAAAAGCCCCCGTGGTTTCGCCCTCCAGTGGTGATTCGTTGAGCACCTTAATTAGCGCTGAGGTTGCCGTCTCCGTGCCACCATAACGAGTAAGAAAAAGTTCCTTAAATTTTGTCCAAGTAAGACCGTTGACGGGAACTTGCGTAAGCCACTGTGCCGCGGTACCCTCTAGGGCACGACTTATAACAAGGTATAACTCGTAGTCTTGTAGAGGTATTTTGTCCATAATTGCACTAACAGTCGCGCACCACACAGCTGGGTCGGCGCCCGCGGTTTCGGGGTTAAAACGTGGTAGCACTAGATTTACAGGTTCCACACTTGGTCTTTGCTCCTTCTGCTGAGTCAACCGGCCCACGATTTTCAAGAGCTGTTCCATGACTATACGTGGGTCTGATCCCACTTCTGATGTCGGGGTGACGTTGAGGATAGGGTTGTTGGTGTTTGATGAATCTTCATTGAAATTATCCATCGTTGCGGTATAACAAAGGTACAGTTTATTGACACAAGTATGGATAACACAGATTTGACAATCAAACACGGCGATTAAGCGCTCGCGACACTAGTGACAATGGTCTTACGTTCGATAACGAATCCGCGGTCAACGGGATGATAGATGAACGTTCTCACGAAATCTATGTTTGAATAATTACTGATCGTAAAGACGTTACTCTTTAGTCGATGAGATCGCGAGAGAGAATGAATTTCCGTCCCGATGATGCCACGGAGGAAAACTATAATGGGGTGTGTCTAAGGACACGAGATCATCGGATTCGTCGAGGATAGCCTTCGTTCAGAAAGTAAGGGAAATTGGCGTTGCCGCTAATTGGTCAATCTCCACATCGATGGTTAGAAAAAGATGCTAGTCGCCCTCGAGGGAAAGTTGCTAGTGGGAGACGTTGTTCGTTGGAAAATAGGTCTCCTCTATCTTCTCGTAGTTGGGACAAAGACTGTTTGAAGGACTTAAGATTTATAACGGGCCCTCAGGCTAGCTGAACATGTACTGCGGAGACGCATCGACATCTGGCAATCATCTTACTCGAAGAATAGGGTCTGCGTGTGGCGAGCTACGGGACAGAGACCGTTGGAATGTTTATTGTCGCGTGCCGTCACAAATATTTCTTTTAAGGAGAGCTATAGAATTACTCCATACCTTTGTTAGACAAAGCGTTCATCCCTTGACCGCGGCTACGTTAGGCGACAGACTGTCGCCTCGAGCCAAAGCTCACCATCACTAATCTCGAACAATTACAATCGGATTGAATAACTACGATTGTTTAATTACAGCTATCGTAGACTCTAGATTACAATGTTACGGGATTATCCTAAATTCCAGAGGCTCCGGTGTTCCTTCACCTCCGACATATATATATGCATGTATGTAATTATTGCATTTTATAACTCATACCTTATATAGATGTTTTAAAAATATTCAGAAAGGAACAAAGTAAATTAAATTTGTTTATTTCAATAACAACATTCATTTTCAATTATTTTATGCGATAAGTATACCTTACTTTCTTATAATTTTATTACACATGAAAAGTAATATTAATCATTTGGTATTTAAAACATTAAGTGTAAGATATAAATATAATTAAACAGAAAGCTTTAATATATGCTTTTATTTACAATATACCACTCAATTTGTGTTTTAATTTCCAACAGTAGATTATTGCATATATAGGATTTTTTTTATTTATTTATTTATTTAAATTTTACAATTTGTCCAGTAGGACATTTGGTAAAATATTATAGCTTAGTGGTATAATAATATAATATGTGGGTGGATACCTCCGGCGGGGTACCAGCATATATAGGATGAGTGATTTAAACGGGATGTACCTTATGTATTTATCGTTATATAGTAGAACTTGTCATGACAAAGTTGCACTATGTAAAAGAGCAAACATAAACGTATAAAAATCTTATTTTAAGTTATTTTTTTAAGAGATTTGCAGGTCATCACACTTTTAACAAAAATTTTATAATTTTGTGGAACATAAAAAAGCAAATTTAACAGTTCTAAGAAATATACTGTTACAATTATTTTGCTTTCGAGGGTCTACCTCCCATTACTTTTTCTTGTGGGTTATCGATGCTGCTCATTTTTTGGTGTTCTCCTAATCTCATATTTTTGGGAATATTAAATGTCTCTTGTATAGACTATTGCTGGCTATGTATGTTCTTTTAGGTGATCTTTAATCTGACGCTAATAGGAAGTCTCTTTTTGTTTAATCTATTTGGGAGTCCATTTTAATTGACCATAAAAGTGATGTTATTTCTACGCATGCTTTCTACTTTGTACCCCTTCTAATATTGAATGTTTTATTTTAATGTTCTACGTTTTAATATTAATAATGTTTTTAATAGAAAAGTATTCATTTATACTCTACAAAAGTTAAAAATTTGGTGGCAAGGATACAGTTTCAAAAGATGCACGTTTGCAAGATTGCAACAGAAATACGAAAAAAATATGCAAAGAAGACAATAAGGAAACAATATACGTTTTTTTTTTTTTTTATTTACTAGTTGAAACTACAATCAATTCTCGCGTTAAGAATTTTCAGTAATTTTTCTGGCGTGGCGCAGTGACATGGCTGTTTATTTACAATAAGTTAATACTTATTATAGATAGGTATAATTTATAAGTATTATAAGTAAGTGCATATGCTTAATTTGGATAATTAAATGAATCTAACGTTTAGGTCTAGCGGGTAGTGCCTCTTCAGCCTGCGAATCTGGTCCGTCGTATCGAGTAGTCCAGTGATTAGGGGGTTTCGGTGTTTGTTGATTCTTTTGTTATATCTGTCGCTATATTTTGCTATTTCCTCTTTGACGGTGGGTATCTTGAGGTCGCGGTGTATTGTTTCATTGGTTACATACCAAGGTGCGTCAATTAGGGATCTTAGCGTTTTCGATTGAAAGCGTTGGAGTATTTCAATGTTGGAGTTACTTGCTGTTCCCCATAGTTGGATTCCGTAGGTCCAGACAGGTTTTATTACGGTCTTGTAGAGGGTAATTTTATTCTGTATATTTAGTTTGGAGCGTCGGTCCGTGAGCCAATAGAGTCTTTTTAGTTTGTCCTTTAGTTGCTTCCTTTTATCTGAGATGTGTGTCTTCCACGTTAGTCTCCTGTTCAGGGTCATGCCCAGGTATCGGACTGTGTCCCTGCTAGGAACTGTTGCATTGTTGATGGTGACCTGGGGGCAGGTTTGTTTTCGGAGCGTGAAGGTTACATGTGAGGATTTCTTTTCGTTGACTTTGAAGCCCCATTTGTGAAACCACTTTTCCATGGAGTCGAGACTTCGCTGGAGAGTGGATGAGGCTATTACCGGGTCTGCGTGGGTAGCTAATAGCGCTGTGTCGTCTGCAAATGTCGCTATTGTTATATCGTTTGATATAGGTAGGTCGGCAGTGTAGATGGAATACAGTAGGGGTCCGAGGACACTACCTTGGGGTATGCCGGCTTCTATTGGGAATGTTGCGGAAGTGGCGTCTAGGCATTTAACCATGAATTGTCTATTGGTTAGGTAAGATTTTAGGATGGAGTAGTAGGGGTGGGGTAGGATCTTTTTAAGTTTGTATAGTAGCCCTTCATGCCATACTTTATCGAATGCCTGTTGGATGTCTAGGAAAACCGCTGAGCAATATTTTTTCTTTTCGAGTGTTTGGCTGATCGTATGAGTTAAGCGGTGGATTTGCTCTACTGTAGAATGATGTTTTCGGAAGCCGAATTGGTGATCTGGGAGTGTTTTCAAGTTCTCTAGGATTGGAAGGAGTCGGTTCGTGAGCATCTTCTCGAATAGTTTGGACAGGGTAGGTAAAAGACTGATTGGGCGATAGGAGCAGGTTTCGTATATCGGTTTACCGGGTTTAGGGATGAGGGTAATCAATGAGATTTTCCAAGCCTTAGGATAGTGTTCCAGGCGAAGGATAGCATTAAAAATCGATGTGATGAGTGCTATCCCTTTTGTGGGAAGTTCCTTGATTACTCTATTGCCTATTAGGTCGTGTCCTGCTGCTTTCTTGAAACAATATACGTGAACATAGAAAATAGAATATTGATTTTAAAACATTGAACTTATAATTAACAATTTTCTATCAATAATGTTAAATCAGTTTTGACGTAGGATTTTCATTCAGGGAAAATAGTTTAGATATTTCATGAAAGTTGAGTGAGAAGAAAACGATAGGAAAATTAATAGATACATATACATATAAATAAGTTTCGTTGTTTAAACGGAAATTAAAGGAGTAAAATAAACACGAGGGAATATAAATTTCCATTATGTTAATTTCGAATTTAAACTTTTAATTATACTTTAAATTGTTTTACATATTTTATGAATTAAAATTTCGTGCACTCTACCAAGCGATTACAATATAGATAGTTATATACTTATTTAAAACATGATAACAGTGCTGTTATAAACTAAGATTCAAAAATTTAAATATTATAATGTTATTGTAATATTATATTGTAATATATTGTAAATTAATAAACTTATTCAAATAAAGCCACTATTTTCAATGTTTCATAATCCTAATCCTTGGTAAATACTCTATGACGTATGCTTTACACGTCATCTAGACAAAAATGAAGTTGCTTCTGATTTTGTACTTATAGCAGATTGCAAGCTCATCATAGATCCTCTAAAAATTAAATTATACAAGTATATTTATGTGTAACACAGATTATATGAAAATTAATTTGTAAAAAGAAATACCTGTAATGAACCGAAGATAATGTTTCATAAAAATACATAAGCTGGGCCTTATGACCACTAATAGATGGAAGAAACTCTCCTGGATCATCTTGATTATGCCATTGCAATATATACACACCAGCATTTTGCATTATATGAGAACCCTATATTCAAATAAATAATTATTATAAGTATAAAAAATAAAAAAATAATTACTAAAATATGTTGAAACATGTAATCATTGTATGATAAACAAATGACCCCACATAATTGAATTACTTAGCAGACATTTCCTTAATCTCGATACATTGAAATAAGAGTTGTGCTATTCTTTTGCAGTCTTCTTGCCAAAAGGTATCCACGCTTTCTCTACCTCGCGGCTCTCTCTTCTAGAGACAATATTTGTGTCCTTTAACATCCTAAGTTTAACAATAAGCGATAAGCTCGTGACTATTTCGTGCTGCTGAGTCTCGCTCGCGTATGGATATAATTTGGTAATTTGACTGCTTTTTCTCATATTTATATGACATATAATATTTTATAATATCATGAAAGTACATATTTCTTATGTAATCTTAAAAGATAATGGAAAGAAGTAGGACATCTCATAGGAGAAATTCTTTCCAATTAAAAAGAAACGAAACTAGCAGAGCGTTGTATACGATTCCAAAAAGCATGATAATGGAAAATGAATTACATATTTAATTGTATTATAATTGTCGTTATGTAAAATCACCTCTTACTACGATTAACAGAAAAAAGATATACAATTTTTTTTATCACTTTTCTTAATTTTGCTGGTCACTTCACGGGTTAAAGCAACATAACGTCGTGCTATATTCCTAAACTCTCTCACGCCCAACAATTAAACCTTCAGTACCCGATAGCTACGTGATTTTATGAGCCATCATTAGGCATCTGCCACAATCTTATCCGCATCTTCCACGGTTTTTATTTTTTTCCTATCATAATTACATACAAGTAAAATAGAGATGGTAACAGATGGTATAAAATTCTTGATTTATGAGTATTATAAATGTGTGTGAAGTGTACGTTATTATGTGCATAATGTATGTTGTGTTTGTAGCCTTCATCTTCTTTAAGTATGTGGTTAAATTCGAGGATTTAAAGTTAAAGATCAAATGTAATTTTTCTATACTTTATTTTCATTTTAGTTTGGCTTGTGAAAAAACCGTCTTCCTCTGAAAACCCTGTGTATAAATTGTATATTTGCGGAGAATTATACAGATGATCGCATATATAGGCCACGGAAAGATTCGGACACTGCACAATTTTAATTTCTAATTTGTATATTTATACTAAACGTATAAAGATCAACAAAATGTAATACATTATGTTACGCTATACTGTTATAGACAGCAGTAGAAAAAAACTTTTGAGTTATTATTTATTGTTGTCTAAATATTAAAAGTAATACTAAAGAAGAGCGAAATTTGTGCCGCAAAAAGTTTCGAACGAAAAGTATACATTGAGGAATTTTGTATTTTAATTCTTCATTAAATGTTACCAGTATCTGTATATACAATGTTTGTAAACAATGCTTCGTTCAAGTCTGAGCACTTTGGATTGCGAATATGTATTAGTTTTGTAACTAACTTGTTTAGGGTGAATCGCAAAAGCCGATATACAAATTTTAAAATACGACAATTAATAAGTTTAAACAAAATAGTGGTAACTATTTAAAAAAAAATTATTTCCCCTGTGCCAAAAAATGTACACCATGTCATCAACTAAATATTAACTTTCGCGAATAATCATTATTAGTTTTAGTTCTATGTGTATAATTCTATTATTTAGATTCATATGTATTAGAATCCGAAACATTTTGTGATATAAAATATCACTCTTTTTCAGTGTTTCTTTTAGTATTTAGATAACAATAAATAATAACTCAAAAGCTTTTTTCTACTGTTATGCTACCATATATAGTGTAGTGTAACATAATGAAATACACTTTTGTTGGTTCTTGTACATTTACTGAAAATATAATAATATAGAGCTTATAATTTAAAATTGTACAATATCCGAATCTTTTTATGATCGACTGTATGTATAATGCGAAGTAATTTGTATTGTTCTAAAGATCTATGAAAGTTATTTGTTTCTATATAGAAATTGTTGCTCACTCATGCAAATTCTCAAAGAACAGAATGTTGGTAATGTTTTGTTCGAATATTAGCGGATCACAAGAATGTACTACTACATGACGGGAAAATTGCGACAATTGAGATCATTTAAACGTGTCTCTAATTTTCCTTTATTTTAAAAATCATAAAACAATGAGAAAATGAATGCAGAAGTATTTAAAGAGTGATATATACATTGGAAATTTTACTCCTAATATAAGAGATTAAAGTAAACTAAGGTGGAAATAAATCTTTTTATTTATATTAAATAGTGTATATACGTATTTAATCATAATATTAAAAAGCTCCAAGTATCATGAAAGCTCGAGAAATATACAGGGCGAGACACGTAAAGTGTGGCAGCGGAATATTGTGGAACATATTGATGACACAAAAAAATGTTGTTAAGAGAATCTGAAGTATTCTAGGTGTCATAGTCCTTTGCTTTTTTTGTTAATATATATTTTTTAACACACGTAAGTATAGCCCGCATTAAGATAATTTAACGACTATAGTCATTTAAGGTCAATCAACTTGAATCCATCAAATCAGAGAATATAGAATATATGTGTGAATATATTTATAAACGTACTCTATACATTATATTCTTAAAAACATCAATATACTCTTTGTTTACTTACTTGAATGCTTTCACCATCATGACAAACAATGCTCGGTTCGACCTTAATGAAATGTCCTTTGATTTCTTTCATCTCTAATAATTCTGCATCTTCAGCTGTAACAGATTCTGAAAAATTTACATCGATTATTTATACAATTATTCCGAATACAATATATTTATGAAATACGTATTTCTTAATACTTTCGCAATAGAATGTGAAATTATTTTTGTCCCTGAATTGTATCAAAATCATATATTTTTTGTTGAACTGTGAAAAGCCTGCACCCCACCTCAATGCATTCTTTTTGGAATATTTTTGACAACATTATTGTGAAGTATGAATAACGGCAAAATATTATAAGAAAAATTTGTTTCTTTTCGTGCATTTCTTGGCATATACAATTCTACATTATACCATAATGTTGCCAACCGAGAATTTATTTGGTTCGAATTATATACAGGGTGGTTGGTTAATGGTGGTACAAGCGGAAAGGGGGTGATTCTACGCGAAAAAAGTCGAAGATATAGAATAAAAATTTTTTTTTAATTTTTTTTTTAATTTTTCCATCGAGACAGCGATCTACAGTGAGATCCGTTATAAGGAGACGTGATAAAGTGCACGCGTACCGAGCGAAAATTCAAAGTCGATTTTCTCGAAAACAAAGCCTCAAACGAAAAATGTTTATTCTATATTTTCGACTTCTTTTTTCGCGTAGAATCACCCCCTTTCTGCTTGTACCACCAGTTACCAACCACCCTGTATATCTATGTATATTTTCCTTTTTAAAATCAACATTTCAATTGTTACACATACCTAATAAACAATTTTCATTAAAGTTACTATTAATTTTTCTTAATTTTCTCCTTTCGTTCTACATTTTAAGATGTTTTTCACCTTTTTTTCGATGTCAAGGATACAATTGCCCCTTCTTATTATTTTTCGATTATTTATACGTCACAATGACAATTTTTTAAACTCAAAATTAGAATCATCCCCAATGCAATACACAAAAAACAATTTTGAACATCTATCAATTTTTATTCATTTTTGATTAATATCTTAATGTTCTGGTTACTCCGTGGCTAATCGACAGGTTAACGTCAATGTTAAGATTAAGTTCTTTTTCGTACTCTAATTTAAAGGGTCTGATGTGTTCTAATAACACACTCTCTCTCTTCCCTTTTGCCTTTCCGGCTGATTTTGTGATGTTGACATAACAACTATGTATATGTATAGATATAATAAAAAGGATACAAATTTAGCTTTTATATAATAATAATTCATATGTGCTTTATGTATTGCATCATTCAATAAAGTTTAGTACCATGCAGCAATAGTACAGTTATAGTAATAGTAACTGAATTATGATATGTGTACTTCATGTATTTGAAAATGTGAAATTTTCATTGAAGGATAACCAAAAGGTGTTATATTTCTATCTATTTTACATTTTTCTATCTCATACTGCATAACATCAATAATGTTTATAACTTTGAGGTCATTGAAAATATAAATAACTGCTACGTATGTTTATGTGCAATGTTTGTTACAGGAAAGAGATTTCTCTTCATTAATTAAATAATTATAATTTTATAAAATACAAAGTTGCGCTCTTTTGTTATAATTTGGATAATGGATTACATGTTACCTAAAATAATATAATAGAAAAGAGTAGATGTTGTGCAATAGAAATATCGGTTAGACCACTGTTTGAAAGTATTTAGATGCTAATACATTATACAATAAGTACTTTAATAATAGCTTGAGAAGCAGTTGCTGTAAAGGGTCAAAATCAAATCTTTCTAATTTGTAATTAATCTGTAATTTTATTCATATACATATACATATACATACCCAATGAAAGATCTTTGTCATCGTTATAAGCTTGGTAAAGTACGGTGAATATTATATTATGACGCATCACATCAAAATCCCATGTTAAAACTGCTCCTGGATCATTAGAACGGATTATTACACGATGAATTTGTCCACGGCTTAAACTAATGCAATGATATAGATTATGCTCTTCTTGAGACGATGTAGGTTCCAATTCCATTTTATACAGATGTTTCGGTACAATTCCTCCTTCAGTAATGTAGGCCTAACATTAATAAAAAGATATATGTTAAATGTACATCTTAAGAACAGCATAATAAAGTGAATAATGCATATTAACAGGACTGAATCACAGCTAATGCGGCACAAAAATGTGTACGTTAAATTTTCAGATTTGCAATAATGCACATGTATGTGGGCGCATTTGTGCGTGTGTGTCGAATATTATTAAATATATGGTTTTAACAGATAGTATACGTAATTAATGATTAGAGATGTATAATAGTCTAGAATAATAAAAAAAAAAAGATATGAAAATAGTAAAAAAGATATTTAACATTTTGTATGTCGATTTAATTGCACTCAAATTAACTTAGGAAAATTAAATTTGCATATATTTAATAAAACAATAAAATGTTTTACAACAAAATCAAAGGATCTCATTCATTTTTGGCTAAAAAATGATGGATCTTGGAACTACCGAACCTTGCGGGAAAAAGTTGTACCGCAGTTTGTGTGGATCATTTTCTTTAGGTGAGATCTCTACTTTCTCACCTTTAAATTCAATTTGAAGACCTTCTTATACTCGAAAGTAGGACGGTAAAGCGGAGATCATTTTTTTCCGAAAATTGTATGCACTCAAATAACTCTACAGAATTTAATAAACCCGTTTTGCGATTCGTTTTATAATAAATTTGAAGGTAGGAGCGTTCTTTGTAAAATGATCCCTTAAAAGTTATACGATTTTTTCCTACCTTCTTATTGCATTTTGAATAAAAACTCTGCTACTAAAATTAAAATAATCCAAAATTCAATAAGAGAAGATCAAACGTTCAGATTTCTATTTTGTGATCTATTAAACATAATACATATGTTTAAAGTTTAGACGACTTCTCATAGACCTTGTTTCTATACATAAATCGATGTGCGTTTCATTGCTATAAAGGAAAATATCAAACAAAAGGAGAGCGAAAAGAAGTTCCTGTAAATATTGTTCCTGCAAACATATGTAGTATCGTGGAGAGATTGTCTAAGAAAGGCCCGACGAAATATGTACAATGTTGCGAAAAAGCCCAAGTGCCGACAGGTCGAAAGAGTCAGGAAACTTCAACTGGGCCAAGTGGCCCATCAATGTATCCTCGTTCCTTCAAACAAATAGTTACTCGAAAGAAGGCGTACGACCATGAGCGCAGACGTTTACCGAACACGTACGTGGAGGGGGTTATGAAAAGACAACAAAGGGATGTTTGAGGGAGAAAGACGATTAACCGTCAGTTGTTAATTGAGAGCCTAGTTGCGAGGAGTTAGTTGCGAGTCGTGAGTTGAGTTGAGAGAGTTGCGAGTTGTTATGGGTTGTTAATTGTTAGTTGTGAGTTGTGAATTATCAATCTAGTTGTCATAGCTATATCACATTACTGTATTAAGTTTAACTCACTGCAAATAAATCCATTTATCAATAAATTTATAGAATAGAAATCTGGAAATCCTAATTTCTAATAATTCTGATAATGATTCTATACATATGTAAAATATAGTGATGATAAAATCGTACCATATAGCGGGACCAGCATATAATGTATCAATATCTATATATATATATATATATATATATATATTTATATAAACGAAGATTCGCTTCACGCCCCTAACTCTAATTCTAATGTAAACCCGACATATATATATATATATATATATATATATATATATATATATATATGTCGGGTTTACATTAGAATTAGAGTTAGGGGCGTGAAGCGAATCTTCGTTTGGATTACACAATATTATGCAATAGAGAAGACATTGGCTAGTGCAAATACGATTACCATAGAACCGGACAAGTAACCGTGGTTATTAGATACTCGAGAGACTAATGACTAATGACTAATGATCTTAGGTTCAATAACGAATCCGCGGACAACGGGACGGTAGTCGTACGCACTCGCAAAAAATCTAAGTCGGATTCTGTGTTAATATTCGCTGACCGTAAGGAGTTAATCCTTTTTTGTCGATGAGACCGCAAGAGAGAGTGACTTTCCGTCCCGGTGATACCCCAGAGGAAAACTATGACCAGGTGTGTCTAAGGACACGAGATCATCGGATTCGTCGGGGACATCCTACGTTCGGAAAGTAAGGGAAATTGACGTTGCTGCTAATTGGCCAATCTCCATATCGGTAGTTAGAAAAGGATGCTAGCCGCCCTTGAGGGAGGGTTGCTAGTGGGAGACGTCGTTCGTGGAAAAATAGGTCTCTCCTGTCTTCCCGTAACTGGGACAAAGACTGTGTATCTGTTGAAGGATTTTAGGTAACTAGATATTAATGTTTATGACGGTCCTCGGGCTAGCCGATCACGTACTGTGGAGACGCGTCGACATCTGGTAAACATCCTGCCCGGAGAATAGGATCTGCGTGTGGCGTGCTACGGGACAGAAACCGTTGGAATGTTTACTGCCATGTGCTGCTACAAATCTTTCTTTTAAGGAGAGCTATAGGATTACTCAATGCCTTTGCTAGATGGAGAGTTCGTCCCGTTGACCGCGGCTACGTTCGGCGACTGATTGTCGCCTTGAGCCCAAGCTCACTGTTACAAGTCTCAAACAAATACAATTGGGTAGAATTTTTTTTTTTTATTTATTTGTTGAAATTACAATCAATTCTCGCATTGAGAATTTTCAGTAATTTTTCTGGCGTGGCGCAGTGACATGGCTGTTTATTTACAATAAGTTAATACTTATTATAGATAGGTATAATTTATAAGTGTTATAAGTAAGTGCATATGCTTTATTTGGATAATTAAATGAATCTGACGTTTAGGTCTAGCGGGTAGTGCCTCTTCAGCCTGCGAATCTGGTCCGTCGTATCGAGTAGTCCAGTGATTAGGGGGTTTCGGTGTTTGTTGATTCTTTTGTTATATCTGTCGCTATATTTTGCTATTTCCTCTTTGACGGTGGGTATCTTGAGGTCGCGGTGTATTGTTTCATTGGTTACATACCAAGGTGCGTCAATTAGGGATCTTAGCGTTTTCGATTGAAAGCGTTGGAGTATTTCAATGTTGGAGTTACTTGCTGTTCCCCATAGTTGGATTCCGTAGGTCCAGACAGGTTTTATTACGGTCTTGTAGAGGGTAATTTTATTCTGTATATTTAGTTTGGAGCGTCGGCCCGTGAGCCAATAGAGTTTTTTTAGTTTGTCCTTTAGTTGCTTCCTTTTATCTGAGATGTGTGTCTTCCACGTTAGTCTCCTGTCCAGGGTCATGCCCAGGTATCGGACTGTGTCCCTGCTAGGAACTGTTGCATTGTTGATGGTGACCTGGGGGCAGGTTTGTTTTCGGAGCGTGAAGGTTACATGTGAGGATTTCTTTTCGTTGACTTTGAAGCCCCATTTGTGAAACCACTTTTCCATGGAGTCGAGACTTCGCTGGAGAGTGGATGAGGCTATTACCGGGTCTGCGTGGGTAGCTAATAGCGCTGTGTCGTCTGCAAATGTCGCTATTGTTATATCGTTTGATATAGGTAGGTCGGCAGTGTAGATGGAGTACAGTAGGGGTCCGAGGACACTACCTTGGGGTATGCCGGCTTCTATTGGGAATGTTGCGGAAGTGGCGTCTAGGTATTTAACCATGAATTGCCTATTGGTTAGGTAAGATTTTAGGATGGAGTAGTAGGGGTGGGGTAGGATCTTTTTAAGTTTGTATAGTAGCCCTTCATGCCATACTTTATCGAATGCCTGTTGGATGTCTAGGAAGACCGCTGAGCAATATTTTTTCTTTTCGAGTGTTTGGCTGATCGTATGAGTTAGGCGGTGGATTTGCTCTACTGTAGAATGATGTTTTCGGAAGCCGAATTGGTGATCTGGGAGTGTTTTCAAGTTCTCTAGGATTGGAAGGAGTCGGTTCGTGAGCATCTTCTCGAATAGTTTGGACAGGGTAGGTAAAAGACTGATTGGGCGATAGGAGCAGGTTTCGTATATCGGTTTACCGGGTTTAGGGATGAGGGTAATCAATGAGATTTTCCAAGCCTTAGGATAGTGTTCCAGGCGAAGGATAGCATTAAAAATCGATGTGATGAGTGCTATCCCTTTTGTGGGAAGTTCCTTGATTACTCTATTGCCTATTAGGTCGTGTCCTGCTGCTTTCTTGGGGTTTAGGCGACTGATTGTTTCTATAGTTTCAGCAGAGGAGAAGGGTTCGATAGGAGGGGACATTTGGAAGGGGGTGTGCAGGTATTCAGTAACGTCCGCGGCGGTTTGGGGGGAATGGGGTTTGAATACTTTTGACAAGTGTTTTGCAAACAGGTCGGCTTTTTCTATGGGGCTTCGCGCCCATCCACCTTGCGGACGGCGGATAGGTGGGATTATTTGTGGGGGGCGTGTGAGTTTCCTGGAGGCCTTCCATAGTGAGTAGTTGGCGTCGGCTGTGGGGGATAAGCTGGCGAGGTATTTATGGAAACAGTCGTTTTTATAGTTTCTTAGGGTTCTGGATAGCTTTCTAGTTGCGTTGTTAAGTTTGCGTTTGTCCTCCGGTGTTCTATGGGTCTGCCATACTCTTCTTAGTCTTCGTTTTTCTGCTATTTTTTTTAGTATGTAATGGGGATATTCTTGTTTGCTGTTAGATGGCTTTGTCGGTGTGGAGAGGCGGATTGCGTTTATTATGCTCGTGTTTAAGTATTCCGTGGCTGCTTCGATATCTTCCTTTGTTTTTAGTGGGGTGATGGCTGAGGTTGAGTGTGTAAAGACTTCTCTGAAGAGCTGCCAGTTGGTGTGTTGGTTGTGAATGGAGCCATTAGGTGTATTCTCGATGATTGTTGAACTGACTGTTGCTATCACGGGAGAATGATCAGAGGAGAGATCAGCCGAGGAGTTGATCTGGACGTGTCTTGATGGGATATTTTTAGTTATGAAGAAGTCGAGAAGGTCGGGTATTTTGTTGGTGTCAGTGGGCCAGTATGTGGGTTCGTATGTGGTGAGGTAGTTGAGGTTGTTGTTTGTTATGCTGTTTAAGAGGTTTTTGCCTCTTGCTGTAACCAGTCTGCTGCCCCATTGGATGTGCTTGGCGTTATAGTCTCCTCCAACTATGAATCTGTTGCCCAGGGTGTCCAGGAAGTTATCAAAGTCTTCTTTGGCGATGGAGTGTCTGGGAGGGCAGTATACTGCTGAGGTGGTGATTGAGCCATGACAGTCTTCTATTGCTACGTTTGTTGCTTGGAGGTAGTCTTTCTGGAATGATGGGAGTTCGTAGTGCTTAATACTTGCTTTGATTATTATTCCGGTGCCACCGTGGGCCTTTCCGCTGGGGTGTTGGGTATGGTAGAATTTGTAACCATTTATTTTCAGGTAGCTCTTGTCGGTGAAGTGGGTTTCCGACATGAGCATTACGTCGATTTGCTGGTGTTTTAAGAAGAGTTCTAGTTCAAGTTTGTGTTGCGCTAGACCGTTGGCGTTCCAGAGTGCTATGCGCCTTGGTTTTATTTTGGGGCGTGGGCGTGCTAATTTTTCCACGATGAGTGTTAGTAGCGATAGCAAGTGATTTATTTGCTCCGATTGTTTCTCTATTAGCTTTTCAAGCCTTGAGGAGTTGTCTGTGTTTGGTGGGTTGGGGTCACTGTTTTGGGGAAGGTTCCTTTGGCTGTTCGGGTTATTTTGGATGCCTTGTACTGCTTGGGCATAGGAGGTTGGGGTGGAGATGAATTTGGTAGGACTGTGCGTTTGGTTGGTTGAGGAGGTTGGGGTAGTCGTGAATTTCGGCGGGCTGGGTGTTTGGTTGGATACCTCTTTTGCTCTGGGCTTAGGGTACCTGTTCGTGTATAGTGTTTTATATGCTGGGCAGTCTTTGTAGTTGGCAGGATGGTCCCCTTGGCAGTGGATGCATTTCGCTGGGGTTTCCGGTGATTCGGCGCACTGGTCAGTGGAGTGAGAGCCTGCGCATTTAACGCAGCGGAAAGTATGGTTGCAGTATTTCTGCGTATGACCGTACCTTTGGCACCTTTTGCACTGCACTATTTCTTTTTTCACGGGCGGTGGTTCGATCTTTACTATCGCGTTCATTAGGCGACTGATGTTATATATTTCCTTATTGTTCGGTTTTTGTTTAATGTCTAGGAAGAATAAGGATAACGGGTCTTTCGAGACTCTATGCCTTATATTACTTACGTTGACGACTTCGTGGCCGAGTTTTGAGAGTTCGTATTTTAGTTCGTCTATATCTGCTGAGTGGTGTATGTTTCGTAGGACCACCCGGAAAGGCCTTTCCTGTTTAAGTTGGTAGGTGTGGAAGTTGGCGTTCAGGGTCCTGAGTGTCTTGGTGAGTTTTCTGTAAGCTTCTGGGTTCGTCGGTAGTATTTTCACCTTGTTGTTGCTTATCTTAAGGTTATATTCCTCCTTGCTGGTATCTCTCTCTAGGGACTTGGTCATTGTCTGTATGTCAATGACGTCGTCCACAAAAATTGGTGGGGGAGGGGGGATTCTCTGTGAGTGTTGGTTTGATGGCGGTTCTACGATTTCCATGGCGTCGTTTGAGGATTCCAATACGGCGAACCTGTTGTGTGTGTTTATTTGCGTTGCTGTTTCTATTTTCCTTTTCTTTGTAGTGTTAGCGTCGTTAGTGCGGAGAGTTCTGCTACACTTCTGCCACGGGGGGGGGGGGTAGCTCGGGGTAGCTGCGAGTCTGCTCCGGAGAGCCTGGTCGCGGTTGCTGGGCCATCATCGAGCTAGTTAATTCGGAATGAACAACTAGTCGTGAGGCTGTGAGGCTAGTATTCGTGTTGGGGTTAGGTGCGTGGGATTTTCTTCTCCCTAGGGGGTAAGGGGCACTTAGCTGTGTTCTCTTTCGACGGTTGGGCGACACGTGTTGTTTTCGAACTACGCTGGGCACTAGAGACACGTCTGCACGCTTCGGCACTCCACAGCGAACTGAATTGGGTAGAATGACGGCAAATCGTTTAATTACAACTGTAGGTTTTAATTACAATGTTTCTATGGATTTTCCCGAGGTTTCAGAGGGAAGGCACCGGTGTCCTCTTATCTCCGACATATAAAAGGAGTGAAAATTAAATTTTTAACTTATAGTGAAAAAGTATATGTAAACAATAAATTACTGGATTTAGAAAAATGTTTTAAATGTAAAAGTTTTAAAACAGTATTGCTTGAAATGTATGCAGTATGCACAATAATAATGTAGGTATCAAAACTTTTAAACAGTATATTTACTATGAAATATTAAGATGCGCGTGATAAAATATTAAAAAGTGATGAAGTCACTGTCCAAAAAGAATTTACGTATTGAAAGTGTTATTCGAAAAGAATTAGAAAGTTAACAGCATAATTAAATCTCATAAGTGATGAGTCACGAAATCTCAATTTCATCCATACACAATAACATAATAGATAATGTATTACTAAAATTAAATATCATTAAAATGTACAGCATTAATTTTTTTCATAGCGAACCTGACAATTGGAATAGCTGGTACGTATGTTCCAGGAAAATATAAAATAACGCTCGAGATGTTCATCAACAAGCTTTTTATAATACGACCATAAAGAAAGGCTATTTTTGAAAGAAAATATTAAGATATTAATTGCAATAATGGTTTGTTTTCTAACATTATCTTTAGAATTTTCAATTCTTTTTATACCTAATGGTCAGATGTAAATTGAAAACCTACCATCCGAAACGTAAATTAAAAATGACGCAATAGAACTTATAGCCAAGGTTTCGATCTTGGAAGAAATTACGCGATGTTATCGAGAAATTTTAGACACCTCGCGTTTATTTAGGTACAGCTCTCATTCCATCTAAAAAAGGCGTATCAGAAGTTCATGTAGGGATGCTTAGGACACTAAAGATGCCATTGATCAGCAAATTAACATTTTCCGATAGGAATTAATCAACGTGCATTCTCGAAAAACCATAATAACCTGGGATATTTCGAATTCATACGATCAGATTCGATGAAACTAATCCAAACATTCAGCAGGCGAGATTCAATTTCATTTTTAAGCAGTTCACTCCTACATTTATTTATAAACAAGGGTATGATTATAAATTAAAACGGGTGTATTTATTTATTTATTTTGTTGAAGTAAAAATTGTTTAGTTTTCCTGGTTTTCGAAGACGTTAACACTAACTGCCACGCCGAAATCACATGTTTCGCTCAAGACGCCACGGGAGTAATTTTATTATTCAAAGCATATAATGGCAAAATAATAATAAATTGATGATGTAAGACAACATTCTTTCCCAATGGACCGTTTATCTTATTGGTGGTCATGGGTGACTACCGTGACGTCTTGGTAACAGTTGATAGCGACATATTATAACAAGGCTTCGTTTATTTCAACAAACCATTCGCATTCGTTATTTCGTCGTAAGCAAAACGTCCAGAGTATATTGTTGAAACGTGTAGAAGATATTAATAAACGGTATTTGCTCGTTCTATATATAATAGTAAAGTATATTCACACTTCTAACTTCAATTATATGATTATAAAGCAGCATTTACGATTATTTTCTAAGGTGTGTTTATAATAATATTCGTAGATTACCCCTCAAAAATATGGATGCAAATACAGTGCACTGTTAGATGCAAGATTTGTTTTCATTTTCTTTTTTTTTTATTAATATTCTAATAAAAATGTTTAATTGTTCAATGGGGCACTTTTTATTTCAAAGTATCTTCTATTTATCGGTTATATTCAAAATACCCTAACTGTCAATTTTCATTCAATTTTTACAATCGTAAGAAGTTCAAGCGCTCCGGTCACCAATGACCACCGTGGCGTCACAGGAGAAACCGTGGCCGGTAATATATGATTAACGTGGCAGTCAAAGTGTTAAGAGTTGTTTAGTACTAAATCAATTTGAAGGGTCTCAGACTCATAGCCCTTTTTTGGAATATGCCTTGTACAGATGGTGCAGCGAGGTATAGACAGGTCAGTTTCGGAATTATACAAATACCCATAGGCCCACGGGGCTCTGTTGTAATGCAATGCTGCCAGCGTGCGAATCTGGATTGTCTTACACTGTACTTATATTTTTATATTTGTACTTACACTTATACCGAAATATATTTCTGTTACACATTCATCCACACGCTCCTCTAACAGATTTTATCAGTATAATTATCAGTTTACCAGTCAAGATAACAAGTCATCCCTTATCAGTTACCCCAAGTAAAATCATGACTGAATAACTACTAACAGACATTCATTATAAGCTTATGAGGCAGTCAAAAAATTGATGGAGATGGATATAATGTAACATAATGTTAGCTATACGTAAGTATATATATATATATATATATATATATATATATATATATATATATATATAAAAGTATATGTACTTGTTAAAATGCTTCAAAAGAATAAGTAATCATATGAAAAGAATGTTCTATCAGTAACTAAATCAATTTGAAACTAAAAGAAATATATGTATAGAATATTCGAAAATGATTTTTTATACATTATAGCGTTATTCTACACATCTGAATCGGCGAAGATCTATAAAAAGTAGCCACAAAATTAACCTTCACCTTGAAATTCAAGGTCAGACCTTTTTTTATTGCATCGTATTCTATTCGTCATGAAGATGAAAAGTCTCAAAGGAATCATGGGTCGCAACTCAATCGTTCTTTTGGAAAGAAATGTCCAGTAAAGCTCCATTAGTTTCGGAACTCATTTATTTTGTAATGTGCTTACATCTTCCAGTCATACAGAAAAAATAGCATCCGTTGTCACGCATAGATACTTCAGATCCATCACTATATACTTCATATCTTCGTTTCTTTCTTGTTAAAAAGAAGAAGACGGCTGTCTACGTCAGAATGTGTAACCGTTTTTTTTTTATTTAATTTGTACCTTACAATTTGTCCAGCTGGACATTTGGTAAATTTTTCTAACCGAGTGTAATCGTGGGTTTAGATTCCTAACCTAAATTTAAGTGTAGATTTTCGAAACTCGAGTGGCGGTTGTATATACATATAGGAAGAAATTACTTAGAATGTTGACCTTGATAACATTGCAAGGCCATCGAAATCGATAACATGTATCATATTCTGTATATTTTTTTACCCTTTTTTATTTTATTAAACTTTATTTCGATACAAAATGAGGTCAGTATTTCTTAGGTATCTCCTTCAAAATCTCATCTTGCATATGTATATATTATACATACACTGTATTTCATAAAAAGATGTGCGTAACGCGACTGCAGTCACGAACAATTTTCTAGTCTCGAACAATTGGACAATAACTCCTATTTGATAATTAAATACCTAGATGTTTTATATAACTTCACGAACAGCCCCTAAGCAAGCCCCGATTATAAGAACACACATATATATTTTGATTAATTGCTGTTATAGTCTAATAAAATTTGGCTCTTCTATTTCTTATATCTTTGATCTCTCATAACACTAGACTAATAACTATTAGAAGGTGCTACATATAAGTACAAAACAATAATAAAACATAAAAGCACCAAATATCACTACGATTTTTAACAAATAAGACAAAGATATAAAAATCCTTACGTTATTAGCAGTTGCGTCGAAAATATAAAATCTTCGAGGTACCATACCATAAACCTCGCATACATTGTCCTAGTAGTTAAAATACATTATTGCTAAGTAACTTGAAACTAAAGAAATTAAAGACGTTGGAAGTATTACTTCTTGCATGTGTTTTCATATATCTTACATAATGAAAACACGAAGATAATATTATATAAAAACATATATTTACGTGGTATATGCAATATTTTATGGTGTTAATTGTCGGTTACAAAGAAGATATTTTTTATTCGCGGTAAAAATACATTTTACATAAATATAAGATAGTAAATTAAACATTAATAAATTATATATAATTATTCTTACCTCAGATGATCCTCCGAGGAAATCTGGGATAAATTCAGGATCGATATAGTCACTTAGGCTACCAGGACCTTGTTCTTGACAATTGGTGCCACAGTAAAATATGAATTTTTTTCTTGTATTTTCATCTGCGCAAAAGATTTAAATAAATTAATACATTTTTATGTGAAAATAAATATTCATATATGTCGAGTCACGATCCGAGTCCGTGCTCGAGTCGCTATCACGGTGAGGGCTTGGGATAGGTAATGATTATTCATTGAAGCTATCCATCTTCATACAGCACGGAAGTGACTTTTATTGACACAAATAAAGAGGTTACAAAGCTGACGCAAACTCACGGTGGTCACACACTCGCGACACTAGTGACAATGGTCTCAGGTTCGATAACGAATCCACGGTCAACGGGATGATAGATATACTTGCTCACACAAGCTGACTCAAATGTGTAATACTCACAGGTCGTAAGGCGCTACCCTCTCGTCGATGAGATCACAAGAAAGAATGAATTTTCGTCCCAATGATGTCACCGAGGAAAACTATGATGGGGTGTATCTAAGGACACGAGATCATCGAATTCGTCGAGTATAGCCCTCGTTCCGAAAGTAAGGGAAATTGACGTCGCTGTCAATTGGTCAATTTGGGACAAAGACTGCCTGTCCATTTGAAAAATCTTAATTACCAAAAAAAAAACCCAGGTTTCATAGCGGGCTAACTGAACTTGTGTTGTGTAAGTGCCTCAACATCTGGTATTCATTGTCCGAAGGAACCGTTGGAATGTTTTACTGTCAGGTACCTCTATGGGTATTTCCTTTAATGAGGGTCATAATATCACTCCACGCCTTTGTTAGACGAAGCGCCCATCCCATTGACCGCGGCTACGTTGGGCGACAGACTGTCGCCTCGAGCCAAAGCTCACTGTCACTAATCTCGAACAATTACAATCGGATTGAATAACTACGATTGTTTAATTACAGCTATAGTAGACTCTAGATTACAATGTTAGGGGATTATTCTGAAGTTCCAAAGGGGAGGCTCCGGTGTTCTTTCATCTCCGACATATATTTTCAACAATAGTGATGGAGAGAGATGGGATTTTGCTAACGATAACTTTGTGGAATGCTCTACATAACGTTAACGCAGCGATTTGATACGAGATTAGAAATGCAAATGCTGATATTGTGGTATGAAGTGTTTTAGAATTAGTGATGTTTCCGTCCAATATATAACAGTACTGTTGATCATAATAAATGATCTTAAGAAACAATTAAGAAATACTTACTTATAAATGTACTTATCAATGTCCATAAAATAGGGAAGCATCTAGGCGCTCGCATAATTAAAACTCTCCCCATAGTTTCTGGGTAATTTATTTCAACGATTTCAATAATACGTAATAGAGCCTGTAACAAAAATGTATTGTAAATAGTTTACCCTTGTAGTAAGTAATACTAAAATAATATTCAATAAGGAAATGTTTATTTAACTGAAATTACAATATGTGTGTGACATTATGATTTATATATTAAAACATTTTTCTTCTGACAGAGTCTTCTGGCAGATTTCATGCCACATATCATAAAAAATTTAAGACGTGTTTTTGCAAGCTAAAATGAGACGAAACTGAAAATAAGTTATGTTTGGGACTCTATTTATTAATTATTGAAAATGTCAACGAAGTTCGACAAATTTGTCTACATGAATAAATGCTTATGCGACAGAAAATACACAACTACGACCGAACGTAAAGATTAAATGTACATATATTAAATTCGTATATACGCTTTCTACAACGCCATTCCATAAGTAATGTTGTTTCTTATCTTTAAATAAGCATTCATATGATTAAATGATGTGTTTATATAATTTCCTTTATATCTTCGAAAAATTCTGCATTGTTGAATGTAGAGTTTGAAATATTCAAATTAGTACCTTTTACTTATCCAGTTAACTGCGTTTGACGTGTGTATACGTCAATCCAAAACTTTATTTCGGTGCGGTTGACGATACTCGCCATATGAAATAAGAAGTTACCATTTACTATAGAGACTCAAAATGTTAGTAAAAAGTAATGTAAATGACGTTTAGTGGTATGTTTCCTTTATACTTCCGGAAAAGCTATTGTGTATTTTATAAAAAAAAGTTAGATTATTTGATTATTCTCTTTGGCGCGTATATTGATGAATTGTTCTGCGTTTTATACCAGCTTATATAACTTATACCAGCTTATATAGCTTATAACACCATCAAAAGTAAATCCACTACGAAGATATGCTGTCTGCTCAAAAAATGGAATCCATAAGGAATTACATTACTGGTGTTCGACCTTTAAAGTGCCACTTTGTGTGGTACCTTGCAATATTTATTTAAAAAATACCACACTGAAATCAACAATTTTTAAAAATTTTCTTATTTATGAATTGTATTACTTTCTGTCAATTTTGAAGATTTTAATAATAATATCTTTTTAAACAATGAATTGTAAATTTTTTATCGAATAAAAATGTAATCCTTGTTCGTTTTGCTTTACTTCTTTCGTAAAATTTATAATAGGTGCATTTGCCCTGCGTTTGACGTGTATACACCGTATAAATCTCGCAGTTAACAGGTTAACACGTTCGTCACCCAACGTGATTCGGCTAAGTTTCCTGCGGGGCCCAAATCCGTCCGCCGGTACGCAGAACGCAAATAGAGCGACAAGCGGGAATTCATTGTTTATCGCCTTCGATTCATTGTAAAGAAAAGATTACTTAGTTGTGAAATGGAGAAAGCGATAAGCTTTCCAGCTCGAGTATTTCGAGGGATCTCATGGCAGACATCTCAGATCTTTCATTTAGTGAGAAGCATACTTATGAGACATACATCAGTGATTTTTTCATCCTCAAAATATTCAGTAAACAGCGTGAAAATATATTTGAAATTGAGGAGAGCAATGATGACGAAGTCTACAACTATTGTTCGAAGTGCTCAAAATCACCCCAAATATGTTTGAAGTGTTTTAACAAATACCATGCGATATAGTATAATGTAATATTTTATCCAGAATATAAATAAATACAAAGTATAGTATAATGTGTTTTTAATATTTTTATGTTGTATATTCTATATATAATATCCTATATTTAATTAACTCGAACAAGAAGAGTGTCACCCATACTTTGGTGACGGGGCCCCCACGGAAGTATACCCGTCACATAGATATGGGTGACGTGGCGACGAACGTGTTAAAAGAAGATTGAACACTAAATTTTAACAAAAATACACACAATAACGAAGCAAGAACATCTGATCTAAATAGAACCTCATCCACTTATGAAAAAATACCAAAATGGATAACCAATATAGTAATTATTATAGTAGCACTATATGTTAATATTTAAAGCAAATCGGAAGCTTAAATTGAAATTTAAAAGATGTGCATCTATCAACGACGATTTATATCCGACGAGTATACATTTATACTAAGCATTACGTGATCTACATATAAAGTATTATAATTGATTAAATTGCATATTATTAGTGTAGTATCGTGGACGAAAGGCCTAAGAAATATCGGGCGAACTATGAACAATGTCGCGAGAGCCGAGGCGTCGTCGGGCCCATCAATGTGTCATCGGTCTTTTCAAGTGCATAGTTTCGTGGAAAAGACCTACGTGACCCTGGCCACGAGCGCTTGCATACCACGTGTGCGGTGGGCCTAGGAAAAAGACAACGGAATGCGGCAACGGCCAGAGCGTTAGTCGAAAAGCAGAGTGCGAGTCGAGGAGCCGTGTGCGAGTCGAGCGGAGACAGAGGTTGCGAGTGGCGCTGCCGAGAGAGTGTGGATTGCGCTGTTTTCTGTGCGTTTGGCGTGAATAGTTCAGGTTGAACAACAATCGTCTTTTTCTGTCTGATTAACATCTCTATTGTCCACTCTTTGTAAACACATTATATCACGATATTACATTAGTGACGAAAAATAGATTGTATATAGAAAGTGTAAACTATGATGATTATTATATTGAAAGTCTGTACTGTGTCTAAGATCAGAACTTCACTGTCCAAACATTTCATGATGCATGGTGATGAGGTATATATAATAGAATTGCTGCAATAAATACAATTTCCGTCTTTTTATGATACTACTATGATTGTACTTCCACCACCTATTTGTCGGCGTCTTACAAATTTCTCTATCGTCCGTAAATAATGATAATAATACTTCTACTTTTTTTAAATTAACCATTTTTTCATTGAGAAAAATAACATTCCTCCACCTGTTAAACCATTTTAAATGCTTTTTGGCAAATTCTAATCTCTGTTTCCTATGGACATTTATTAATTGGAGAAATAAATAGTATAAAGGATATTGACTTGATCAACTAACAAAATTTCAAATTCCAATAAGATAATGGTCACACTACGCAGTCGGTGAAAAAGTATTTTTTTGAGAAAAAAATCGAAATTTTATGATGGCCAGCAAGATCACGTGACCTAAATATAATAAAGAATTGTTGGGGTGAGCTCCCTGCAAAAGTAGTTTATGAAAAAAGAAAAATAAGACAAAAGAGAAAGAAAACTCTATTTAAATCGCAATAAAAAAAAACGACAGCAGTTGTAAAAAATAAAGGAATACGAAATATTAGCATAACATTTTCTTTAATAAATGTGAGTAAATATTTATTTTTCTGCAGCGTGGGCTATCATATTGTCCGAAAAAATTCTTACAATATTTCTAATTTTGCAAGAAAACATACTTATTTTCTCTTCAGAACTATATAGTGGTACATTAAAAACTAGTTCTTAAGTTAATGAAATATACTTTTGTATCTTTGTTATTCAATAAAGTTTTCCTAATTTATGCCATGAGCTATCTTTTTATCCAAAAGTGTATTAGAAGTATATGTACTTTACTTTAATACAGCTTTGTAGATATACATCACTATGATAATGTTAAACCGCAGATGGCAAACATAATTTTTTGAAAATCACAATTGTGTTCTGGGAATTCCACGATTTATACTCCATGTAAATTATACTTACTACTATAGTATAGTATATTAATTATATTACTAGAGGTCCTTAAAATCAGTATTAAATGATTTCTTCTTATATTTAAAGTATTAAAAAATGTTGGCTCATGAATTAAAAAATTACATAAGAAATAAATATTATAAGAAACAATACATTGATGATCATTAAAAATAAATATAAGTACTAATATTTTGCACTTAAGTTATATATGGTGTAATTTTAATATTATTTATGGGATGATTAATATAAGAAACACATTTATTGATTTTGTATGTATTCAAATAAGATATATGTATATGTATGTGTATGAGTAGCATACATGTACTTATTAAACTGTTGTTTGAAAAAATATTAAAGTATATTAAATAGATTTTATACCTTTATACCAGGTCTCCATAAGTGACGCATATTTAGACCTTCAAGATCTATTAATAAACACCACTGCGAAACTGGATGGCCAGAAACAGCAGTTGCTTCTTCCATAAGAACCAGTCCTTCTTCGCAAATATGTAGTACCTACAATGGCAATATTAATTATGAATATTGTGGAAACCTATAAAATATATGAATAATATAAACTGTTATTTTTACATGATGTGTACTGTATAATGCTGCGTATAATGTTATTATACAAATGAAACTTACTAGCAACAGCAAGTCATCTTCCCCGATAGATTTCAATAATCCCTTTACATCCATTTGTCCCATTCTTAAAATATATAAAGGTTGACCATCTACAAATTAATAAAGATATCGTTATTTAAATTTACATTTATAAGACCTTTCTTGTAAAATGCATATGAAGAAATATATATTGAATTTTTTTTTTTTTATTTATTTCTTGAAATTACAATCAATTCTCGCGTTGAGAATTTTCAGTAATTTTTCTGGCGTGGCGCAGTGACATGGCTGTTTATTTACAATAAGTTAATACTTATTATAGATAGGTATAATTTATAAGTGTTATAAGTAAGTGCATATGCTTTATTTGGATAATTAAATGAATCTGACGTTTAGGTCTAGCGGGTAGTGCCTCTTCAGCCTGCAAGTCTGGTCCGTCCTATCGAGTAGTCCAGTGATTAGGGGGTTTCGGTGTTTGTTGATTCTTTTGCTGTATCTGTTGCTATATTTTGCTATTTCCTCTTTGACGGTGGGTATCTTGAGGTCGCGGTGTATTGTTTCATTGGTTACATACCAAGGTGCGTCAATTAGGGATCTTAGCGTTTTCGATTGAAAGCGTTGGAGTATTTCAATGTTGGAGTTACTTGCTGTTCCCCATAGTTGGATTCCGTAGGTCCAGACAGGTTTTATTACGGTCTTGTAGAGGGTAATTTTATTCTGTATATTTAGTTTGGAGCGTCGGCCCGTGAGCCAATAGAGTTTTTTTAGTTTGTCCTTTAGTTGCTTCCTTTTATCTGAGATGTGTGTCTTCCACGTTAGTCTCCTGTCCAGGATCATGCCCAGGTATCGGACTGTGTCCCTGCTAGGAACTGTTGCATTGTTGATGGTGACCTGGGGGCAGGTTTGTTTTCGGAGCGTGAAGGTTACATGTGAGGATTTCTTTTCGTTGACTTTGAAGCCCCATTTGTGAAACCACTTTTCCATGGAGTCGAGACTTCGCTGGAGAGTGGATGAGGCTATTACCGGGTCTGCGTGGGTAGCTAATAGCGCTGTGTCGTCTGCAAATGTCGCTATTGTTATATCGTTTGATATAGGTAGGTCGGCAGTGTAGATGGAGTACAGTAGGGGTCCGAGGACACTACCTTGGGGTATGCCGGCTTCTATTGGGAATGTTGCGGAAGTGGCGTCTAGGCATTTAACCATGAATTGTCTATTGGTTAGGTAAGATTTTAGGATGGAGTAGTAGGGGTGAGGTAGGGTCTTTTTAAGCTTGTATAGTAGCCCTTCATGCCATACTTTGTCGAATGCCTGTTGGATGTCTAGGAACACCGCTGAGCAATATTTTTTCTTTTCGAATGTTTGGCTGATCGTATGAGTTAAGCGGTGGATTTGCTCTACTGTAGAATGATGTTTTCGGAAGCCGAATTGGTGATCTGGGAGTGTTTTCAAGTTCTCTAGGATTGGAAGGAGTCGGTTCGTGAGCATCTTCTCGAATAGTTTGGACAGGGTAGGTAAAAGACTGATTGGGTGATAGGAGCAGGTTTCGTATATCGGTTTACCGGGTTTAGGGATGAGGGTAATCAATGAGATTTTCCAAGCCTTAGGATAGTGTTCCAGGCGAAGGATAGCATTAAAAATCGATGTGATGAGTGCTATCCCTTTTGTGGGAAGTTCCTTGATTGCTCTATTGCCTATTAGGTCGTGTCCTGCTGCTTTCTTGGGGTTTAGGCGACTGATTGTTTCTATAGTCTCAGCAGAGGAGAAGGGTTCGATAGGAGGGGACATTTGGAAGGGGGTGTGCAGGTATTCAGTAACGTCCGCGGCGGTTTGGGGGGAATGGGGTTTGAATACTTTTGACAAGTGTTTTGCAAACAGGTCGGCTTTTTCTATGGGGCTTCGCGCCCATCCACCTTGCGGACGGCGGATAGGTGGGATTATTTGTGGGGGGCGTGTGAGTTTCCTGGAGGCCTTCCATAGTGAGTAGTTGGCGTCGGCTGTGGGGGATAAGCTGGCGAGGTATTTATGGAAACAGTCGTTTTTATAGTTTCTTAGGGTTCTGGATAGCTTTCTAGTTGCGTTGTTAAGTTTGCGTTTGTCCTCCGGTGTTCTATGGGTCTGCCATACTCTTCTTAGTCTTCGTTTTTCTGCTATTTTTTTTAGTATGTAATGGGGATATTCTTGTTTGCTGTTAGATGGCTTTGTCGGTGTGGAGAGGCGGATTGCGTTTATTATGCTCGTGTTTAAGTATTCCGTGGCTGCTTCGATATCTTCCTTTGTTTTTAGTGGGGTGAAGGCTGAGGTTGAGTGTGTAAAGACTTCTCTGAAGAGCTGCCAGTTGGTGTGTTGGTTGTGAATGGAGCCATTAGGTGTATTCTCGATGATTGTTGAACTGACTGTTGCTATCACGGGAGAATGATCAGAGGAGAGATCAGCCGAGGAGTTGATCTGGACGTGTCTTGATGGGATATTTTTAGTTATGAAGAAGTCGAGAAGGTCGGGTATTTTGTTGGTGTCAGTGGGCCAGTATGTGGGTTCGTATGTGGTGAGGTAGTTGAGGTTGTTGTTTGTTATGCTGTTTAAGAGGTTTTTGCCTCTTGCTGTAACCAGTCTGCTGCCCCATTGGATGTGCTTGGCGTTATAGTCTCCTCCAACTATGAATCTGTTGCCCAGGGTGTCCAGGAAGTTATCAAAGTCTTCTTTGGCGATGGAGTGTCTGGGAGGGCAGTATACTGCTGAGGTGGTGATTGAGCCATGACAGTCTTCTATTGCTACGTTTGTTGCTTGGAGGTAGTCTTTCTGGAATGATGGGAGTTCGTAGTGCTTAATACTTGCTTTGATTATTATTCCGGTGCCACCGTGGGCCTTTCCGCTGGGGTGTTGGGTATGGTAGAATTTGTAACCATTTATTTTCAGGTAGCTCTTGTCGGTGAAGTGGGTTTCCGACACGAGCATTACGTCGATTTGCTGGTGTTTTAAGAAGAGTTCTAGTTCAAGTTTGTGTTGCGCTAGACCGTTGGCGTTCCAGAGTGCTATGCGCCTTGGTTTTATTTTGGGGCGTGGGCGTGCTAATTTTTCCACGATGAGTGTTAGTAGCGATAGCAAGTGATTTATTTGCTCCGATTGTTTCTCTATTAGCTTTTCAAGCCTTGAGAAGTTGTCTGTGTTTGGTGGGTTGGGGTCACTGTTTTGGGGAAGGTTCCTTTGGCTGTTCGGGTTATTTTGGATGCCTTGTACTGCTTGGGCAAAGGAGGTTGAGGTGGAGATGAATTTGGTAGGACTGTGCGTTTGGTTGGTTGAGGAGGTTGGGGTAGTCGTGAATTTCGGCGGGCTGGGTGTTTGGTTGGATACCTCTTTTGCTCTGGGCTTAGGGTACCTGTTCGTGTATAGTGTTTTATATGCTGGGCAGTCTTTGTAGTTGGCAGGATGGTCCCCTTGGCAGTGGATGCATTTCGCTGGGGTTTCCGGTGATTTGGCGCACTGGTCAGTGGAGTGAGAGCCTGCGCATTTAACGCAGCGGAAAGTATGGTTGCAGTATTTCTGCGTATGACCGTACCTTTGGCACCTTTTGCACTGCACTATTTCTTTTTTCACGAGCGGTGGTTCGATCTTTACTATCGCGTTCATTAGGCGACTGATGTTATATATTTCCTTATTGTTCGGTTTTTGTTTAATGTCTAGGAAGAATAAGGATAACGGGTCTTTCGAGACTCTATGCCTTATATTACTTACGTTGACGACTTCGTGGCCGAGTTTTGAGAGTTCGTATTTTAGTTCGTCTATATCTGCTGAGTGGTGTATGTTTCGTAGGACCACCCGGAAAGGCCTTTCCTGTTTAAGTTGGTAGGTGTGGAAGTTGGCGTTCAGGGTCCTGAGTGTCTTGGTGAGTTTTCTGTAAGCTTCTGGGTTCGTCGGTAGTATTTTCACCTTGTTGTTGCTTATCTTAAGGTTATATTCCTCCTTGCTGGTATCTCTCTCTAGGGACTTGGTCATTGTCTGTATGTCAATGACGTCGTCCACAAAAATTGGTGGGGGAGGGGGGATTCTCTGTGAGTGTTGGTTTGATGGCGGTTCTACGATTTCCATGGCGTCGTTTGAGGATTCCAATACGGCGAACCTGTTGTGTGTGTTTATTTGCGTTGCTGGTTCTATTTTCCTCTTCTTTGTAGTGTTAGCGTCGTTAGTGCGGAGAGTTCTGCTACACTTCTGCCACGGGGGGGGGGGTAGCTCGGGGTAGCTGCGAGTCTGCTCCGGAGAGCCTGGTCGCGGTTGCTGGGCCATCATCGAGCTAGTTAATTCGGAATGAACAACTAGTCGTGAGGCTGTGAGGCTAGTATTCGTGTTGGGGTTAGGTGCGTGGGATTTTCTTCTCCCTAGGGGGTAAGGGGCACTTAGCTGTGTTCTCTTTCGACGTTTGGGCGACACGTGTTGTTTTCGAACTACGCTGGGCACTAGAGACACGTCTGCACGCTTCGGCACTCCACAGCGAACTGATATATTGAATTGAAAATTAACTTTATAAACACTAATGAAGACAGTAAGAATTCGTCTATTTACAATATTAATCTATTATAAAATAATTAAGACCATAGTATATGTACTTCATTTCTTCTATTTTTATTGAACATGCTTATGAATATGCAAAAGATAGTTTCGGGAAAAAGTAAAGAAAATGAGAAAATGTTTGACTGAAAATTCTTCAAAACCTTGTGTTATGAAATTCAAAGCGTACTGTTCTTAAAGATTAGAAATAATTATTATAGATATGGCATTTCTGTTACACACGCATTTTCTTGTCGTTATACGTATAGTTCACTATCATCGCTACCATCACTATATTCTCATTTCGCATTCTTATGTATCATTTTCATATTCTCATTGTACAAAATATCGTTCTTGGAACTTTTCCCTTACATTTGTAATAATTGTCAAATGCAAAATCTTCAATTTCCAATAAGTTGTTTTCGGTAAAACTATTCGGAAAAACTACCTTATATCCGGTTTTCAAATATGTTACAGAAATCAAATTTTTAAGTAACTAAACGAATACTCGCAAAAAAATGTCGATATCACTACAATGAATTCTGTCTAAATTTAATTGTGCATCTATGGTAGCGTACACGTCAGTATTGTTTCCTGGCTGGCTTAATCTATAATATATGAGGTTAACTCCCATTTTTTAAATCTCGAACTTTTTGTTGTTGATACTAGTTATTCTACGTTTGTCCTACATCGTTCCAAAGAAATAATTATTTATCTCGAAAGGTTCTAGAAATAAGCCCCCCAAAAAATTAATTTTTGTCCCTTTTTAAACGTCGTAAAAATTATTCTGGATTGTCCTAATTGTTCCAAACATCGTTTCAAAGTAATATTTCAATATTATATTTAGTTTAGGAAATAACTTGAAAAATCTGTATCTATAAAACAATGGACATTTTTCTTCATTTTAACAGCAATATTATAAAGTAAAGGTTTCTTCTTTTGTTACACGAATCCAGGTTGTTCTAGTGGCGTAACTATAGCACACTGATTCGTCGAAACGAATGAAAGAAAAGTCTGACTTGAACAGGACGGCCATGATGCATAATATAAATAACGCAAGAGTCAAACAATCAACGAGCGGTAAAGATGTACTAGATAGTGGAAAGGATGATAAAACCACACTAGTAGATGACGAGGAGTCAATAATTATAAAAGTAGGTGAGCTGAGACGTCTAACCCAGATACTGATGGATGCAGTGGAAAGTATTGGTAGCCTAAAAAAAAGAAAAAAACGAATACATCTGATGTAAAAAAAGGACTCGGAGATACTAAGCTATAATATTTTACCAAATGTCCTACTGGACAAATTGTAAAATGTAAATAAATAAATAATAAAAAAAAAAAAAGATGAAATGAATAACAGCAAAGAAGCTCAAATCAGTAGATGGCAAAAAATGATCGAAGCGGCAAAAAGAAAGCAAATCTCACCAGCCCAGGAGAAGAAAGAAGAAAATAAAAAAAGAGCAAAAAGGGGTGAAGCCACATGCGCCGATGTATGTAGAGCAAACGCCGGAAATGAGGATACGCAAGAAGATGGTAACGGAGATTGGAAAATACAGGAAAGAAGGAGGAGAAAAAGGAAAGAAACAGAAAATATTGGAATAATACGGGTAAATAGTATTAGAAAGGTAAAAGAGAGAATAGAAGGGGAGATAACTAGCAGAAAAAATAGACCGAAAGCAATTATTGTAAAAGTAGAGGAAACTGTTCAGTGAATCGAAACATACAAAATTTTAATGACAGGCAGGGAGGCACCGAGGGAGTCTAAGTGTACTTAAAAAAGCCAAGCAGGGGGATATTTTAACTGAATTAAAATACAGAATATCAGCGGCAAAGGTGTTAAAGGAAGAATGACTGAAGAAAGACTTCAGCTGATACTACTACAGGACAGAATCCTTAGAGATGAAAAATATAGATCCGCTGTTAACCAAGGAGGAATTAATAAAGGAACTCAGTAATGAGTTTAATTACGAAAATTAAGGAAGAAAGCTGGGTCGATATAAAAATGATCAAAACAACGCAATGGGGGACGTAGCAAGCGATTGCAGTAATATCATCCTCATGTACGCTGGATGACGATAAAACAATAAAAATTAGAACAGGATTAACAATCGCTACAACATAATACCCAAAATTAAAAAATGTTACAGATATCATATGATTGGACATACGACTAACCAATGTAGGGCTGTAAGTCAGGGAATGTGGTAGCAGTGACCATAATATTTCGAATTGCAAAAATGAACCAGGTTGTGCTATGTGCAATGAGACAGGGATAGTCAATATAAAACACGTGACAGGTTCACTGGCATTTCCTACATACAGACATACGATCAAACAGGTTAGTGATATAAGGAAAAATCAAAATTACGTTACGGGTTCATTAGCGGGTCAAGATTGAAATCTTCCAAATAAACCTAAATCGCTGCCAACTGGCACAAGATTTGATGTACCAGTACGCCTGAAGTGGATGTGGTGTTCATCTCGGAATCATACCAACAAGAGGCATACTGATACAACGATGACAAAGGGGATGCTTCCCTATAGATCACATTATTCGAAGGAAAATATCCGGATGATAGCACCCTGGATATAAAAAAGGGACTCGTGGGAATTAGAGTGGGGATTAGCAGTTCAATGTTTACCTTAATGAACTGAACTCCACAATTAAAACATCTAAGAGAAGCCATCGTACGATGATGATCGCAGGGGACTTTAATGCCAAGTCTACCGCATGGGATAGCATTAAAACGGATCGTAGGAGAACATATTATTGGATATGCTAAGTAAAAACGGGATTGTACCCATTGGAATAAATAAAAGATACACATTTTACAAGAATGAAAGAACTAGCTCTCTGGATATAATCAGTACCAATGAAGGACTGGCAAAGAAACACAAGGGAAATAAAATACTTAACACGTTGTCAACCTCGGACTATACTTATGCTTTACATGATCTTGAAACTATTAAGACGAGACGTAATGTCGATAATTTTAAATACTCAACGAAGGAAATGGATACAGATAAATTTATTTTAAAATTTCACTTCAATTATCAGAACTTATTTATTCATAATTCAAACGACAAAGAGGCACATGCAGAATGTTTCCGGGTTACTGTAGAAACGACATGTGCCTCCGAGTTAAGAAAAGTTTATCCTCCTATAAGAAAAAATGTAGAAACTATTGGTGGTGTGAAGACCCAAAGATACTTAGGCGGGAGGTGTTTAAACTTTAAAGTTCAGAGAGCTGAAAATAAGAATTGATTGAGGAATTTAGAATTTAAAGAAAAGAGCTTAGTAAGAAGATTCGCGAAAATAAAAAAAAAAGGATGTTAGGAATTTTGCGTCACGTTGGATGGGGACCCATGGCGGAGGCCTTATCGGACTATTATATCCAAGATAGCCCAAAAAATTCCAACAGACGGCTTCCACGTAAACAAGGTCTAAAAAAAAAAATATATAATATAGTTGTTCTAGTGGCGTAGGTAATTGTTCAAAACAGGCAAGCCTGGAACAATTTCCGTTCCCGAAAAAATTGACAAATATCGTCAACGAATAGCGTCGATAATAAAGTTATCCTTTATATTTATGTTTCGGTTTCCAAATTTGTATTCTGGTTAGTTCTAGAGGTGTAAATACGTGTTCCAAAGAAGGATCCTTTACTGTATATCATTACTGTTAAAATAAAGAGAAATGTCCATTGTTTTATGGGTACAGCTTTCCCAAATTATTTCCTAAATTATTACATGTTCGATTTTCAAAAAAAGGGGACTGATAAAAAATTCACTTTTTTGGGGTTATCACCTTCTGAGATAAATCATTTCCTTGGAACGACGTAGAACAAGAGTAGAACAACTTGGAAATAAATTATAAATTATCCAATAAATTTCACGAATCAATAGTCTCATTTCTAAAATCAGCGCTCTTACCAACATCGTTTCGTATCAGATTTTATCCGAACGTTACCGAACGAAATTTGAACTCACTCCCTGTCGTTACAAGTTCGGTGATAGAATAAATATCGTACACCAGAATAAACATTGGATTCGACATTCTGCGAAATTTGTTGGAACTCTGAAATGAATAATATCGCACTATTCGTGGTTTACAATTTAAATTGTGACATCGAACCGAAGATAAAATTACAAACGGAGGCAAGATTCACATTCTACAACTTTTGAAACCCGCACATAGATCCAGCAGCAGTTATCAGCCCAGAACAGAGATAAAAGCTACACAGTGAGTTCCGACGTTCGAACGTTTAATCAGAACAGCGATCGCAGTATATTCTTTTTTTTTCTTTTTTGTTTTTTTAATTAAGATTAATTAAAATCTTTTTAATTAAGATCAATTAAAATCTTTTTAATTAAGATTAAAAGGTCACACAATCATTCGATCTACGTAACATACAACCAACAACTCTTACCATTCTTTGCGGGGGAGACGAAGAACACGAAGGATATAATCTTACAACAAACCGGAATACTATATCTACAAGGACTATATAAAAGTTACATTAATTTCCATACAGTAGAACCAAAAAGGTATGACAAATAAAAACATGACGTACTATATCTCTACAATTAATATTACGGACAGTGATTGTTGCATCGCTTCGCCTCACGTGCATCGGTTGGATCCGAAATTCCTACAGCCAATAAAATTATGAAACATAGATCTAACCGACTTAAATACGCAAACAAAAATCTAGATAAGTTCAATTATCTCGATTATTATTGTGGCGGATCGGTATCAATAGGATGCCGACAGGTCGAGGCATCAACGTGGCGCAACACCTCCCGGGCGATCCGCTGGTACCAACCGCCAACACTAGAGGGCTACGACGACAACGAGTCTGTCTAACTCGCTAGCGGTCGAATATACGAGCGATTGATACAAATACCGCACTGAACAAGATGCAAACAGTTCCCATACTATCGAACTTCAAACAACTGATTTCAAGGTAATCGAACGATACATCATAACCCCGAGAATGCGACTAGGTCACATTGGTATTAGGATACTTCGTCGAAGACAGCCCTTGGACCTTAAGGGGGTGTCCTGAATTACAACGTTCTAAAACAGCGTCTTTTTGTGATTTTTTTTACAATGTAAAGAAAGAAATAAAGTTATTGAATTTTGAGGCATGCTTTTATATATATTTAACGAATACAAAAAAATTTTTTTTAAAGTAAATAACGAATCCAATCTTTAAAATTAGTGTACTCACAGATTATAGTTTCTTATATTTAATGACAATAACAGCATTGACTATTTTATGCTTTCTTAGGGCATACGAAAATTAGGTTGATGAAATAAAATAAACAAATGAAATAAAAGACATGAAATATAATAAAAAGAAATAAAGTAATATATGATAATATAAATAAAATAAAACAAAATAATTAACGAATCAATTTACAAATAGAAAGTTTTTACAAGCTTGTAGGTAACATTATGTCTAATTACATTTTAAACTGTTTACGGTATTATCGCTACTCGTATAACATTTTTAATTTCATCATTCAAAGAAATATGTTTACTGAAGTTGATGCAGAATGTCGGTAGGCGCCACTTTCTAACCACCAGTATGTATCCAAGTTTTACCTATGATTATATTGTTCAAGTCTGGAATTTGGTAATTAATAGTGTAAGTTCACTCAGTAATTCTGTTGTATATCAAATTTTTTTATCTATTTTGTTTTTTATTACATGATGTCAATGAATCAAACATCTAGATTCGCATCTAATATATTGTTCGAAATCCAATGCTCAAAAGGAAAAATTATTAGCACCTGCGTTTTCCGGAAGGATAGCGGAAGCCCTCCGCGGTCCTTCCAAAAAGATTTGCTAAGTGCCGCCGAAAGGCGACAGTGCCTTACCATTTATATATGTGTACCACCCTTATTTACGGGAGTGTTAAACGTCTCTCCTTTCATACTACAAAAAAATTTTCTTTTTTTTTTACGTGGAGGAAATCTTCATAGACACCTTACCATCCTACGCAGGTGGGCAGAAGGTAGTACCGGATTCTTACCGGCTAAAACCTCCACGGGCGGGCCGACAGTAGGCCAATGTGTGCGAGTTGATCGTCGGGCCCCTGTGTGCTTAAACACCAAGCACGTTTAATTAAACCAAGTTACTCCCAGAAAATACATTCACAACACAAGCAAGGGAGGGGCATGGCCGCTTGCCTGTTTGTAATGTTGTAAGAGAAAATTTGGTTTTTCCGTTCCTTTTTGGGAAGGTTCGCTGCCTAGGATTCGAACTCGCGACGCATCGTTTTCAATTCTTTAACGAGAGTAGCTGACTGCCTCGCCGAGGTTCTAGCTGATTGGAAAGTATTTGATTCTTAATGTGGCAATGTATATCATAGGAAGTATTCTAATTAGCCTCTTGAAGCAGATGTACTTTTTTCATAGCTCAAAATACAAGGGGTAAAGGTAAATAATTCCCTTAGCTAAAACTATTATTATTAAATCTATTATAAAGCTCTTAATATATTTTTGCTGCTATTACATTTCTTGTAGTAAGAGTAGTGTTGAGAGGCAAGGAGAGGATCCTGAGTGCCCTAAAGGTTTGTCAAAAAGTTTATTTAAATAATTGTTATAGCACCTTAAAGTATATTCTTTCTTTTTAAAAAACACATTTTTTTAAACCCGCCAAAATTTTTAATTTCACACTATTTCCTGCCATCTTTTTAGTTCCCAATAGAAGCCAGCCTACCCCAAGGTAGTGTCCTCGGACCCCTACTGTACTCCATCTACACTGCCGACCTACCTATATCAAACGATATAACAATAGCGACATTTGCAGACGACACAGCGCTATTAGCTTCCCACGCAGACCCGGTAATAGCCTCATCCACTCTCCAGCGAAGTGTCGACTCCATGGAAAAGTGGTTTCACAAATGGGGCTTCAAAGTCAACGAAAAGAAATCCTCACATGTAATCTTCACGCTCCGAAAACAAACCTGCCCCCAGGTCACCATCAACAATGCAACAGTTCCTAGCAGGGACATAGTCCGATACCTGGGCATGACCCTGGACAGGAGACTAACGTGGAAGACACACATCTCAGATAAAAGGAAGCAACTAAAGGACAAACTAAAAAAAACTCTATTGGCTCACGGGCCGACGCTCCAAACTAAATATACAGAATAAAATTACCCTCTACAAGACCGTAGTAAAACCTGTCTGGACCTACGGAATCCAACTATGGGGAACAGCAAGTAACTCCAACATCGAAATACTCCAACGCTTTCAATCGAAAACGCTAAGATCCCTAATTGACGCACCTTGGTATGTAACCAATGAAACAATACGCCGCGACCTCAAGATACCCACCGTCAAAGAGGAAATAGCAAAATATAGCGACAGATATAGCAAAAGAATCAACAAACACCGAAACCCCCTAATCACTGGACTACTCGATACGACGGACCAGATTCGCAGGCTGAAGAGGCACTACCCGCTAGACCTAAACGTTAGATTCATTTAATTATCCAAATTAAGCATATGCACTTACTTATAATACTTATAAATTATACCTATCTATAATAAGTATTAACTTATTGTAAATAAACAGCCATGTCACTGCGCCACGCCAGAAAAATTACTGAAAATTCTCAACGCGAGAATTGATTGTAATTTCAACAAATAAATAAAAAAAAAATCTTATTGATTAATATCATTTTATATCTTTGTGTGTCTTTAAGATATATAATACAATAAAAAAAAGCAATAGACAAATGTAACAAAGTATGTACTATTAAAAAATATATGAAATATCTAGGGTAATATTATTACCGTTTATTATTGATTTTTGGTATCTACTTCATACTATAATTAATTATAAAATATCTAATTATTTTGAAGATAGTAAAAAATTTTTATTATTATAAACATTAATTAAAAAAAACGATACCTTTATCAAAATGATGCCAACCACCAGGAAAATAATCTTTCACTACTTGTGGTATGTCATATTCTTCAAGTAGCTTATCAATTTGATGTTTCTTCCTCCAATGTAATGTCTGTGTTAGCATTTCCTTTGCTTTCTCAACTGAAAATTCAGTAGCCCTTAAAAATCTTAGGAGAGTCGCATCTCCAGGTATTGAACTTCCCCTTAATTCCTTTATGCTTTGTCTCAACTGAATAAGTTTGCTTTCTTGCATCATGTCAAGCTTTCCTAAGTACCTTTCTATGTAATCTGAAGATAACTGCATTTCTAAAATACAAAGTATATGTAGCAAGTTTTAATAACTTAAATTAATATATTTAAATATTTATATCATGAATAACTAATTCAGCAAATGGCTTTGTTTTAATATATTAATATACCATCTCTTAATCTCCTAAAGCATCCAAAAGAAGCCCAAAAAAGTCTATAGGATTTTAAACAAACGAATTAAATATTAATCAATACGGACACAAAAAGAAACAAAAGAGGTACACTTGATGTTATTAGTTCTCTGTAGGTGAATGTAGAATAATATATACAGTAACTACAGGATATGTGATAGATAAAGGAATAAAATGATCGATAGTGTTACGTCGCGTAACACTCTACCTAGCCGAGGCCACACACCGCGGGCAATATGGCAACCAGATGCCTTCGGATACTCGCAGCGTATCTTCCATGATTTCAAGGACCTTCCATAAATCACATAGATTTCCTAGAAAAGGTCCTTCAAACGAAACAAACATCTGGTTCGGAGGAATTCCTAGAGACTATTGTCTACCACGGCTTAACAAGGGAAAGTCAGTTTTTGGCACGTCCGCTGCAACTTTCCTCCCACTAACCACTTTCTCTCGAGGGCGGTTAAGACCCTTCGTTTAACCAATTAAAAACGAAGCCTATTCCCTCACTCTCCTAAATAACATCGGCACCAACAAATCCGATGGTCCCGTGCGCTAGACACACTCATCCTTAGCTCTCCTCCGAGACAGCATCGTCTCCCAAGAGTACTGTTTTTGCATCCTTCGAACGGTCAACATCCTTCGAGCGGGTATACACACCCGCAGATCACTCAGTCACTCATCTCGTACATACGCACCAGTGTAACTATCCTCGTTATAAGTTGTGGAATAAACGGTGAAATATAACTTACTACTGTGTCATATTCCTATCAACCATCTCTGTTATCCTAACCGAAACAGGGGAACGACTACTTCGCGGCGTCGATTCAACGAATCGTAGCGAGAATTTACGCCTCTCGCTGCCGCGTTTTCCTCGCGACCGCGTCTCTCCGCGAACGGTCGTAACAGATAGTGAATAGAGGAGGAACATTGGTAGTTCTGAAATGCTTCCCTTAAACAAGAAGATGTTGTAGCAAAAATGAAACTAAACAATATAAATCTCCTAACATGCCATGAAATATAAAAAGATCAACTCCCCACATAGTTTACCTAAACCAACCCTTCTAAAAACCCTTCTCTCCTGACACAATCTCACAACAAATGAAAAAAAAAACAGGAATACTGCACTCCAGAATCTATTGGGAGAAATATAATTTCAAACAAGCTTGGGTATTATATTCAAATAATAGATTTGGATGATAAGGTAAGAATAAGAAGGTAAAGAGACAAAAAAAAATAGGTATTGAAAGAGAAAAGTAAATAGGAGGCAGAAGTTAGAAAAAAAGCAAAAATAAGTAGTAGATGGAAGTAAGGTAGAATCGCGATAAATAAAAAATAGAATAAGATAGAAGAAAATGAAGCGGGGAAGGGAAGAAGGTAGAAGAAACTGATGGCGAAGCGAGTGGTGATAAAAGCGATAAAGTTATAAACATTGCGAACACAATAGTAATGTAATAGTTGTACAAATCGTAAATATTGCGTAAATGCGAATAATGGAGTCTAGTCTTAAGTTAGATATAAATACGTTAGTTTAAGTTGTATATAGAAACGGAAGTTCTTGTAAACTCTAAGGGAACAAAATTAAAAACAATGATTTCCGTAGTTCTAAGACTATTCAAATATAAAGAAAGTTTTTTGGAATATAATGTACTATTACCATCTTCACCTGTAAGGAAATTATTTTCATTTGATACAATGGTAAATTTACCATAATTTTACGTTTAATGGCTTATAGAAAACTCTCCATTTATTCAAAAGGATCACTACTTGTCGCAATTTTTATGTATCTTCTTCCAAATTGTATTGATTTTGTCTCATGCGTGAATAATCTCATTTAAGTAAAATAATTAATAAAATTAAATTTACAAAGTTTTTACGACCATACATTTTTTGTTTACAGTTATTTCTTATCAAATTTTAATTGTATTAAGATCTACATTCTTTCTAACATTTTGTTTTTCAAAGCCATTAGCTAAATTTATAAATATTACATATAATAACATAGAAAAATATAACATACCTCTATTTTGTAATTTGTTGTCCGCACAAGAATAAGTTTCTTCTGGAACAAGAGATTCTTGACTTTTTGCAATATCTCTAAACATAAAAAATAATAAATGCATAAAACCGCGAACATATCGAGCAGTAAGCGAAAAAATAAACGATGGTACAACCAATGCCAATGCTCCAAATGTTAATTTTGCCGCTTACCGCTTACTGTCCTCTGGTGGTTCTATGTTCACAGCCTAGTAATATTACGTAATCTCGAAATATTAATAAACAAATGCTAAAAAGAAGGATAGCAAAAATATTTTTTGTTTCGCTTGTACAGAGCTTCAAAAATCGCCCGAAATTCATGCCTCTAGACCAGAATATCCCCTTAACTTAAATACATATATCTTGCTAATTCAAATTAAATATGAATAGTCAAACAACTGTTCGAGGTTTCATTGTACACATAATCGTCATCTATTATTAGATAATACGTTTTAAAATATAAAATATAAAAAAAATATATTTAAAATATAAAGATATTTTATCCATCTCGTTCTCAAGATTACTCATGCAATCCCCCATCCTGTCTGCTAGAGATCACAACGTTCAGAATTAAAAAAGAAGAGCATTGGAGCATTGCACTGTCCACAAATCAAACAGTAAACTTTAGTTAATAAGTTAAAGCGTTTCAGTATCCATAAATTGAACAAGTATTTTTTTTTTTATTTATTTATTAAAATTACAATCAATTCTCGCGTTGAGAATTTTCAGTAATAACAAGTATTTTTGAGAAATGAAAGCAAAAATTAATTTAAATTGTGAATCTAGTGGTTACTTCTCGGACCTTCTCGTCGGCGACTAAATAGAACATAACACCTATAAAAGAGGGAAACGAGGAAAGCTCGACACACAGAAAGTCGCAAGTGAGCAGTCAAGTCGAATCGACAGTGAGTACCAGGCAACAATCCGAGTCCAGTCCAGGTAACACGCGCCAGTAACAAGCCCCCCTCGTAACTTTAATAAACGTCATTGATACATTAATACGTCAAGTATTCATTTGGTACCTTTTACATTCTACACCTCAATAGAAAATTGTTTCACGTCTCACGTTAAATCAAAATCAGACAAAATGGGCGAGGAGTATAAAGCTATCCAATATTTATGCGACGCCTAGAGAAAAAGGTTAGAAATCAAAATTTCTGAAGCAACTTTTAGTTCTTCCTAAGTTCTATTCTACTCTAAGATCCTATTTATGTGTGGCTTCGGTGTTAGTAAAATATATACATGTCGCTAAATCTGTAAGAGGTCATGTGAGAATAGCTTATTTGTGGCGCTGATTGAGGCTCAGACAGTTAGCAGATGAATTAAGTCGGTATTGATAAAGGGCGTGGTTGATACGTCAATTTCCTTGACTCATTCAATAAGACTCATGCAGCCTCGTCGGCAACTGAAGGCCTGTGTGCATGTGCTTCGCGAGGAAGCTTCCCGAAGGTAGCACTTGTGTTGTTGTGAGACTGAAGTTGCTGACAGATGTTTCGTTGGTGGTTCTTCGTCAATTTCCCAGAAGCGTGTGAGGTCCATCTATAGATCCGTCGTGGACGCGTGAAAGATATTTACCGTTGAATGGAAGACTGGGCTCCCGCGATGACCCATTCGAAACACGTTTTCTGCAGACGCAGATCGGGGTTTTTAGAATAATTAAATTTTATTTGACCGGCACACAGCGACGCGAGTGTGGATCCCGCGCTCAATACGACATCGATCAGGGCTGGTATATGGAATCTTGGATCGGCTCATTGGAGATTCCTAGGTATTTGGATTGTCGATCGATCTATAGGCTTATCTAGGATCAATGTCGATATGGTTGGGATAATCAGGAACGTCAGTGTGCGTGGGTATGTGCCGTCCATGGAGTTGATTGTGACCGTTGTGTAACATCTAGCAGTCGTTGATAAGGTGTCGAGGACTCCAATGGGAACCGAACATTTCCTTTGCGTGAGCTCAAGTGAGTTTGCCAGTTTTTCGGTCACGAAATTCATGCTAGAACCAGCGTCGAGCAGTGCTCTACAGCGGACTGATTGTGTTTTGTCATTTAATATATTGATTTGGGCCGTGACTAATAGGCCGTTATATAGTGATTCTGATGCGAAGATTGTTGGTGATTCGGTTCTTTTAGCAGCCGTCGATTTTCACAGTCATTGTCTTCTTCGTCGTTGCAGATTGGATAAGGGTCTTAGGATTTTCCGAACACGTGGCGGTGTCGAAAGATGGCGGTGTCGGAGGAGGTGTCGAAGCATGTGTTGAAGAAGGTGTTGAAGAAGGTGTTGAAAAAGGTGTAGGCGATCGATTGAATGTTCGGCAGGTTGTGATCGGCCGATTCTTGACGTGAGCTTCGTCCCAATGCAGAAGCGCGTGGTGACGATTTCCGCACAAGCGACAGAATCCAGCAGGGCGATGAAAAATCAAGTGCCCTTTCCCTAGGCAATTGATGCACAAGGATGCTTTCTTGACGACTTTGACTTTCGTTGACTGATTTTGTCTTGAAGGTGTCGCAGGCTCACATTCCGTGTGATCCCTGGCAGAGTGGACATGTCGACGGAGAGTGTGCAGCGGTGAATGTGTGCCCCCATGGATCGCCTCGTCGTAAAGGATAATGTGGTTCTGGCGCTCGTCTTGTCGGAGTTGCCATGGATGTTGTTATAGTACAGGTACAGTACTTTATTCCCAGGAAGTCTAATAAATGAGTGTACGGAAGCATTTCTTTGTTGGGTATGGTGAGTTCCCGTTGTTGAACGGAGTCTTGGTTTAATTTGGAAAGGAAGAGTCCTATGATAATGGTGTTTGACGTGACAGGGTCACCTAAGTTTTTCAGTGCGCTGAGATGATGTTTGATAGTGTCGATTAAATTTGCTAAGGTTTCCGGTATCTTTTTGATCAATTTAGGATAGTTCTGCATTGCAAACAAGTGACGTAGACAAGTTTGTCGTGGATAATCGAATCTATCCTTGAGGGCGGCGATAACGTCTGTATAACTAGCTTCAGCGGTGTTTAATGATCGAGCACATTTCGCTGCTTTACCAGTTACGGATTCCTGGAGATAATGTAGATCCTGTACATGTAGTGTGGTTTCTGGTGTCGGATGCTTTCCTCAGATATAGAATCTATACAGCACCCGGGCAACCCTAGAAGCCATCGGAGTTGGGATACGCCCAACCAGCGCACACGGTACCGAGTACCGGGTTACCTCAAATAATCGCCCGCAGGAGGCTCACTCGTCTCAGGTCGAACGGGGCGCTTTCCAAGCCCTTCCGTCTTCTCGGGACGGTATCCGGAGCAGGTGGGACGCTGCTCACCCGCCGAAGGCCATTCGGAGGAACCATGTCCCCCTTAAATCGGCCCTCTTGCCAGCATTTGGCCACAACCACTGCCACCACGAGTCCATACCCATAATTGGCCGAGCCGAGGGTTCGCTACGCCCTCTGGGCTAACACTCGACCGCCCGTGGTACCGTTCATTGTCAACGGTGGGACCGCGCCTGTGGATGTACCGCCACGTCTCTGCTGCACGGCTTATCTGCTCGCCGTGCAGTCAGACCCAGATGAGACTCACGTAAGCGGGAGTTGAGGAAATGTACCTCGGCGGCTCTCCCGACGGTCTCACCCTTGGCTTCAGGATCGTGGGTGCGCTACTACCCAAGGCTCCGTGGGGAAGACTTAGTCTTACACCACAGCAACCTTCCTTGCGGTGTACATAGAGGACTCACGTAAGCGGGACGCTTGTCCCGACGGTCCTCCCTGGCTGCGGGAACGTGGGTTTGCCAGCCCCATAGACTCGCAAAAGCGAATCCTCCCTGCGGAGTGTAGATCCTGTACAGGCGTTAGTTGGTCATGGTGGAAGAGAAGATTTTAATACCCTTATCGTTGAGATCGAAGCAATTCCTAATTCCCGACCATTAACGCCGATCTCCACGGATTCTAATGATCTCCTTGTCCTCACTTCTATTTTTGGAATAAAGTATATATTATAATCTGTTACTTCAGTGTTATAATCTGTCAACCATCTCTAATATCCTAATCAAAATAGGAAATCGACCAATTCGTGGCGTCGATTGTCGAATCGTAACGAGAATTTACGACTCTCGTTGACGCGATCTACGGCGAACGCATCTCTCCAAGAATGGTCGAACAGACTGGGTCTTAACATGATTAGGCGAACTGCAGGAAAATCGGTAAGCTTTCAGACGTTTGCCAGATTCTATAATAGGCCTACATTGTCAGATAATTACGAGTTTGTTACAAGAGTGATATAGTCGTTTATAATTAAATAATGGTTATAAGGAGGTTAAGAGTATTTTAAGATAAAAGATTGTATCAAAGATTATAAAAAAGCGGTACTATAATAATAAAATTCTTGCATTTAAAATTGTACTTTTTCTCTGAATAACTACATAGGTAATCTCGAAAACAAGGCGAATGAAATCTAATTGGGCGATCACACAGACTTGCTTTGAATAAAGTTCAATCGAAATTATATGAAGAGCCTCGTGACTGTATTAGTAATTTCTTCGATTGAGGTTCTTCATATAATTGTGATCGTACTTCACTTACAGGTAAATTCGTTTGATCTTCCAATTATGCAGGTTATTTTATAAAAGATGACGTAAAATTGAAAGAGTTTCTTACAAGCTAAAGTAGCACAGAACTAGAGAATAAAAAAATTACATTTGAGATTGTGTTTAGTAGTTATTGATATTTAAAAGTCAACCAAAATATCTCTGACCTCTAGTAGTCATTACACAAAGCGAATATAAGGCAACCCAAATAACTAACTAAGCAACATTATAGGATGTGTGTAACTTAGTTAACCAAAATTATTTTTGTTATTCAATTCATTAAAAACATTCCTATCTATTTATATAATAAAGTTTATAAAATTATCATTACTGTGTGTTTTCTTCTTTTTGAACGATTTAATAATTTATATCAATCTGAAAACACACTTATTCAAACTTACCCTTCATTTTTCTCAGATATATCATTTGGATCCTCCCATGGAGGTACATATACGATACCCTCTTCTTTTAATTGATTTATGAAGTATTCAATTATCTCCTTGCCCTGTAATGATTTTTATTAGTAACCTTTCACTTAAATAATAAAAGTTACCGAAAAAGGATTTAGTGAAAAGAGTATTACCTTTGCAATATTTTGAGCATATTGTTTCATCGCTAATTTTTCCATTGAGTTTTCAAAACCAAAGAAGTTTTTAATATCTAAACTTGCAGTTTGTTCAAAACACGTCCATTCTGGATTTTCAGGATGAACCTGTAAATATACCATGTTCATTAGTTTTGATGTGGCAAACTGATAACATACAGATAGAATCTTCTTATTATATGCTGTTTCCAGCAATATGTCCAATAATTAAAAGGTGTAAAATAATAGGATCGTCAACGGATATCCGACTCTCTAATCACCGACCGGACTGCCGAACCGGGGTGCCGAATCGAGGCCATTAACAGCGGTAAACACATGTTTCAGAACACACAGAGTCTACACGAGGCTTCGAAAACGAACAATACCTCGGATCCTTGGTCAGGGAGCGCATGAGCGCATGCAGAATCGCCTGAACTGAACCGTGACAATGGCCGTAAGTGTTGTTGTCAGTGTCTAGTACCGCCAGCGACGCACTCTGTGCTGAACGCGCGAGGCAGTTGTGTGTCTTCACCGGGTCGACGTTAGTGAACGCTTGGGCCCTTCTCCCGCAAGGGCAGAGAAATGCAATCACGAATAATGCGTTCTACGATGCTGCGATGTTGTGTCACATGCAACGTGTTAAATGCAGAGCAACGATATAGCGCGTGCTGAGCTCCGTACGTCGGGCATCGCTCGGCTTGGCCCACCGAAGCAGGCGCGCGTGTATGACGTACAAGGCCTGGGTTCGAAATTGGGTGTGATAGGTCACGTTAGTTATGGTGTAAACGGCTTCCAAAAATCGAATGCGGGCCTCGAGGGACGCTTCGAGTTCGGAGCAGGTGGGAGGTCTAAGAAGAATTTCTATTCCTTGAGAATCTTCTTGTCCAATCTCTGCGTGATGACGAAGATAAGAAGATTCTTTCATTATTTGGTCCGTGAGCCCTGATTCGCAAGCATCGCAATAAAACGGTTTATTATATCACGAAGTCGAGAGAGTTCACCAGTTAGCTCTTCGACAGGGTGGGGGGTAACGTCATGAAATCAGACAAGAGCTTCTGCACGATAACATGCTTGTATCATAATGTTTTTACAACGTTCCCCCATTTTGAAATTGACCTACTCGTTTCCTCTCATAAGGGTCTGAAAAACATCACCAAAACCGGGCCAATCGGCGTACTTTCCTAAGAAGGGTGGAATGGCGATGTGCGACAACTGGTCCCGGCCACCGGTGTCCTGCGTTGGAGGCGTCTTAGTAGATGTAATCACGCCACTGAGGTAATCTTGTGTTGCCCAATACGTGTCCTCGATCGACAGAAACTCCTCCTTAGCGGAATAGAGGTAATTTCACTCCCAAGATTTTCTCAGGCTCTCTAGCCGAGCCTTGCCCAAGCCAGGTTAGGCTAGCTCACTTTCTTGCAATTCTCTATAAGACACAGCATCTTACGAGCCATAAGCCAAATCTTTTGGATGAGCTTGTCCATGATGTCTGATTCTTCGTCGCTCTTGCCGATCCAGCTCGAAGGACTCCAAAATGTTCGATAGCGCGATAATAGTTTTGACGCTGAGAATGTAAGTTAGGAACGAGAATTGCGGGATGTGTGTGGAAGTCAATGAGGCGTAGATCTTCTTCTTCTTCTAATCCGCCAGGCGGCTTCGTTTTATTGCAATGACCATTAGCACAAACAAGGTTTTCAAATTTTATAGTGAAACAAATAGCACAATGGGTTCACGACTTATAAGAGCGAGGACGTAGGCAAATACGCAATTCGAATTTATCGCAAGCGATGAAAGCAGCGGATGTCGCCAGAGCGAACGTACATCTTGGACGTCCGAATGTTAATAAATATGTAACCATAGCCGTTGGCACTTACAAAATTCGAGAGAGTGACAGATCCCAGGGCTTATCGGTACGCGTTTAAAATTGCGAAGACTAGTTACAATATTTGGTTCGATATTTACTAAAACTCTGAATCTGATTCGTGACTTCATTTATGAAATTCATGAAATCAAAGAATAATAAATACAATGGGAAGTGTAATAATACAAATGCCAACTTTCATCGGTCATAGAGAGAAGATATTATATACAATTGATTAAATTTTTACATTATAACATACAATATACAGATTCTTTTTATTCCAAGAGTCTAAATGAAATAATAATTCTAAATGCTCTAATACATCCCCACTAAGTTTTTACATTTACCTTATTTTCTGTAAATGTCTTAATATTGTAGTATCGTAAATATAATAATTAGTTTATTAATAATAAATGGATTAAACAGAAAACAATGGTTGTTTAACATGAACTAATCGTAACAACGTATTATAATTAATTAACAACTCTTGTCAACACAGATTCAACTCTCTCTCAACAACGCTAACAACACTATCTCGACAACACAATTCACACTCTCTGGCTTCTCAATTCATACTGCTGTTAATTCGTTTATGTCCCTTAGCAACCTTTTGTCTTTTGTCTTAGCCTCATATCTATTGTTTAAGCCCCATCATGCACATGCTCAACAACAGCTTGTTTATAATTCGCACGACACCCCTCCGCCCCAGGCCCCTCGTCCACGATACTACAATATTATACTAATGTATGAACGAAGGTAAACATATAGACGTGTCTTGTCATAAATGGAACTGATTTAAAAATGTCAGGTTTAGTGCGACTATTAAAGGCTCCCATCGTACAACAGTAAAGTATTTCTTAATCGATTCCACTCTCAATTCAGTATATAGATTTCAAGTTGATTTTCATTCATCCATAGTATACGGTAGAACAGAAGGAGTAATATATTTTTTTTTTAATTTAAATAATATGACTCGTTTTAATGATTCATATTACATAACAAGTAATATGAAGACAAGAAACTTTTTTATTGAAATACCACTCTGAAATAATTTTTAAAAAATTTAAAAATTATTTTTCCAAAAATCAAAAGTTTACAGAAGGTTAACAATAAAGTAGAATAAGATCGAAATATCATAATGACACATATAGTATTATAACGCTGGTGTACAAAAGGGTTTATAAAAAGTAAGTATAAAAAAACACCATAGCGTGATTCTACACCTCTGGGACAGTGGAGATTTGTAAAAATGGTTCGTTAAAAATTGACCTTGAGCATTAATTTCAAGGTTAAAAATTTGTTATTGCAACGTATTCTATTCATCGCCAGGAATAAAAGTCTCGAAGCAACCATGAATAGCAAATGATCGCTTTAGGCAGAAAAAATATAATCACATTCATAAATAATACACTTAATAGTAAAATATACACTAAAATCGTAATACTCGACTCATTTAAAATCTAAATCGTTGGAAGGAAGTTTATTTTCAAACAAAATGTTTTAATTAGTTTAATAAAAGTTTAACCAATTAGCTTTTAATTAAATAAATATGAAAGGGAAATGGAAAGAAGTTTAGTTAAAGTTAAACATTTATCTATTCTGTTACTATTTCACTAATTTCATAATAATTCTCTTCTTTGATAGATACATAATTAAATACGCGTGCTAAATATACCGGTACGGCAAAGCAGTACCGTTAATATAATAATTAGGATTAGGTATTTTGTGGATTATTAAATAGAAAATTGTTCTTAAATTTTACAGATTTTCTATTTTAAACCAAAACACAAGCAATTCACTAAATATGTTCCTAGCTACATATATTGAACTGTTGTTAAAGATAAATTATTGAAGAAATTCTTTTTGTAACTTTTATACAAATCATTTATTTATGAAATGTTTGTTGTAGAACTTACTCTGTTTAATCAAATTAAGTTCTTTAATTACATCATATATCATTTTTTCATAAATTATAAATACGACATATTATATACAGAAACAAAATATGTTAGAAATAGCAATAAAAATGTCAAATAATGATTAAATTATGCTAAATACTTACAAAATATCTGCACTTTTCGATAACCGATACTCTAGATGAAAAACTTTCATTATACGCTTCTATTTCTAGAACGCTATTTCGTCTATTTAAAACATTCCTTTGAATAAAGTATACAAAATCTACTCCAATGATCTGAAACAAATGACAAGAGTAAAAATTTCTAGGGAAGAACGAAAACATATCGGTTAAATTTCTTATAAATGTAATGTTTGGTGTTTTATATGTACATTATTAAAAAATGTATCTTACTCTTACTCTTATGAATAAAAAGCATATAAGTTTTACATATTTGAAGTGATAATCAATTGTTATGTAGATTGCTCGACGAAATAGTACTACTGTTATATTTTAGATTATTTTACATTTCTTGAAACATCTCATTGCGATTAAGGAGGTGACCCAACTATAAAATGATCAGATATCTTTTCTGCGATCAAATAACATTTTTCTAAAGCACATTTTTATTCATATAAATTAACAAATTATTTAGATAATCTATGTATGCGCATATACTAACTATTTTTTTTAAGTTTAACCTATAAACTACGCAAATAACATCCTTAACAATCTTGCCTTGGCTTCCATCGCGATAGGACATATTTGACAATATCACGTATCTCCAGTATGTGCCATCCGGAAGCAAGTGATAGTGGCAGCGAAAGAAATGGTGCTAATATTAGTGATACTAGGATAGTGGTAGTAATATCAATACCACTACACCAACTGACTCTTGGCTCCTATATACGTATACCATACATATTATCATGCTAGAAACAGAGAACCAATACATACGTGATATCTATGAGTATAGGAATCTCACCTAGTCGATCACTGAGCAAAGAACCCAAACCTCCGAAACCGAAACCTCAGAAACTGAACCGAAAACCTCCTACGTGAATGTCATAAAATATGAATACGCACCAACTAAGGATCAAGCCATAATCAAAGAATATGCTTGAGCCATCGGAAATATAATAGGACCTAAATCAATAAAATATTTATTGAATTTCGAACAAAAGAGTTTGCATGTACTTGTACAAAAAATTGACCCTTATAAACCAAACATCGAAATACAGGGTGGTTGGTAACTGGAGGTACAAATGAAAAGGGGGTGATTCTACGCGAAAAAAGAAGTCGAAAATATAGAATAAAAATTTTTTTTTAATTTTTTTTTTTTAATTTTTCTATCGAGACAACGATCTACAGTGAGATCCGTTACAACGTACCGCACGCGTACCGAGCGAAAATTCAAAGTCGATTTTCTCGAAAACAAAGCCTCAAACGAAAAATTTCTATTCTATATTTTCGATTTCTTTTTTCGCGTAGAATCACCCCCTTTCCGCTTGTACCACCAGTTACCAACCACCCTGTATAGGTCTATAACAACGAATAATAAGAACATAGACATTGGTCCCACATCGGATCATACTTTTGAACATTGCACCAATAATCTCCAACTGTACAATCCAGGATATTTAAAAAACACAACATAAAACTTTGGTTGAAAACAACATATTTAAAAGTAGGAATCTCTGATCCCGAATTTTCACATATACTTAGCTTGAGACAAGTTTATGTATACCCAGAGGATGCTAAAATCATACGAAGGTCGTTCACTGAAAACAAAATTTTCAGGGTAGCAGAACGGTTTCAAACAGAAGAGATACATTGCTAAACGATGCCCAAAATAACAACAACACAAACGAGAATAGTAGCTCTAGATAGTTTTCAGACTACCACAAGTCCAAATCTCCTCCAAATTTCCTAGAACATTAAAAGACATCAAACCGACAAAACAGAAAAACCAAGTATAAATAAAATCGGGATTAAAAGACCGCTATTGATATCGTGAGAAGATTCTCATTTCCGGTGGATACAATTAAGAGACTTAATCTTTAAACTTTCAGAATCAATAAGAAAGAGGAAAAAGACACCGAAACAATCCATAAAAAACAAGAACGCTCCATATCATCCATTCCATCTATGAAAAGAATAGAAAAATTACTTGACCCAGCCAGCCTATATCATCCGATATAGAAAAACTACAGAAAAACAACTACATGCTATATTAAACATATACAAATATTTACATACATACCTTTTTTAAAATATACGGTGCTTCAACATTTAATTTACAGCGTCGTTCTGTTATTCTAATTGAGCCATTTTTACTTTCTTCATCTGAAACTATCTCGCAACCGACAAAAACAGGAATTTTTGGACAAGTAGGAAATCTGCGTTCATATGCCTACAAACAAAATTAACATTTGTGAGAACTTATATAACAGTTATACGTTGACATTAATAGTTCATGCAAAATCCGTAAAATATAAAACACAAAATTAAATAGTAAAACAGGGGCACATATTAGTAAATTGATCAAGTTTTTGGTAAAAATAGCAAATAATCCTAAACACTATCTAATTCGTTCTTTCTCCAAGTAAATAGCAATGCACTTCATTGCTACAATATTTTCATATGATAGTTAAATCTCTTAGAACTCAAACTGGTCAACTTCAGTTTTTATACACTTTCTGATTTTTTTCCTAGGCATATGATTAGCACAAACTACTAAAAAAAGAAATTGGGCCATAAAGTTAATTATGAAGTGGAATAGATAACCGTACAGTTTAAGGTAAATTTTAGTAAATAATACAATAAATGTCTTGATAATTGCCGGAAAGCCGAGACACACGATCGCCAATTATTTTGATTTTAACAATAAATACTGGTACGACCCGTTGTTTTGCCAAACGTAGTGAAGAACAGCGCGAGTGAAAAAGAAAGAGATTGACGAAAAGAAACGTATCGGTTAGTTAAACAATGTTAATGCAACAATGAAATGTTGATTTTTTATTTTTGTTGAATAGAACTTTCATCGGTGTAATTCTGAAGTTTTTCTGATTAAAATAAGGCCAAACACGATATATTTATTTATTGCTTATTTAATAAAATTAACTTTTTTTTTGCTTGTTAAGTATGTATGTAAATGTGATTTAAGATGTATCGTATTTCATCTTACTATAATTAGAAAAGTATCACAAATACATTAGGAAAAGTTTAATTTAAAAAAAGTCAAAGATAAAAAATTTTCATTATTGAATTAGTATCGTCTCATTAACATTTGAATTCGGATCAAATTATACTACTTAGCCGTTGAGCTTTGTAATATGTCAAAGGGAACACCAAGACTCCTTGAGCGGAACTCCCCGCAATATTGGGGATGAAGACGTTGAAATTAGAAGGAACATCGTGTCCGGCAAGTATCGAGGTATTACTGTATTTCTAATATTACTATGTCACTCCTTCTCTAATTTAAAATTGATCAAGGCTGGTTCCAAACAGTACTGGTTATGAGTTTAACGAGTCATAACAGAATAATTAACGGTAATTATATAGAAAGGGAGCTTCAATTCCGATTTTGTTGAATCTCGGATATGTTGTAGAGGAGAGGATTCTGAGTCCTGAATAACATACACTTTGTCCAAGGCATGGGACGTTCGTGGTTCAAAAGTTGTGACAAAAAGAAAATGGTACTTTTTACATTACATTTACTTCAATATAATTGCTATCCTAATAGCGGTATGATTAGTTTAGGTTAAGTTATATATGGGGGGCCGAGCGTCCAGATTCTCCAAAAAATCTAACCTAATCTAACTTTTGAATTACGATGATCCCACGCCTCGGACGAAGTACGTGTTACTCAGGACTCAGGGTCCTCCCCTCTGTAACATATCTGAAATCCAATAAAACTAGAATTGGGGCTCCATTTTTTTAAATAATTACCTAATTAACTTGTGAATGCAGAAAGTATTTCACACCACTATTCTTACAAGGCAAAATTTCATTTCTAAATTCAAGATTATGTATCGCTTTAGAAACGAACAATAAATATGTTTATCCTCACTGTTTTACATTTTTTAAAAATAATCTTCGTTTATGTTTACAAAATTTCCAAATTGGATTTTTAAAAATTTTAACTATTTTTTTGATATCTTAGTACATAAAAATACTTCAGTTTCAATATTTATCTTTTATGTCCGTAATCTCTCTTTATATAGACATTCCATCCTGTATCTTTGCACACAGCATATGAGAGAATATGATAATTATAAGTTTGATATAACACTATTATCAATGTCAATAATTTGAAGTACAAAATACCGTTCACCAGAAGCTCATTTACGAAGGTAATTGTATAACAATTTTCAAATTTTTCATGCATTGTTTGTGACAGTTTCATATTCTGATTTGCTTACTGAGATATGTCCACTGTTCGTTGATGCCTAACATAGCTGTCGCAGCCTCAGGAGCTTGCAAGCTCGCACCACGACAGTTAACGAGGGAGGTATCAGGTACGTCAGGAATTGTCTGCTCTTACTTGCCGCTTGCTTTCTTGGATCTGAATTGATGATGAGAGTGAGAATCAATGAGAGTAAATGAGATATAGTGAAATGCAATTTAAATGGTATTCTATTTTTTGTTACTGTCTTTGAAGGATTAATTAGCTCTAAATTAAACACCTGAAACTGTATGTGTGACGTACCAAAACAAGGAATATTGCAAAATTATTAGAAATATCCTTACTTTTTTTATGATGTGTACCCGTAAACGTATTATTCTTGAAAATAACAGATGCACTCTATAGCATTCGTTTAAAAATTAAACTGAAAATGAAGTAAATACAAGAATGCATGTGCATATATAAATGTGAATATTTAAACTGAAGAAATTCTAAAATATGCAAGATATGTAAATGACATTTCTCTTTTTTCGACGAATTTTTAATATTCGAATTTTGGTTAATTACGAGTTACACATATAAAATGTCTCGTCAATATGATATTAATGCACTGTATCGATTCGATTTTCAGAATTAAATAAAAAATTTTAAACTGCTGATAGAAATAATATAATAGATTAATAGAATTCGCTTAAAAATACAAAAGGAAAAAATTTTCATAAACACCAAATACAAGTCGATAGTACTTATATGTATTTGAGATATTTAATTTTGTAATATTTATAGATATTTTAAGAAGTTTAAACTTATTACTTATTACTCAACTGTTTCGCATTCAATATCTCACGTCCTTAAGATTTACAAGATCATTTTATTTCTATATCACATTCTATTAATTAGTAATGTCATGTACATATTTATAATATAAACATATATAGTATATATGTACACAGGGTCAGTAAAAACTATCGTTCGAAATAACTTGTGTTATCTACTGATTTTATCAAAAAATGTTTGAAGTGAAATTTATTGTATTTAAGAATTTTGATCAGATGAATACATTGTGTTTTGTTGATGCCTTATAGTATCTAAGAAATCAATATGATCTTGAGTTTTTTAACAGTTATCTTATATATTTTTTACATTTCGTTGCAGCCGCTAAGAGGACGTATTCAACTACCTACAATAAGGTGACCTTCAGTTGACCTTGAACCTCAGAACGAAACGAAAATTTGTGAAGAATAACTTACTTTCAATGAATCCGTTTAAAGTAGATGTCGAAAAATTATGTCCGATACACTGCGAGCCGTTCGTGTCTCGTACCGACGAGACGCCGTGTCGCGTCATGTGAAAAAATGTCAAGATATGGGCTGCAGTGATTGAATGTGTACTCGTCGTTATTAACCACATGTAATTGAGAGCCATTTTTTAATCGCATTACTATCAACATTGAAAAGTAAGTTCTTTACGATAATCGAAAGAGATCTTCGCAGTGATTCGATAAAGATCAGTTGACTGTTCATGCTTCGAAACCTTGTCACTTTATCCTCGGAAGATATTGTTAACAATTAGTGGAATATAACTGGAGTACTTCACGACTCATTTTAAAAGAGACTATCACAGCTGAAATATACTACCAGTATATCGAAGAAATGCACGAAAAATTGAAAATTCTACGTCCAGCACTCATTAAGTAGAGATGTGCGGGTACCCGATGTTCGAAACAGGTCGAGCAGAGATCGGGTCGGTTCCCGAAAGTATTTCGAGACTCGAAAATATTGGAATTCCCGACAATTTCGAAAACAACGTTTTCAAACAATGTTTTGCAACTAGCTTTGTTATAGAATGGGCAAGCACTATATAGCTAGTCGTTAGAAATATCGTCCGGGTTCTCGAGACTGTCTCGAGTCTCACGATACTTTCGGGGCCGGATCCAATCCCGAAAAAATTTCTCGACCTGATCCGACCCGATATTTTCGGGTTCTTGCACATCTCTGTTGGTAATACTACTATTCAATTATTATATTCCATGATGACAACTAATAGTCAAATATATTTACTAACCAACAATTCTCAAATATGATATACTAAACCTGTTATAATATTTGACAAGATGGTGTTGAATTGCACAACGATATATATAATACTAATTATAAATTATCACAAACATTTTGGATATATCAAAACTGAAGGTTACATATTCTTATTAGAAAAATAATATCTATAATGTAGCTAAATACATTCAATTATATTGGAATACATCCATGATATGTATATTTAAATATATGCACTATTGATAAAGGTTATTGTATCAATATAACTATAATATAATAATATAATACAATATTGAAATATATCCATAGTATGTATATTTAAATATATAGAGGTTACTGTACCAGATAACTATAATATATAATATAATATAACTATAATAGTATAATATAATAATATATTGTATCAATATAAGAATTAGATGTTTCAGCAGTTAGAAAGAAGGGAAAATATTATTTATATCACAAAACAGACAATAAAGGCAAACTAAAATGTGTGAAAAATATATAAAATACATTTATGTTATAACGACATTAATAATAATGTTATCACATGTGTAAACCGTGCTATAAATAAATAAATAATTTGAATAGAATATACATCGTTTCTATAATGAAAGGCATTATAATAGATGCACATAAATTCTTCCATGCAACCTAATATACTATAAAATTAAAAATATGAGTTCGGTTTTAACCTAGGATGATGAGGAATATAGAGCACTATATATTACATATGTGTGTATGCTATTAAATGCAATGTATTATAAATGTGCATTACAAATTATTTTAATTTAATTATTTGTAACATTTTTATAAATGTGCATTACAAAATATTTGTAATTTAAAAATTACATTAAAAGAGAATTACCTATTCTTCAAAATAAATTTAATTTACTAGTTAATAGGCATTTATAAAGATCTTTATATCAACACTGTTAAACATATATAAATGAAATAAAATCAATTATTTTGTTCATGCTCATCTGAAATTCTTTTTTATTAAAACAATGTAATTATTTCAAAATAAGTTGTATTTTAACATGCATTTTTAGCATGATGTAAATAGTAAATAATTTATAATAGAAATACTATATAGCATGAATGAATCAACTACATCTTTAATATCTTCAAGGTATTAATTATTAGGTAGTCCTAAAAGTTTCTTTTGTTTTACAAGGAAATACAAGGAAATAATAGATGCACAACATTTTTTGTTTATATTATTTTACTGAATTAGGTATGATCCAGTTTGTTCTATTGGGACAACCTTGAGTTTTTGGGATAACCTAATACTATATACAGCTATATTAATATGATCTTATTCATTAAAATAAAATGATATGTACATTTTGTTGCCAAAAATTGAATTGATTGTTATATAGATAGAGTTACTTAAAAACTGCATTTTCTAAAGCACCAAAAAATATATTTAATTTACGCTATGTTATGTTCAATAATCATTTCTGTTTGTTTACGTATTAATAAAAGTTTGCATTATGGCTTTAAACAAACCAGAGACTAACATTTCAACATGAAAATTAATGATAAAATTATACTTTCAGCGCAAATCTGTAAGACATAATGAATAGAGCTTGCACTACTATACGAAAGATAAGAAATACATATATTATATTTATAGATACAATTAAACATTGTACAATAAGACTGAACAAGGAAAGAAAAATGTTATAACTAAAACGAATGGAGAATATATAATCAGGTAAATTAAAATTACTTCTAAAATGAAAAACATTAACAATTGATATGCTATTGAAAAGTAAGGAAATTATTTCAATGGAAACTGTTTTGGATACCACAAAATGACGCTTATAGTAATAGGACAGCATAAAAGGAACCATACATTTCTATAACAAATAGAACAAACTGTTGGGAATTGCAAAAAGATTTGTAACCAAAATTTATAGAATAATGTAATATTTCTCAATAATGTTAAAATTAATATATTCAATTTACACAAGATCAAATAATTATTTAAAAAAGATACAGGTCTCATAATCACACGCACAAAGAATTTTATAGCATTATGAGGCTATGTAGTAGCAAATACTATTTTTATATCTTGATTATTTCAGTGAATAAAATTATATTAATATAATTCTTATGCATTTATTGAATGATTAATTACTAACATATGCCTACAACCAATTTTATTTACAAAAAGATCTCTTTATTTGTCATGTTATTTAAACCATACAGATTTCTGTATTGTGTATATGTTCAGTTTTGTAAGTAACTATATACAGCGGTAATATAACATTTTAATCCACACAAACTATAAATTATTAACAAACTTCATACGACATAACGCATTCATGTTTTCTAATTCCAAATTTTGAAATTATGTATAGTTCATTTTATTAATTTGCATATGTACACACGTAATATAATCCTTACTACACATAATATGTACATAATATACACATCATATACATGATATAGCGTGAACTAAATGTAATTCAATAGGTTAAAAAGTAATATAGGTTGCTATAAATAATGATAATGAAATAAAAAAATATACAACAAACGCACCATCATTACGAGCGGAAAAGGATGCTTATACACCCGAACAGGTGATTGATATTGTTGAACCATGTCACAATGTCTTCTTACAAACTGGCTGTTAATTCAGACTGCAATACAAATAGAAATGAATAGAACTATAATAATTGAACTTAGTGTAATTAAATAGAACAAATTAGGTCCACTAATAACTAACCGAAGAAAAAGCAAATTATATAGGTTACAATGTTACAATAAACCGATTCTTAACCTTCTTTTATTTTATTCAATATTTATGTCACTGCACTTTATATAATTTAGAAATAACTTTGGCACGAAGTATTTTAAGTTGTACAAGTTATAAGAAAAGATTCGACGATTAGTGTTTACATCATATAATACAGAAAATAGAAACAAAAAAAACACAAATTGCACAAAAATTATAATGAACTTTGACAAATGGCGCAAATCCAACTTGCCATTGTGTGTAACCAACTGTAACTATTCCAACGTAACTACAAACCAACACAAGAAGTATGACACAGGTCCCTATATTGGAACCAATCAGACCGAAATAAGCAAAGGACGATTAAAACAGACAAATTTTAAATATTCGAATAATTTGAATTGTTCAATGTAAAAATCTTTCAAATAAGGCTCTCATATTAATTGTAACTGTATTAAAAAATGCATATATTTGTTACAATTGAATAAGTAAACTATTTTTACGTAATTATAGATACTATATTATACATAACAATGTATAGAAATTTCAATATGATTTGAATACAATCTTAAGATGTATTGACTTATATCTAAAATATCAGTGTGTATATGTAAATGAATATACATGAACTATCTTAAATTTAAATAATAATTTTCATATCTTTCGCATAAACCAATTTGTAGTAACGAAATTGATATGTTCAGATTCCTGTTATACGATATTAATCGATATTTATTTAAAAAACAGTATATTTATTCATTGTGGATATCATCTTGTATTATCTGCAGATGAATAGTATTCTCTTTAGATAAAAGAAATTTATCGATCGTTTGAGGCGCTAAAGACAAGCATAACATTAATATAGGAGATCATAAATCTAATGCTTTGAAAAAATAAATATTATTGATTAGTAATTGTGTAGAGGATAGTAAATTAATTTTTTGAGTTCCATGAAAGATGGGAGTAGGTAAAAGTCAATTTTCTGAAGAAGAGTTACAAGATTACCAGGTATTTGGTTCTTCTTAATAACTCAATATCCATAAATTTTGTTTAATTATTTAATCTTATCTTATATTATAGGATTTGACATATTTTACGAAAAAAGAAGTTCTGCAGTAAGTATACTTAAATAATTTAAATAATATCTATTTAATAGCTTCTTGTAATAGTTAGGAATATAAAATGATTATTCTAACACATTGGTTTATTTAATATGAGAAAAAGGAAGATGCATAGCTATTTATATTCTGTTTTTTACAATAATAATATAGATATTACTTTAGATTTTTAATCTTTCGATGTAATGTATTTGAATGTATTTATGAAAAATGGGAAACAGATTTACTTTTGTATTTTACATATATGTTTCAAAATGAAGAATAGATCTCTTTTAATGTGGTATTTTATACGTATTTCAAATACAAATATTTTATGTTATTCTGATTATTTTGTAACAATATTTTACCCTCAGGCATACAACATTTGTATTTATTATATCTAAGAACCATTAATGTTCAATATTTTATTAATTGTATCATAGACACGTACATGCAATAAAATATCAATAATTTTATGATTGTGGTTATTCCTATATAGTTATTATGATCATAGAATTAAGAACAGTTCTTATACTCTTATGTATTATTATGTATTATTAGCAACTTTTCATATTTCTGTATTTAAACTAACAGTCTATATATTGAAAGTCACTAATTCATGTGTGAAATTTTGATTTTGTATGACAGTGCACATCAGAAGTTTAAAGCACTTGCTCCAGAGAAGGTTGGTCATAATAGAAATGCAAAACTTCCAATGTCTAAAATCTTACAATATCCTGAATTAAGAGCAAATCCTTTCGGAGACCGGATTTGTAAAGTTTTTAGTTCTAGTCAAGATGGAGATTGTACGTTCGAAGATTTTTTAGACATGATGTCTGTTTTTAGTGACGCAGCTCCAAAAGCTGTAAAAGCAGAACATGCTTTCAGAATATTTGGTAATATTTAAATCTTATTTGTCAGTTTCTTTATAAATTTAATCTATTGATTGAATTATATTCTATACAGATTTTGATGGAGATGATATGCTTGGTATTGGAGATTTAAGACAAGTTGTAGATAGACTTACTGCTCCACAAAGATTAAACGAGACAGATATGCAACAGGTTCTCCAATATATACTTGATGAAGCAGATTTGGATGATGATGGTGCACTTAGCTTTGCTGAATTTGAACATATTATAGAAAAAAGTAGCGATTTTTCAAAGTAAGACATATAAATTTTATTGTCATTTTTATTTTGTTATGATACTGACATTAAATTTATTTTAACATATTCATTACTTTCAGAAGCTTTTGCATACGTTTATGAGACATAAAATATTGATGAGAAAAATAGTAGAAAGGCAACATAAGACTGAATATTATATTAATATCGAGACACTTCAATATAGTCAATAGGCCTAATAATTTTTACCATAAAAAAAGTAATTCTGAGAATTTAAAAAGTGTGTTAATGTTTCCTGAAGGCCTACTACGTGCTAAAATTAGCTTCCTTCTTCCAACATTACGTTATATAATATTTTACTATCATAAATTAATGGTACATGTTATTTAATTAATATTTTTATTACTAATTTTAAAGAAATATTAATATATAATAATTTCATACTAAAACAAAGATTAATATTTATTCATTAATATTAAATTCACTGCCTTAAATGTATCATTTGTTTTGTTTGCTTTATTAATTTTATATAAAGATACTAGAATTAAATTTCCTTCTATATTATGAGATATATAATAAAGAAATGTTTCTGTATGTATATCATATGAGTTATTATCAACTCATTATTACCTGTTTCAATATACTATCATTAGTTTTTAATACTACTTGTTCATATTTATATCTTTTTGTATTGAAAATATTAAAAGTGGGTTTAAAAACTATGTGTGAATAAAATAAGTTATTATAATATTTAATTGTTTTATTTTTTGGATATTGTCTTATGTAGGGAAAGATCAGGAAGACCAGGAAAATATTTGTATTGGATCACCAGGAAAGTTCGTTCCGATCTTTGAGGAATTTGGTCGACATGAAAGATCATATTGAAAAGTTTTTCGCCGAAAAACCTAAGAGATTGTGGAAGGATGGAATATTCAAGTTGCGTGAAAGATGGGGAAAGGTGGTGGAACAAAATGACACCTATATAATTCAATAAATGTATATCAAATCGAAATGAAAATTGGAACAAACTTTCTGGGCGACCCAATACTTGTACACAGCGATTGTACTTAATGTTATTTTTTTGAATTATTTAACAACGAGCTTGAATAACCTTGGGATACTAAATACTATAAGTTTATGTATCCGTCTTGGAGTTGACTATACATCTGTCTAAACCTTACAGGCACTTCTTACTCATAAAAAAATGTTTATCATGAAATGTCTCTAAAATGTCTCAAAAGTTTCTGTATAACAACAGTTTAATATAATCACAAGGAGAAAATATAACGAAGAGTACTGTATGTGATGTAAGATTCTCAAACAATGATACATACCAGCAGCTTACCTCGTACAAGTCATAGAGAAGAATAAATGTTCAATAAGATCAAACAATAAATATTGCTGCATTTTGTAAGAAGAATCATAGAAAATACACAAATTATGAGAAATGGTAGTTACATAATACAATATAATATTCATCTAACTTCGCACTTGTATGAAACAAAAAGGTTGAAAATAAGAAGAACACGGAAGAAATTAAGCAGATATTAAAGGCTTAATTGATTAACTATAAACTAATTTACAACTAAATGATTCCTGAGAGGTTGCTTTAAAATAAGGATAGAATTTGATAAAGATCAAGGATATCCATAGAAACAAATCTATCCTTTAAATCTTTTGCTTTCTTTCTCTATATATCCTGCATTGTTAATTCATTACACTGTTAAAATATCCAATGTGTAAGACAAACAATGGGAAATGGAAGAAAATTTGAAAGTTAAAGCAAAAGAAACACCATAAAATATAATGAAAAATGAATGAAAAATAAATGAAGAATAATTAACACATGCAACGAATAAATATAGCGTATATTATCTCAGAATTGATGATTGTTACTAACATAGTAAAAGTACCAATTTTAGTATTAATTTTACACTTTTTTGTTCTCACCATTTTACGTATTTACTTTTCTTAAGTCTTTTGTGTGATTGATGTTTACAAGTAATAAATCAATAATTTCTTATAAAAAAAGCAATATACACTTATGTTCTCATCAGTGGCAAAAAATTTTAACAAATAAAAAATTACCATTTAGCTAAGGAAAATATAGAGGTTTTGTAAAAAAGGTAAATATTTTACAGCTTTAGTCAATGAAAAATCATATATAGAAGACAAATATATCAGAATGTAGACATTGTTCTCTCTAATAACATGTGGATATCGTTAGACCATTAGAGAATAGTGCTTTGAGACTTATTACTGCATAAAAAGTATATAAACTATAATCCATAAAATTAAACAAGTATGAGAAGAATTTCAGAATGTTGAAATTTAATTACATAATATATAATAAGGAGAAACAATTTGATTTATTTAATTCTCTATTAAAATTACTAAAAAACACTTTGATCTATTTTATAAGTTCAAAATGATACTTGAAGTGCATCATGATAATTGAAGAATCGGTCTGACGAAAGCTATCCTACATCATCAGAAATAATAGAGTTTCTCAAAGAGTAATATGAAAGCGGAACGAAAGCGGTGAGATAATAAAAATAAGCTCAAATAATTTACTAACAAAATACGATTGAGACAATATAATACATGTTATATAACAAGGTAGAACGGTCAGTAGAACACAGAATAAATAATGAGACAATCGTTTGTACGTTAATGGTTTTCGGAGCAAAAAATAATTAGGGAACGGTTCTGTGATTAATCTAGTGCTTCAGAACAAAGCAGGCACAATTACACGAAGAAATAGAATTCATATTCTATTCACACGAGCACAGGGTGATTGAAGCGGTTTGAAAATCATCATTCTATTCATCACGTATCCATAGTATGCATTCACAGCGAAAAGTGAGATACTGATAAAACGACAGTCAATTATTTCATGCTACATTTATTACTATACTTGAGCAGCACTTTCAACTTCATAATATCTACAATATGGATAAAACTGAATTGACGTAAAAGTATAATTATCGTTTTATAATTATTATTATATTAGTCTTTTTATTAACAGTCGAATTAATAGATGATAACAATTTAAAAATGTAATATATTATATATATCATACGAACGTAAAAATCATTTAATGTTTGCATGAAATAATATAAGTAACATATATGTAATGTAAATATAGTAATAATATTGTAAATATATGTAACCCTTACAAGGTCACTATTTTATTTTTAGAATTTTAAAAAAGTGTTTCCTGTGTATGTCCTGTAATTTCAGATCATATTTGTCATACGATTTAAAATGTATTAAGAACATTACATCATTAGCAGTAAAATGTAAATAAACATAGAATTTATTTTAGTAGGTAATTTTTATTAATAACAAAATAAAATTATGACTAGGTGGTAATAACTACATATGTAATTGTAAAAAATAAAACTGACGTTAACCCCGCGAACGTTATAGTGTGGTTCATCGCTGAAAGTGTAGAATGTACTTCACAGTGGCACGAATTTTCTTCCACTAGCGTATACGTATGTATGTCCATTATAATCAATACAGTATCTTGAGGGCTGAATTTACTATTGAACAGGAAAAAATAAGTTTAAAGAAGACAATTAGTGTGATAAGACATTGGAAGGTACCAACGCAGAACAATCTCATAGCACAACGTACTCCACATAAATTTTTATAAACCGGTTATGTTCGTCATTCTTTTTATGAATGCGAATTGAGTTCAGTTTTAACGCATGCGACATAATCGCTTAAATGGTTAATGTATTTTTAGAATGCTTGTTTTATAGAAAAAGGTTTGTTCATTACCATGTGCTTCTAAAACCACATAACTTTTACAAAATCCATTACTTCTCACATATTTTTTAAAAAGAAAGAAACGTTTTGACTATAACAATAAAATAAATAGTAAAATAAATAAATAGTTTTATATAATCAATTATCATTCTTAATAATACATTATATCAATGAATATAATTTAGTAACGACAATAAAGAATACATACACATATTATATGTACATCTCTAGTTATATAGAAAAGAAAATAAATTATATTTTTTTATCTCAATAAAAATATATGAGATAATAAAAATTATGCAACATACAATAAATAATGATTGAGATATTTCGTAATTTTGTAAAATATTGAGCAAGAAGAGAATGTAGAATATATAAGGATTTTTAGTGAGATTACCTAAAATACTGTTTCTAACGAAGCACTTGTAACATTGTCAAGATCGAAAAATAATAATGTTACAAATATAAAGTGAAAGTTATTTATGGAGAAATATTCAATTTTAAACTAACTACTCGAGTACTTTAATATAATTGTAAGTAGCATTTTTATTTGAAATTTTAACGACGTACCTTTAGAACAAAGATTTTTCAACAGCTGATTTGTCCATTGTAGATATTTGATTCTTTCGAGTGAAAAAGTGAAGAAATAATAAGTAAGTCGCGAGTGAGAAACTGAATTATATAAAGCTAACGTAACAAGAAACAATTAATTGTTTTTGTTAGCATTAAGCGTAACGTCCAAAGGTTCGTCGACATTTTGCGATGGACTGAGTTCTTGTTGGGGTAGCTGATGGAATAAAGTAGCGGTTGGTGTGTGTCTGGGTGGACCCTTCACGGTGAGATCCATCTCAGCCTCTTGAGGCCTATCTCTAGCGGTTAAATTGATGTCTCTTTCTACTGGACTGCCGCATATTCTTGGTGGAGAACCACAACCACATTTCATTCTTTCTGGAGACTTTTCACAGGTCAGAGAATATCTGAAATGTAATAGTTGTCCTTTCCATGAGAACGAAATTTTAGGGATAAAAGTGCAAAATACATATTATCACACATATATAAATAATATTAATATGTAAAAAGTCGTAAGCTAGTGCACCTGGTTATAAAAATAAAGTGTCTCCGCATTTACATAAACAGGTATATTGCATAGGTATGTTACAGTTATAATGAACTCAATAATTCAATCAATTCAATATCTGAATGTATGGACATAGATACATCTAATCTCGTAAATTATGTGTACCTACTAGGAATTTTTATACTTGTGCATATTTTTTATATTGTAGATACTAAGTACACACTTCATATCTACTAGCGTTAATTGCTACTATGTACTTATGTATGTATATAGTATTTAGAAGAATATCCCTTATTCTTATTTTCTTGTATTCTTCTTTATCTTGTACATATTTTTACGTAATTTCAATAAATGAAATGTTTCATTTTCTTATGGAACAAAATATCCGTTTCATCGAAGTTAATGAAAATTTTTCTCCAATTTATCATATGTCATAGAAACACTAAGTATATAATTAAAAAATTACGCGTCAATAAATATCGTTTGTTTCTTATTTGTTTCAACTTTACAAATTTAATTAGATTACATTATATTACAATAGATTTGATTATTAGAAAGAAGCGTCAACTTCCTCGTATCGATGAATTTTTAAATATCTAAGATAAAAATTTATATCGCGTGTTAAACTGGAAGCTTGATTAATCGAAATTTTATGTTTGCATTCTAAAGATTATTTTAAAAAACTCAGTACAAGATGACCGATCTTTTTTGTAACTTTTTCAGTATGTAGTAACATGAAATACTTTTATGTAACATTATTAATTACTGTATCCTTTACATAAAGTAGCTATTGTTAGAAAAGTTTAAATAATTCAAAAGCTGAAATAACGTACAATTAATGAATTAAGAACTTTCCTCTTAATCCTTTATTAACTTCGAATTTCGAATAGTACTATTTCTTTATATTATATAAGATCGATGGTTTTGCTACGACAGGCGCGTATGTGTGCGAATTTTTTCATTTGAATCGAAACATAAATGTCAAAAATACGCGAGGATACGGCATATTCACATACTCTGTCGAATATCAGGAAAATTAAATGTAGAAATTAATCAATCAAAAGTCTAATTTAAAACACGCCTATGTATACTTAGATACTAGTTAAAAACGGCATAGCGCAGTTGTAAATTAAAGTTTTAAGAAGGCTATCCATTGATGTAACCGCATTCAGTAGTACATCCATTTCCTAGAAACATTTAAATTTTGGGCTGCAAAAGTTATTTGTAAATTAATATTCTGATGTGAGTTATGATCTTTCATTAAATCTAGAGATATGTGAGGTATTAGGATTAGAACGTATAGCTACTTCCGAAAGGTAGGGAAGAACAGCTAGGAGAGAGAGAGTTTGGGTTTACGCCATGTAATAAATAATACGTTTCGATACTCAACATTTCAACACTGTCCATTGATTTTACGACTGCGTTATATCGTTTTGCGTAAATTCTTGTTCTACTATTTGTACGTTTGAATTAGTAAAAACAGAATGCGATTAAGGAAAGTAATTTTATTACCCGTGAGGAGGTGGAAGAATCCTGTAATCTCTGCAAACGGATAAAGTCGAAGCGTCAGGTATTTTGTCGGCGTTGCTCGCCGTTATAGTTATAGGTGGTCCGTTGGTAGAAGCAGAGGCTGAAGGCGGCGGAGGCGGAGGAGGTGGGGGAGGCGGGGGTGGTGGCGTCGCAGCATCAGGTCGTTCCAAAGATGCTGTAGGTGGCGGCCTTAAAAGAAGGGGTGCTGCACTTCCTAATCCCAAACATCGCATTCTCCATGCATCTTGCAACAATTGTAATCGGGCTTGTTTCCGCCACTTTGCTCGCCGATTCTGAAACCAAACCTAAAATAACAAATAATTCACGTTATTATTTCATAGATAAAATAAGTATTTTCAGCTGAAAAGTAGCTACATACGCATTATGAAGTACCGATAGGAATTTATTTTTGTAAAATGTAGATACTACAGACTTTATGGTTTATAGTAAAAAAAACAGGCGGCAAATAGATTAGTTAAATAATTTAGCAGTATTTATTTTTTTATGATATTTTAGCTGTGTTTAGATGGACGTGTAAAATAATATTGCAGATTTTATTTTACTAATCACGCGTATCGATTATAGAGATAGGTTTTTCAACGTTTTCTTGTCATATTATAAATACAAATTTTAATGCCTATCATTTTAGTCTATTACCAATTTTTCTATCGCTAATCAAATATTTCCTTATTAACTATTTGCTTAAATGTTTCCCACATGGAAATTAACATTAATGCTCCTTACGGAACAAATTATTCGAGTGTAGATCGATGGTTACAAAAAATTATTCTCCACAAAATGTAGATCGATATTCGCTATAAATTGTAACGAAATATTAGCGTCACTTCTGTAATTTGTATAAAACTAAGCACTTTTGTTATTTAGTTACAATAATATAATTTACTTATAAAACATTCTAAAATCATGTACTTGTAAATATCCCCCGCAAAAATGATGATTTTTTCAACTGTATAAAGTATTCTGTTTTATTATATTACCTCTTTGAAGCTCTAAACGCGTAGTGCAGCTTGAGTCCGTCAAATAGCGAAGAATAAAATGGCCGTAGCAAACGAGGTTTTTCAAAGGTTCTGTATCCATCAACAAATTCGAAAGAAATTATAGTAGTTGGGTGAATAGAAAATTTTGACACAGAATTTGAGCTAAATATGGGTAGAATCAAACTGTGGAAAATTATATTTTACAAATAGACTTGAAGACACGTTACATCAATATTCAAGTAGCTTTATAGTTTTCGAATTATTTTTTAAACGTTTTTTCCATTATTCGGATAATTCTAGTAAAACATTTTAGGCGATGTCAATCCCAGATTTAGAAACGATTGGAGAGAGAAATAAAAATCTCTTACATACATTTACATGGTGTCTAAATAAATTGTAATTCGGTTTCGTATAAAGAAGGATTTATGCATAAAGCAACATCTAAAAGGCGATTTTTCTAAAAGTAAAGTACTTTCCTGTTAATTTGATACTAAGAAAAAAAAAAAAACAAAGAAGAATACCTATTTATGGGTTAACAGGGAAAAGTATTTATGTTTATTAACCTGAACACGAGCCTCTGAAAGTGAAATCCTAAGAGCGACTTCTTCTCTTAGGAAAACGTCAGGATAGTGCGTTTTCTGGAACAGCGACTCCAATTCTTGAAGCTGTTGCGGAGTGAAAGTCGTCCGATTGCGTCTCTATTCAGACATGATTAACAATAATTAATGATCGTATAAAAATATTTACTACTACGTTTTATGTCCCTAAACTTATGTCACATAGTTGATCTCATTGTCATAGTACACCTACATGAGTGGCGTTGGAAAATAATAACAATTATTTCTATTGATTTTTCTGTCAAATGAAACAAAAAATAAACAAAAATGAAGAATGGGAAATACTAAAAATATTAAAATATTAAAAATTAATTTAGAGAGATTAATTACAGGGGGACCATGATTATACTAAATTATGTTGAGTTTTATTTCATTTCACTTTCTTATTTCTTTACATCACATTATTTCATTTTACTATTCAGAAAAATACATACTTTATGTAAATATAGGAAAATTTCAATGTTTGATATTAAGTATATACCTATCGTAAGTAGGTACATATATCCTTAGAATCAATCGAATTAATTTCTTTGTTCCGATTGTTCATATTGTTACGTTTTAAAGCAACTGTTTTTTTTTTTTTTAGTTTCACTCGTTTTTCTGTGCTTTTAGATTTCTATATGTATAAATATCAGTAGGTACTTTGGCTGTACCTCCGAAAATCTGTCATCTAAAACCTAACGATATGTTATTCAAATAATGTACGACATCATGAAATTCCAATAAACCTTCATGATATGCATACATACTTTTAATATACAAAGTTTCAAACTGGATAAATATTAGTATATTTTTTGATTCATGTAATATGTTTACACATTGTTGCAACTAATTTCTTTGTTTATCTACTATGGATTAATACATGCATTCATATATTATATATAGGTATATACTATCTATACCTATATTATACATACACACCCACACACACACACACATAACTAATCAATTAAAAGATGAGATAACAACAGGTTTTTTGTACGTTTGGAAGACGGAAGGTAGACAAAATATACATGAAGGCTATAGAACAAAACAATATTTTGAACTGTAGCATAAAATTAATCGACAGGAAAATAAAAATAATAAATGATAAAAGAATAAAAATAATCAATTAATTCTTTTATTTCAGAAATACAGATTACAAGCATTAGCGTACTAGGATAGGTATATACATACATGAATGACGAATATATATATTTTCATTACCTTTTTAAAATTTTCAGTCTTTTTATAACTGTTTATATTATAGAATTTATTACATATAGGTATATAAATTTGAGGTTGATCGTTGTTACGTAATCGCATAATGGTTAAGCTTTTGGCATTTAGAGTATTTTTCATATTTAATGAGAATCTTTTATGGAAGAAATTACATGTATTTTGGGAAGTATATTATTACGTTTTTACGTAACTTGTAACGTTTGACAAAGCTATAGGTATATGAATTAATCAGAAGAGGAGTAGTTCCTTCGTGTTTTTTTCGGTTCATTTTTACATCCCTTGTGCTTGCAGATTAGTGCGTTAGTAGAGAATTTTATATAAATTTTACGCATTGTTTAACTACGATTTTAGGTATAACAATGGTTCATGCATAGATACTCATCTGTTACAAATAAATGAACGTATGTTTATCTCTACTTTTTTGGTTATATATATATATATATATACATATATGTAGGAATAGTTAATAGCCGATAGCTATCGCAGCGAAATACAGCGCAGTTTGATTTTAGTCAGTTGTCAATTATGCACCTGCTTTTATTTAGCGCTGTAATTCTCTTCAGCGATAATAAATCGTTCGTAACGATGGGAAAAACATCTTACAACATTCAGTTAAGTACAAAGTTCATCTTACATATTTGAGCGTAAAAACTTACAATTACCAAAACAAATGTACCAAGTTGGTATAATCTTGTAAAGAAATAAATCGATGATTCATTTATACGGTAAAGCAGAACATAATGGAACATAATCGCAATCAATCGATATTTTACTTACTCGAGTAATACGCAAAAGAATTAAACGGTTCTTTTATAACGACAGAATTTGTTTACATATGGATATGAATCTGACGACAAAATTTTTGTCTTGTACCTACATATGTGTACAATATTTTTCAGTCACTGGTTTCCAATAAATGAAGAAAACCTGCTTCATAACGATTAAGCGATACCTAATTAAAACGAGCTAAACGGCACTTTTGCCGTTAATTGTTATTTTTAATATGTTCCTATCACATATTGTTTTTATAGGAATAAAGCATTGTATCGTTAGGTAATAATAAAAGGTAGAATTATACAAAATATGCATCAGCGAAGATTGTGTACGAAAGAAGGAACACAGCAAAAGCAAATTGCGAGGGAGAAGGGAGAAGAAGGAGATTCGACGGATACTTATCGAACAGGAGTTGGCTGCTTTTAATGATACAAGCACGAATATGTGAAAATATATAAAAAAAAAAGGGAAGGCTAAACAGTAGCAAAAAAGAAACGTACACTGACCTGACGACGTCTTCCAAACATATATTCGGTGAGCAAGTCAGCCTGAGGGCCTAAGGGTGATAAATACGGGCCTGCCATCCTTTTGTAAGTTGTCGGTTGTTTGGCAAAACTAACAAAGGTATAGCTTTGCGTTCTTTTTACCCTGGAATCTCACTGCGAGAGAGTCGCTTTATCGTTCTCGATAGACGACACCGAGAAAACTGAAGTCTCCTTTCGAGAGTTCACCCTCGATCAAGCTCCGAGTTACGTGCAGAACGGGGGTTGGTTTATATCACGGGATTGGTCCACCCGTTCTAGGGGCGGTACCACTTCCATGGAGATAAGTACACACCCCTCTTGTGGAAAATTCACTAAATGGTACCGCGCAGAATTTTTTCTCCAAAGAACGTTGATACCTGAATTTTGATTTTTCAAGATTTTCTCTCGCTTTTTACAATTTGCATTCTCGAAACTCTTCTTCGTTCATGTAGTTTGTTATTCCACTTTGTTCATTAGGTAATTTTCTTGTCCCGTTAGCAATTTTTCTCGTAATAGTCACATCACCTATTTGATATTCATTTTAACGTTTGGTTAAGCTCCGATTTTTTCACCTTTCATTTTGAATCGAGGTTATAACTTATAACTAGAAATTATACCGTCGCTATACGGAACGAGAACGTTATGCTGTTGCTGCAATGAAAATGGAAATAGATGGATGAAAACAAAACGACGGACTGAAACGTTTAACAGAAAATTTCTTTACCCAAATAAACTTTTATTTAGAAGTTGTATTCGAAATACGTACTTGAGCGATTTCAGTAGTTTGGATTACATATTTATTATTACGAATGCGAATGGATTACGTTTCTAATGGAATATAATTAGCGGGTAACGAGTTATATTTTTAATCGTTATAAGTAAAAACTACGAGTACCTATACCTACGTAGATACCGTTTTTATGCGAATAATTTAATGGTACGTCTATAATTTAATGGCCATGCTTATTAGATGGTGTTGGGATGAAGTTTGTAATTTCTAAAATACGGCAAAGTATTCAGAATTCATCGTTAGTATCTACACGTTATAAATTAACTAAAGGTTAAGCACAATTGTAATCGAATTTTGTTTTGAATAGTATTATATTTAGTCGCTATATGCAATCTAACATTGTGATGCGTAGAAATTTTCTTCTTTTAGGTACTTATGCCAACTTGATCGAGCGTTTATTACACGGAAATACCGACAACGAGAATATTATACCTGCTTCGTCTCAAGAAAAATGTGTTCCAGCTAACTTCAATTTTCCCTCATTTGTATTTTATTTCTTCGAGATATCAAACTGAATATACTTATATAGTTGTATAATTTCAAAGTATATACATACTAATTTAAGATAAAACGAGACGAAAAGATATAAGAATTAGGGAAATAGGGAAAACCAAATGGAAATAAAGAAGTAAAAAGTGACCGACCAAAAGTGGGAGAAAGAGAAGAAGACCGCGAAAAAGATGAAGCTGCAAGGGGAGGAAGAGAAAAAAGAGAAGAAGAAGCGTAAGCAGAAGAAGAGGTAGAGGAAGAAGGTGCGCGAGTTTAGTGATAGGAGCCGTAGCGAAATCCAGAAAGTGATGCTCGGTATTCGTATAGCATAGCGCATCAGACAGGCACATACCCCGAAGCCATGTAATTCATTACTAAAGCAATCTCACCCTGCCCTATCTCTGCCCCTCTCCTGAACCCTATCCAGCCCTGCACACCCTCTCCTGACTTCAGCGGTGCGCGCGCGTTATAATATAAAAAAAAGGAAGAACCAGCCGGATGAGGAAGGAGAAGGGCCCGAATAGAATAGCGCCCCTGACGACAAAACAAAATGAAACACAAAGCCGTGTTTTCATAATTAAAAAGATTGCATGCACTGAGTACAGTTCTCTCTTGCTCTCGCTTTTTCTCTCGTTGGCGTTCTATGCTCGCCTCCTGTACGGAGCCTTTCTGTTCGCTACGCTGTATTTCTCTTTTTCCCTTTCCATCTGATTTTCTCTGTGATTGTCCGCCGAGTCTTTCTTTCTGGACGACGCTCTTTCTCTCTCTCTCTCTCTCTCTGTCCCTCCCTCTCTCCCTCTCTTTCACTCTCTTACCCTGACTCCTCTTTTTATATTCTCGCTATTTTAATGATCCAAATACCAGCAAAATGTTTTTATATCAATTTAATTATAGCTGGATTTTATTAATTATTTTGCTTCAACGAACATTCGTTAGGCAAATGCAATACGCGATATAAAATATCGAATCGTCCCAACGTTTTCCTTATTTGGCAAATTATAACGTCGTTTTTGACGAAATGTATAAACGAACAGCACAGTAATACGTATACTCGTTATGCAATATTTATGTGCTTTGTTGTATTATGTTGGTGAAAGAAACTACGGAAATAGAAGAGAGATTGGAGAGAAATTATCAAAACTCGTGCATTTATTATTTTCTCTTTGATCTACTTTTTTGTTTTCTATCTTTTGTAGTTGCGAGAGATATATGGTATATTTGATGGAAATGTAGCGATATATCTATTGCGTACATTGCTTTCGATAGGTATATTTACTTATCGTTTGATTAATCTTCACATATATACATACTTACGTAGGTATATGCACCTATAACAAATCCATATGTATTAAGCGAATCTCTGTAGCTCTACGTATACCAAATAGTGCATTATTTCTTTTTTCCGTGATCTTCGTATACGATATAAAAATGATATGAAATATTTGCTGCGTGTTAGTCAGCTAATATTAAATATTTACAAAAGAGAAGCCACCTCCGATTTTGATAATTTTTTAATATGTTGTCAAAATCACCACCTGAATCGTGTTGCGAAGGTCTTTAATATAATGGGGGTAAATCAAACGCATGGATGGGAGAGGGGCTCTGTTCTACCTTTTCCTACACTCCCGCTTAGTGAAAAATCTAACTTTAGTCAAACTCATTTCTATTTAAATTAAAATTAGATTTAGATTGGCTTAGATTTGTTCGGGCCCACACTTTTATTCCATAGCATTAATCCTATAATACACATGTACTTATGCGATATCAAAGCATAAAATAATAATTTTACAAAACACCGCAGTGTTTTATTTATTTCTGTCGAAGCCATTAGAAATACCATCGATATAGCTCGTAATAAGAGAAGTAAACACGAGCATTCGATTTACTACGTTTACGCTCTATTAGATACAAATGGTGTCCAACAAATTATGTATCTCTGTGTAAACTATTTTTTATAATAAATTTTTAATTTCCAATACTGTAACTTCAGAATATATTAAAAAATTATCGAACTCGGATGTGGCTCTCTTCTTTCAAATGTTTACCGTGTTTTCTTTTGTATTATCAAATAAATACGACCATATCAAAGATCGTATATGTAGTTATTGCAAAGAACAATTGTATTTATCGTTAGGTTATTCTACTACTTTATTCTACCCTATCTATTCTAGTCTACCCTACTGCTCTACTTTTATCGCTCAATGAACGTTATACATTATACGTATTCCTTACCTATGTATGTTTATCTATCCTTCAAGTTGTAAAAGTGCATAATGTGTAGTCATTGAATTGTATGTTTTTCTCTTCAACTTTGGTGCAGAATATAATATATACCTGAACGTAATACCTACTGTGAAAAACCACGTGAATCTGAAACGTCGAGCATTACGAATACATGGAAGAATATCGTATTATGTATTAACAACAGGCGTATGCTTCAGATTGTAACAACACTAGTTTGCAAATATCAGTGTGTAGTGAACATTTTGTCGTCATAAATTAAGCTTTATGCCATAAACTTAATGCTTATGTAGAAATTAACTTGACAAAAATATACTAGTTCGTTTAATCGTTCGAAGAATTTCAACCATACACATGTACAAACAAATGATTACACAAATCATCCTATTTATTTCGCTGCTAATACTCGTTTCTTCTTGAACGATTTCTACAATATATTACTACGAAATGAAACATCTTTGAGAACTTTAAAATCCACTACTATCTCACTATCTAATGGTAAGTATGTGCACAGATAGTTATAATTTATAATGTAATCGACTTACTACTGTGCTTAGCGAGTACTTAGACCTTAAACGATCTTAAAAATTTCTTTCGTTTTATAAGGAAATAATGGATGCACAACATTTTTCGTTTTATATTACTTTATCGAATTACGTATGATCCATTTTATTCTATCAAGATAAAGATCACGACATTCGACAGATTAGGTTTCATGTTTGTGTAAAGATGCGCTGTTGTAAAAGATGTGTCTGTAGAAGAAAGACACTTTTGGACAATCTAATATGTATTATAAGTAGGTAGCCATGTATGCACATATGTATTTCGCTGTGATTTTAAAAAGATATATAGGTAGCCTATAGATACAATTCGATACTTTTACTAATACATTGATTATATTTATTCCCCATTCTTAAGTATAAAATTCTTTTTTCCTATAGTAAAATCGGCTAATCCCAATAGTTATTCTATCGATAATCCCTTACAATTTATAATAAATATCGTGCCCACAATTATGCCAAATTATTTATGTACATATGTACTCACAACATATATATATTATTTAAAAATAATATTTGAGTACGATACATTCAGTAATGTAAGCTAAAAATCGTAGTTTTAAAAAAAAAGTTAGAGATACTAACAAAATTAAAAGTTATTAATAATAGGTATCTATCACGAAAAGATCGAACAAGTTATAACAATTTAATCAATAAAAAGGAATATAACAAATATTAATCGTGACAAATTGTTATTATTAAACTGAATTCTTTCCTCAATTAATGCAAGACGATAAATAAATATTTTGTACTTAGGTACTATAATGTTCTTTTTCAAAATGATAAGTCCTTTCCTCAAGACCATTGTAGAATGAAAATGCGCTTTTTAGTCTGGTTCAATCAGATAATCTAAAGTACAGTAATTTTGCAAAAAGCCAATTTTAACGGGACTTAATATAGACGCGAATTGTATTCCTTTCCTTTATATATATGTCGGAGATGAAAGAACACCGGAGCCTTTGGAATTTTTGATAATCCCGCAGCATTGTAATCTAGAATCTACTATAGCTGTAATTAAACAATTGTAGTTATTCAATCCGATTGTAATTGTTCGCGAGTTGTGATGATGAGCTTGGGCTCGAGGCGACAGCCAGTCGCCGAACGTAGCCGCGGTCACGGGATGAACGCTTTGTCTAACAAAGGTATGGAGTAATTCTATAGCTCCCCTTAAAAAAAATATTTGTGGCGGCACGCGACAGTAATCATTCCAACGGTTTCTGTCCCGTGGCTCACCACACGCAGACCCTATTCTTCGAGCAAGATGATTGCCAGATGTCGATGCGTCTCCGCAGTACATGTTCAGCTAGCCTGAAGGCCCGTCATAAATCTTAGGATTTAGTTGACTAAAGTCCTTCAAACAGACAAACAGTCTTTGTCCCAACTACGGAAAGATAGGGGAAATCTATTTTTTTCAAGAACGATGCTTCCCGCTAGCAACTTTTCCTCAAGGGCGGCTAGCATCCTTTTTTTCTAACCACCGATATGGAGATTGACCAATTACCAGCAACACCTATTTCCCTCACCTTCCGAACGAAGGCTTTCCTCGACGAATCCGAGGATCTCGTGTCCTTAGACACACCCCATATAGTTTTTCCTCTGTGGCATCATCGTGACGGAAAGTCATTCTCTCGTGAGGTCGTATTAGCGAGTTACTTAGCGTCTTTACGCTCGGTGGATATTCCACGTTTTGACAAAGAGTTAGTTTAGTAATACTTGTACCGTAGACAAGCAAGTCGAGTACAACTTGGACTTTGGAAGAAAGCGCATTCTGTTATTCCGTTGATCGCGGATTCGTTATTGAACGTAGAATCATTGTCATTAGCTTCTCGAGTATCTAATTACCACGGTTATTTGTCAAATTCTGTAATAATCGTATTTGCACTAGTCAATACATTCTCTATTGCATAACGACAATGTGTAATTCAAATGAAGATTCGTTTCACGCCAGTATCCTTAATCATAATGTGAAGCCGACATATATATCAAAAGTCAGGACATTGAAGTTCTTTATTGAGTAGAATTACGTTTTAGAAGTTTACGTTTTTGAGTAGAATTCCGTTTACTTTACATTGTATCTTTCATCCCTTCTCTGCAACTATTATACTACGTTATTACTTTGATTTACTTACTTTATATGTGCGAATGTAAATATTTCATGTATAAAATATACCTACTTATCGATCCTAAGTTATTATAATATTTATTGTTATTAAATATAAAAATTATTTCTTTGTTATTACTTGTAAGTACTTATATTCACATATATGTAAGTAAGTGTATATCTGTGTGTACATTGTTATATAAATACGATGCAAATAAGAAATTTTTATACCACTTGCATTTATTTTCAGAAGAAATGATAGATATTATCTAAATAAGACATTTCAAAAATGATTATTTAAAAGATACATTATCTTCTTTAGCAACGTATTATTTTGATATAATTATGCGTTAGTTTCTTCCAGTCATTGTATTATTTATTAAGACTATTATCCTCACGAAGAAAAATAATCATTTTATATAATTTCTTATTCCGCATTTGAATAAATATTTCCTGAAATAATACTTATAAGAAATAATTTATTGTTTATTTCGTAAAATAAAAATTTTCTCACAGTTTCTTCCGCTCACAATTTCAAACGCGTGTTCTTTAAATATTATCGTAATTATAACGATTCCAAGAGCAAATATCGTTATGTTGTAGATAGAATAACTTGATTATGTTGTTTATGACTTAATCGTATGCAAAGTATAAGTGTTATTTAAAGTTCAAATTATTTGTTATTTGAAAGAGTTAACAAAAATGGAAAAGCATTTGAAAATAATTTATTTAACCTTAATATGAAATAAAGTTACACTCTCTATTTCTAAAGTAAAAATAATAAAGTGGTTGGAACTCATTATTTCAGATTGTTATTTTTTATGTTTGTTCCAAATAAAATTTGCCCAATACTATCTATAATCCTATTTCTAAATCGTAACTTACAGGAATAGGTATATTTTATTCATGTGAATTAAAAGTAACAGTTGTAATGAGAATGAAAACAAAAATAATTAAAGAATTAGGATAAAATTTAAGGATAATTATAAAAATTAAGGCAGTCACGTTTAAAGCACGATATTTTTACTTCGTCGATCCTATAATTAATTATTTATTTACATTAAGTACGTGTACTTGCAATTACAATTACGCGTACGCTATACTTGTAAGTATCTACCGATTATTTTTTTTATCGTTAAATTATTTAACGATCAAGGAAATATATAATTTTCCAGTTACTTATTCTCAGTACTATAGGTAAATTATAAATTTATGTTATTACAGTTTATTCAATTCGCATTTGATCTTGTTGAACGGGTGACCTGCAGCTCTTCTCCTCTCCGCCCCTTGTTTTGTCCGATGCCCTTGTCATGACGATTTCCTAAGCCAGACGATTACTCATCATCCCCCGACTAGTGGTACAACAGAACGACTACACTGACGAGGTTATTTTAATCAACGAAACCACGTCCTCCCCTTACCGCCACCGTCCCCAACCCCTTACAACAAGGGTGCACATGAAACCATAGTGCTACCAGGGAGATCAACAGGACGGGCCAGACAACCGGATGTTATCATTTCTACAACATTTCCATTGTATTCCGCATTTCATCCCCCAGAACTTTTTCTTTCTTTCTTTCCTTCCTTCTTTCTTCCTTTCTTTCTTGCATATCCTTTTTTATTCGCTCTTACTTTTCCTGTTATGTTAAACAATTCTATTCTACTAAATATTAATATATCTATCTCGAAATTTGTTCAAAAAATTCTTTACGATTTTAGAGGCTTTAAGATTTATCTTCGATCGATACTTACTACATATGTACATGTTTATCTATAATAGTCGCTTATTCTTTACATAACGCGTATATATTTAAAAAGTAATAATATATCAAGTTAAAAAAATACTAAAATTGAGAAAATTACCTTAATAAATTTGTCTCAGAATTTGAAAATGTTCAAATAGTTAATTTTCGAATTATGTAATCCAAATAGGATATTTCTTTGCGGTCGATTTTAAATAGATAATGTCGATAGTAATCGTTATGTCGCGTGAGATGGTTCGTACCTACGGTCCACAGTCCACGTACCGTCATTCCAAGCCTCGATAAACCTAAGGACCCACCATAAACTTTTTAACTTAATTGTTTTAATACATGGTACTTAAGTTAATCTGTTTATTCTGAAGGATTTACTAATCCTAGAAGTGTTTTCGGTTTATGGCTGGTTCTTAGCAAAGTCCTTAGGTTTATTAGGCGCTCTTAAATATTACAGAGGAAGCAGT